>NC_135801.1:129606355-129910106 GCF_964213995.1 Mustelus asterias | reverse complement strand
TGCGCAGATTATTGTGGATTAATTAAAAATATTTAATGATAAACTGTCATCAGTGATGTGATCATTTACGTCTGTAAAAACAAACTGTTGTATTCCCTTGGTGACTCAGAAAGTAATTGAACAATAAAAAGCTGGAATGTCACCGGTTCAGCTGGGTTGAAGATTAGGTAGAGGAAGATCAGCCAGTGATCATGTTGCTAAAAACCTATATGGTTAAAACATATCTGGTTCACTTATGTCCTTTAGGGAGAGAAATCCGCCATCCTTACCTAGTCTGGCCTACATGTGACTCCAGACCCACAGAAATGTAGTTGATTATTAAATGCCCTCTGAAATGGCTGAGCAAACCACTCCATTGTATCAAACTGTTACAAAGTCTGAAAAGAATGAACCTGAATGGCCCACTTGGTATCAACCTAGGGGTTGGAACGACAATAGCAATGCTGTCAAACCTGAAAGTCCTCTACAAACATCTGGAGGCTTGTGCCAAAATTGGGAGAGCTGTCTCACAGATTAGTCGAGCAACATTACCTTACAGATAATGTCCCAGATATCACCATCACCAGCCCTGGATATGTCCTGTCCCACCGGCAGGACAGAACCACCAGGCGTGGTATATAGTCAGGAGGAAGTTGCTCTGCAAGTTCCCAACATTGTCTCTGGCCCCATGAAGTCTACTGGCTTCAAGTAAACACGGGCAAGGAAACCTTCTGCTGATTACTATCTATCATGCCCCCTCCCGCCCCCCCCCCCACTCAGCTGATGAATCAGTACTCCTCCATGTTGAACACCAGTTGAAGGAAACACTGTTTCACAATATACTCTGGGTGGGAGACTTCAAAGTCCATCACCAAGAGTGGCTCAGTGGCACGATGAATGACCAAGCTAACCAAGACCTAAAGGACATAGCTGCTAGAGTGGGACAGTGGCAGGTGGTGAGGGAACAAACAAGGTGGGAAAGTGGGGTTGAAGATTATCACGAGATCAATAATGATCTCATTGAATGGTGGCAAAGCAGATTCAATGGGCTGAATGACCTACTTCTGCTCCTGCATCTTATGGTCTTATGTTGGCTCATAAGAGCTTTCCCCGGAGCGCACAGCCCGCCTCTGATAGCAATTGCTGAAGTTTTACAGCCTCTTGTCTTCTGCAGGCATTGGCTCATGTGGCATTTTCAAATGGAAAAGAACACTCTCCACCGGGGGAAGGATTATTTTCATTGATTAATGCATAAAACAGGAAAAGAAAAACTGAAAATATGGAGCATTGTAGGAATGATTATTTTGCAAAAAAAAACTGGCTCTTGCTATATTTTCCAAGTTATGCTATTTTCCCAAATTGCTATTTTGAAAATGCAGCTCACACATGATCCCTATGGATGAAATCCCAAGTTGTCTCAAATTTATGCTTCTCCATTTCTGGGAAATACTTCAAGGTTATAAAGCAAGCTTTACAGTCCACATGAAAGTGCTTTATGTTTTGAGCATGCAATTCTCTCTAATTTTGTTTTGTTCCCTTTGATGCTGACCTCCCAGTTGGTATATCAGTTTAGCTTTTGATGCTTCCAAGTACTTGAGGAAGCCTTGCCCATGGTGTAATGACTGAGTTTTGCTTTACGCTGCTATAATGATCTGTCATCTTAAAAGCTGAACTGCAAGTCCTATCCAAGATGCACTTAGCCATCTGAAACTTTAAAGAAAAGATTTGATCGGATTCAGATAAGGGATGTTATGTTGTTTGGTAACTCTTGAAAAAGTAAGCAATTGCATCTGTATTTATAGCAAGTAATTTTAATCAGATGAAATTAGCTGCTAATCTGATTGAAAACGCATCATGTAAATAATGCTGAACAGCCAAATCTTTTATTTACATGTTAGTTAGTCTGGGTTGGTAGTGGCCATGCGATACAAGAAGAGGGCTGGATCTGCTTCTGAGGCCTGTAATGGAATCAATATGAGAGGGTGTATGTAGTGATGGATGGCGATGAGGTCTGTCAAGAAGTTGAAAAAAACTGTATGTCCTTATAATGTAGCATATTCTCTTACATGGTTTTACAAAGGGGGTGGATAGATGTCCTGATCCGATCTGATGACGTACTGACTGACTCATGAACAGCTTCTTCCCTGCTGCCATCAGACTTTTGAATGGACCTACTATATATTAAGTTGATCTTTCTCTACACCCTAGCCATGACAGTAACACTACATTCTGCACCCTCTCCTTTCCTTCTCCCCCTATGCACTCCATGAACGGTATGCCTTGTCTGTATAGCACGCAAGAAACAATAATGTTCACTGTATCCCTGTATATGTGACAATGATAAATCAAGTCAAAAAAATCTCAGGTTCACTTTGTAAAAAGCGATTTTCTTATTTTGTAGCGTGTTTGGATATAAAGCATTATTTATTGAAAATGTGAATGGCAATGAACCGACCTCGGCCTGCTGCTCCCATTGTATTATTTCAAGGTCTTTTTCTTTGGATTATTTTAAGGGACGGTGAGGCAGGCATTTTCTTTAATGAAAATATGGAAATCTGATTTCTCCAGTTCCATGCGATTTCAGAAACATCTTCCTTTTTTCCTCGGTCCTATTGATGATACTGCTGCACTGGGGAATAAGAATAACTTCATGAAAGACTGAATGTGAAATAAATTCAAATCAGATTCGTGAAAGCCGGCTGACTTAATGCCCCAGCTGGTTTTCTGCTCCAATGTAAAACATAGTCGATGATTTAGATGGCAAATCAGAACCATCTGCTGCATTGGTCACTTTATTGAAGAAGTATTATTTTTTTGTAGATAGAATTCATTTGACATCGGAGCTCCCAAACTTTTATTTTGTTCATATTTAATGTATGACTATTGTCTACTGGGCTGGTATTTATTGGACACAGTAAGAAGTCTCACAACACCAGGTTAAAGTCCAACAGGTTTATTTGGTAGCAAATACCATAAGCTTTCGGAGCACTGCTCCTTCGTCAGATGGAGTGGAAATGTGCTCTCAAACAGTGCAAACAGGCACATTTCCACTCCATCTGACGAAGGAGCAGTGCTCCGAAAGCTTATGGTATTTGCTACCAAATAAACCTGTTGGACTTTAACCTGGTGTTGTGAGACTTCTGACTGTGTTCACCCCAGTCCAACGCCGGCATCTCCACATCATGGTATTTATTGGGCCATTGAATGCCAGCCTTTCCAGCAACGCTGACATCCCTTTTCTAAAAACGAGACCAAAGTTGATCTAACACGGGTGAAATCTGTGCAAAGGCCACAATTACCTCTTTCTATTTTTTATCCAGAATGAAGCCAATTTCAGTTCAGGTTAAACCAAGCCTGCGATTTTTGGAGTCCCCCAGATTAAGGAATCAGGGAGCTACTGGCTTTGTTTTACTTACTGAAGATAACATAAAATATTTAGTAGGCGGACTGAAAAATCTTAAATTATTTTTAGCAAGCATGAGTACACAAGTATGCTACACACTTAAAAAGCACAATAATAATAATGATGGAGTCTAATCACTCAGCCATTGTACATCCCTCTCGATACATCAGTTTTTATTCAATTGTTATACAGGCTGGCACAAGCTCCTGTTTTTTCTGAAGATGTTGTGGAGGTCTTGGTGCAGGAGGTCACTTGGAGGAAAGGTTCCCAATTCCCCAATGATTGATCTGCAGAGCACCCTTCCATAGGCGGCACGGTAGCACAGTGGTTAGCACTACTGTTTCACAGCTCCAGGGACCTGGTTTCGATTCCCGGCTCGGGTCACTGTCTGTGCGGAGTTTGCACATTCTCCCCGTGTCTGCGTGGGTTTCCTCCGGGTGCTCCGGTTTCCTCCCACAGTCCAAAGATGTGCGGGTTAGGTTGATTGGCTAAGCTAAATTGCCCCTTAGTGTCCCTGGATGCGTAGATTAGAGGGATTAGCGGGTAAATATGGGGGTTAGAGGGATTAGCAGGTAAATATGTAGGGATATGGGGATAGGGCCTGGGTGGGATTGTTGTCGGTGCAGACTCGATGGGCCGAATGGCCTCTTTCTGCACTGTAGGGGTTCTATGGTTCTATGGTTCAAATATGCTGAAGCAGACGGAAGAATTTTGTGATGTTAGAATTATTACACCAAGGACATGGCCGCAATGTAGGAAGAAATTCAATGAACTGATCATACATGCTAAGGTAAGATTCCCACTCACAGCTTTGCTAACAATCAGCACAGCCTTGTACCACACCACTGTAGCTCCAGCACCAGGAAATCTTCCCTACACCCACTTCCCGGATGGAATCTTGTGGAGGTAATGGAGCTCCTGGCTTCCAGCTCAAGCTCCATGAGCAGCCCCTTGAGTGAAGGCCCAGGGCATCTTGTTCCTCTACGGCACTTGCCAGGCCAGCGGCAGGTCTTCCCCTGGCATCAAGAACCCAAGAGGCAAAAGTCTCGCCTGCCAAGAGTGCCGGCTAATCAGTCGCTTCCTGTCTGCGAATTCCGTGGAGAAATAAGTGGTGATGAGTGTGTCAAGGAGGTGGGTGACGCGATACTAGAGAAGCCTAGTATCGCGTCACCCGGGAGGTGGAGGCCGCTGCCATGACATGATCCAGCCGAGGCCTAGGACTGTTGCTGGACCAGGTGGCAGAGAGGTCACTGGGTGGGCTCACTGGGGAGGGGAGCAAGTGACAGGGGCAATGGCTCCTGCACCCCTTCCCCAGCCCTAGATTTCTTGATGCTGGGTCCTTTGATCAGATACTGGGTGCCTTTGAATGAGCCATAGGCAAGACACATGAGCTCTGCGTATGGCAAGCACTCCCCCTCTCCCACTGTGTTAATACCAACAGAGGTGGGATAAGGCGGTGGGCGTTAATTGCCTACTTAAAGACCTCAATTGGCAGCGGGGATATAAATCCATTCACGAGCCTTCACATAAGAGACTGGAAGGTGGCATGGTCACCACCCATCAGCATCCTGCCTAAATAAAATGCCTCCTGCCACAAACGCCCCACTGGGGAAGGCACAAGATCCTGCCCCCTCCTCCCACCCTACCATCAAAGTTCTCTCCTCCATTCACAACAGCATAGATTAGGGGAACATCTGGGGATAAACAACTGGACAAGGCTGCAATCCAATTTTCAGCATCACGTTACAATGAGAGGGTGCCAGCTTGAAAACCACCCCGTTATGAATTCAAGGCCCCAAGTTGCACCATCACAAGGAGAGCCTAACAAAGAAGATTCATCGATGTTGTCTCAAAGAACAAAGAACAGTACAGCACTGGAAACAGGCCCTTCGGCCCTCCAAGCCTGTGCCGCTCCTTGGTCCAACTAGACCAATCGTTTGTATCCCTCCATTCCCAGGCTGCTCATGTGACTATCCAGGTAAGTCTTAAACGATGTCAGCGTGCCTGCCTCCACCACCCTACTTGGCAGCGCATTCCAGGCCCCCACCACCCTCTGTGTAAAAAACGTCCCTCTGATGTCTGAGTTATACTTCGCCCCTCTCAGCTTGAGCCCGTGACCCCTCGTGATCGTCACCTCCGACCTGGGAAAAAGCTTCCCAC
Source organism: Mustelus asterias (assembly GCF_964213995.1). NCBI lineage: Eukaryota > Metazoa > Chordata > Chondrichthyes > Carcharhiniformes > Triakidae > Mustelus > Mustelus asterias. Next base: position 129,904,564 of record NC_135801.1, on the reverse strand, counting down.
TGTTCACCCTATCTATACCCTTCATAATCTTGTATACCTCTATTAGATCTCCCCTCATTCTCCATCTTTCCAAGGAGAACAACCCCAGTCTACCCAATCTCTCCTCATAGCTAAGACCCTCCATACCAGGCAACATCCTGGTAAACCTTCTCTGCACTCTCTCCAATGCCTCCACGTCCTTCTGGTAGTGCGGCGACCAGAACTGGACACAGTACTCCAAATGCAGCCTAACCAGCGTTCTATACAGCTGCATCATCAGACTCCAGCTTTTATACTCTATACCCCGTCCTATAAAGGCAAGCATACCATATGCCTTCTTCACCACCTTCTCCACCTGTGTTGCCACCTTCAAGGATTTGTGGACTTGCACACCTAGGTCCCTCTGTGTTTCTATACTCCTGATGACTCTGCCATTTATTGTATAACTCCTCCCTACATTATTTCTTCCAAAATGCATCACTTCGCATTTATCCGGATTAAATTCCATCTGCCACCTCGCCGCCCAATTTTCCAGCCTATCTATATCCTGCTGTATTGCCCGACAATGCTCTTCGCTATCCGCAATTCCAGCCATCTTCGTGTCATCCGCAAACTTGCTGATTACACCAGTTACACCTTCTTCCAAATCATTTATATATATCACAAATAGCAGAGGTCCCAGTACAGAGCCCTGCGGAACACCACTGGTCACAGACCTCCAGCCGGAAAAAGACCCTTCGACCACTACCCTCTGTCTCCTATGGCCAAGCCAGTTCTCCACCCATCTAGCCACTTCTCCTTGTATCCCATGAGCCTTAACCTTCTTAACCAACCTGCCATGTGGGACTTTGTCAAATGCCTTACTGAAATCCATATAGACGACATCCACGGCCCTTCCTTCATCAACCGTTTTTGTCACTTCCTCAAAAAACTCCACCAAATTTGTAAGGCACGACCTCCCTCTTACAAAACCATGCTGTCTGTCACTAATGAGATTGTTCCGTTCTAAATGCACATACATCCTGTCTCTAAGAATCCTCTCCAACAACTTCCCTACCACGGACGTCAAGCTCACCGGCCTATAATTTCCTGGGTTATCCCTGCTACCCTTCTTAAACAACGGGACCACATTCGCTATCCTCCAATCCTCAGGGACCTCACCCGTGTCCAAAGAAGCGACAAAGATTTCCGTCAGAGGCCCAGCAATTTCACCTCTCGTCTCCCTGAGCAGTCGAGGATAGATGCCATCAGGCCCTGGGGCTTTGTCAGTTTTAATGTTCCCTAAAAAACCTAACACTTCCTCTCTTGTAATGGAGATTTTCTCTAACGGGTCAACACCTCCCTCCGAGACACTCCCGGTTAACACGCCCCTCTCCTTCGTGAATACCGATGCAAAGTATTCATTTAGGATCTCCCCTATTCCCTTGGGTTCTAAGCATAATTCCCCTCCTTTGTCCCTGAGAGGTCCGATTTTCTCCCTGACAACTCTTTTGTTCCTAACGTATGAATAGAATGCCTTAGGATTCTCCTTAATCCTGCCTGCCAAGAACATCTCGTGACCTCTTTTTGCCCTTCTAACTCCCCGTTTGAGATCTTTCCTACTCTCTCTGTATTCCTCCAGAGCTCCATCTGTTTTCAGTTGCCTGGACTTAACGTACGCCTCCCTTTTCATTTTAATCAGATCCTCAATTTCCCTGGTTATCCACGGCTCTCGAATCCTACCTTTCCTATCTTTCCTTTTTACAGGCACATGCCTATCCTGCAGCCTTATCAATAGTTCCTTAAAAGACTCCCACATGCCAGACGCGGACTTACCCTCGAACATCGTCTCCCAATCAACATCCACCAATTCCTGCCTAATCCGGCTATAGTCAGCCTTCCCCCAATTTAGCACCCTGCCCGTAGGACAGCACTCATCCTTGTCCATTACTATCCTAAAGTTAACAGAGTTGTGGTCACTATTTGCCACATGTTCCCCTACCGAAACTTTGATGACCTGACCGGGCTCATTTCCCAGAACTAGGTCCAGTATAGCCCCCTCTCTAGTCGGGCTATCTACATACTGTTCCAAAGAACCTTCCAGTACGCATTTTACAAATTCCTCCCCGTCCGGTCCCCCAGCTCTAAGCACTTTCCAGTCTGTGCCAGGGAAATTAAAGTCCCCCACTACAACAACCCTATGTTTTCTGCACCTATCCAGAATCTCCTGACATATCCTTTCCTCCACTTCCCGTGGGCTGTTGGGTGGTCTGTAGTACACCCCCAGCATAGTGACTGCACCCTTCCTGTTTCTGAGTTCCACCCACAGTGACTCAGTACATGACCCCTCTAAGTTGTCTACCCTCTGCACCGCGGTAATATGCTCCTTAACTAATATCGCTACTCCCCCACCTTTTTAGCCCCTCCTCTGTCTCGCCTAAAACACTTATACCCCGGAATATTCAGCTGCCAGTCCTGTCCTTCTTTTAACCAAGTTTCCGTCACCGCAACCACATCCAAATTCCGCACAAGTATTAAGGCCCTAAGTTCGTCTGTTTTACCCGTTACACTCCTCGCATTGAAGCAGATGCACTCCAGACCTCCAGGCCCAGTCAGGTCCTCCTCCTCCAGAGTGCTCCTCTTCTTAGCTAGCCTTGCCCTGGCCCCCAGCTCGACCCCAGCCTCAGTATTTACTGACCTCCTGTTTTGTTCCCCACCCCCCTGCCACACTAGTTTAAATCCTGCCGAAACACTCTAGCAAAACTCCCAGCCAGGATATTTGCTCCCTTCCAGTTAAGGTGTAACCCATCCTTTCTGTACAGTTGCCATCCTGACTTGAAGATTTCCCAGTTATCTATGAATTTAAAACCCTCCCTCTTGCACCAGTCCTTTAGCCACACGTTCAACTGTAGAATCTCCCTGTTCCGAGCCTCACTTGCACTAGGCACCGGGAGCAGTCCAGATATTGCTCCCCTGGAGGTCTTACTTTTTAGCCTAGCACCCAACTCCCTGAATTTCTCTCGTATGACCCCCCTGCTCTTCCTACCTACATCATTTCCCCCAATGTGTACAATCACATCCGTTTGACTACCTTCCTTTTTAAATATGCTTCCTACCCTCTCGGAGACATCCAGTGCCCCGGCACCAGGGAGGCAGACTACCATCCTGGATTCTCGTTCAGTCCCACAGAAGCGCCTGTCCGTGCCTCTAACCATTGCGTCCCCCACAACTATCGCTCTCCTAAACCCCTTCTTTCCCTTCCGGACCCCTGAGCCTGTCTCCGTGGAGGCGATCTGGTCCTCGTGGCTTACCCCTGGAGGGTCATCCCCCTCCACAGAATCCAAAACAAGATACCTATTTTGGAGGGGGACAACCACAGGGGATCCCTCCACAGACTGCTCACTCCCTTCCCTTCTCCCATCTGTTGCCCATTCCTTTCTTTTATGGGAGACTGCCACTGGGGTACTTTCTGGCACATCACCCTTCTGACTATTACCCCTCCTGACTGTGACCCACGTGTCTTCCTTCCGAGACCCTGGTGTCACTACCTGACTATAACTTTTATCTATTACTCTCTCATTTTCCCTAACTAAACTGAGTTCATCGAGCCTCAGCTCCAGCTCCCTTACACGATCCTTCAGGAGATGCAGTTCCACACATCTGGCACAGATATGGACTTCCGGGAGGCAAGTTGTCTCCAGGAACTCCCACATCCCACACCGAATGCAGTATACTGGCCTCCCACTCATACCAGCCATGTCCTTTTTAGTTTTGGGGATGAAACAAAAAGGGGGTGTAACCGAAGAAAAACAAACAAACAACCTTCCTCGCCTTCGCCGAAGCCCTGTGAGCCAAAGCCCTTTTAGCTCTCACTCTGTCCCCTGCTCACTCCACTGCCCGCTAACGACGCTGCCCGCTCAAAGGTGCGGCCTACTTTTAAACCCTCCAAAACCTTCCCAGGCTGCTGCTGGGCCTATTTCCTGTTTAGAAAAAAAACCTCTGATTTTTTTCACTAATTTAACTGAAAAATATTTAAATAAATTAGTGCACACACAAGCTCCCTTACCCTCAGCCTGCTCCTGTGGAACAATGAGGCTGAAACCTCCAAGTTAAGCACTTTCAATACGTCTCGTATTGAAAATTTATGTCTGAAAAGATAAAAGCAACAGAAAGCCATGGAAAATCTGCATTAAATTATGGCAAATTGATGGAAAACTGAATGCGGCCTCACGATGTCAGTAAGCTGGAGCTGCAACAATCAAAATCAAATGTTGTGAGGTGGACAGGTTGCAGTGAACTCTGAAACAATTGTTAAATTCCTTCAAGTTGAGGGAGGAGATGTTCCAAAATAGATTGATAGGCTTACCTGAAAGTTAATAAAGGAGTAAGCCGAGGTATTTCTTATTAAAATTCTTCACAAGCTCTTGGATGAGAAAGTTGGCATGAAGTTAGTAAAGGTACACTTTCTTGGCATCATTCCCAGGACCTGGCAATGTTTTAGTGCCATTATGCATCAAAGCTTTAGATAATCAGACATATAATTTAGCTCATAAAGATTGCAAAGAAGGAAAGAAAAGATGCCTGTGAGGTTAACCTCAAATATTTACCATTACTCAATGGGTCTATTCTGCAAAAGGGAAGGATTTTAGCAAGTAAAATTGAAGTTGAGAGACCAACCAAGTACTGCTTGGAATATCCTAAAAAAGAATTATGTTCCTTTTAACAAAATGATTAACTTCTTTTGGCAACTTAATTAACCTTTACAGACTTAGCCAGAATGATACACTTAGAACAAGAAGTGACACTCATGAAAAGTCTTGACACCTCCAAAGTAATAATTCAACTACATGAAAAAGGAAAGGACGGACATCTCAGTGACTGGTCTTTTTGTTCTGAAGAGATTCTCCCATGACTCAATTGGATTTTGATGAGGAAATCATGTTATGAGACATTGGTTTGGATCTCCTGGTCAGTGTACAACTGCTGTCCATTAAGATTTTCCTGACCAACATGATTGGCCATTTCTTCCAGGATTTTCCAATCCGGCTGACCGAGAAATGGGCAGCACAGCGTTTCCGTCTAATTGCAGCGAGTGGAGTAGAGTCGGGGAAAGGAGAGGACGTCCTCCTTTTTTACAACAATGGCTGCTGTGTTCAGGTAAGTTTTTAAAGGTCCAGTCTTTAAATGCATGAGCGTGGGTCAGTGAATGGGTGCGTGGAATAATGGGTGAAGGAGTAAATGGGAAGGTGGGTGAGGTTGCTGAGTGGGTAGTTGGGTATGTGGGTGAGATAGGCAGTCTGGTGGGAAGTCATCCAGTTTGGTTGGGAGGGTAATCGGGTCTGGTCAGGGTGGAGTTGGCTGATAAGGGCAGGGGTTGGTTATGGAGTTACATAGTCGTTAGATCAAGTTTTAAACTGTTTAACAATCCCAGAGTGAATATACAGGTAAGTCCAACATATCTAGTCCAATGGTGGGATTTTTCTGCTGCACTCACCCCAAAACCAGTGGGTGGGATAGGAGCATTCCCCCCAAATCTTTTTGTTATTGGGACATGGGCATTCATAGCAAGGCCAGCATTTGCTGCTCCTTCCTAATTGCCCTTGAACTGAGTGGCTTACTCAGCCATTTCAGAGGCAGATAAGAGTCAATCACATTGCTGTGGATCTGGAGTCACATGCAGGCCAGGTAAGGACAGTAGATGAAAGGATATTAGTGAACCAGATGTGTTTTATGACAATCGGATAGTTTTATGTTCACTATTACTGAGATTAGCTTTCGATTCCAAATTTTATGAATGAATTGAATTTAAATTCCCACCATCTTCTGTGGTGGGATTTGAACTTGAGTCCCCAAAGCACTAGCCTGGGCCTCTAGATTACTAGACCAGTGACAATACCAATACGCCACCATTTCCCCCATCTCCACCTTAAGCTCGGGATTGGTGACATTCGTGATGGGGTGGTGGGTCCCGTGCAGCAGGAAATCAGCCCATCGAAAGTTTAAACTTCCCAGGCAATTCCCATGTAAGTCCGCGCATCAGCCTTCCCATTGGGTCCTATCATGAATCTTTTGTTGTCCACCCATCTCCGATGATCCGGAGCCTGGAAGATATGGGCCAATGAAGTTTGCTTTGCTATGTCTGTGATGTCAGCACTGTTTCCAGCAGAAAACCAATCGAAATATTGAGGTAGTTTAAATGTTTCCTTACATAGGAAGAAGGCATAGTGCCTCTCCTGACCCACTTCAACACGCTTTCTCACAGTTAATGGTGGATATGAGCCAGAGCATCCTATGTTCCACAGCAACCATTTCCTCGAATAGGTTTCACAGCTTTTTAAAAATTTGATTTCATGTTAACTTTTTGTAAAGCAAAAGATTATTAAAATGCATTGTCACACTGTAGAATTACCTTGCAATTTACATTGTAGCTTCCCTCTTGCTTGCGAGGGAAAGCCTGGCTTCTGTAAGCTAGTCTAATGTTCATACAAATCAGGAGATACATTTAGGTGCTTCATATTTGTGTGTTTCCGTGGAGGAAATCACTATACAAGAGATTACTTCCTGCCTTTTGGACACAGGTCCCTTGGTTTGTCTCCACAGGGGCAACATTACCTCACTTTTCCATGTCTTGTTCATCCACAAAATTTGCATTGCCTTTTGCTCTGTAGGAATGAATAATATTGCTGTGCACTTCAATCATAATTAACGATAAAAATAACATACATATTTAACTTCTCAACTTGACAAGAGCCAGCCCTCATACAAAGGTTGCAGAATTTACTGTACTTGAGGATTTATCATGGGAAAAGTGAAATGCCTGGACAAATAGACTTCTGGTAGCCTATTATCACCACATCCCAAAATACTCTGTCCAAAAGGCAGACGACCAGAACTGTAATTCACCATGCAGTATTCATGTACCTTAAGGGCGTAATAGACTCTTAATCAGTTAACAGAAGCTGATATTCTGATGTAGTGCCTGGCAACATTTGTAGAGTATTACCTCATTGCATCATTTTTTAATAACACATATCATTCCTTAATGAATGTGATATATTACAACAATATATTGGCCCGAATCATCCAAGGAGCAGCAGTCACCCTCAGATCACCATGGATCCATTTCATTTTTCTTGGCCATGCCGGTATTCCACATTTCTGGCAGAGACTTCCAATCCCAGCTTCTCCAGAAATATGCAGTGTGCAGTGTCTTGAAGAGCTTCATTGTAGCGCTGGAGTGTCAGGGCAAGACAAATCTTTTTATAGCCGTATTCTAGGAAGAAAAGAGTGTAAATGTCCCAAAACTTCTTTGAAAAGCTATGAGAGAAGGTAAGTGCCTAAGGGGGTAGGGTGATTTATCTAACATTTCCTGGTTAAGTAAGTCGGAACTATTCAACGTCTCCAACTCAAATTCAGAGTTGGAAGCCTTTTCGAAAGGCTCCCAAGAAACAGGGGAATTGCCCATCAGAAGGCCAAACTTCCCGGTAATTCCTACAGAGTCCTTGGGGTCGATTTTCTCATCCTACTGCACTAATAGCGCAGTGGGGCGGGAGATTTCAGCGGAGCCGGATTGGCGCGATCCGCGCTGGGTGCCCGGTCCCTCTCCCAGTGCCAGATTCTTTTAGTGCCATCAGCTCCGCGCTGGAAATAGGCACAGAGCACATTAGGTATGCGGGGGGGGGGGGGGGGGGGAGGTCTGCGTGCCCACCAGCCTCTCTCCCCCCTGGCACTGCCCATGGGGCAAAGTGCCAATGCCCAGGGGGCACCTTGGCACTGCCGATCAGGCCTGGGGCAGTGCCAAGGGGGCGGGGTGATCAGTGAGGGGGAGGAGCCTGCTGTCACACTGCAGACAGAATCGGTGGGGAAGGAGGGAGGCCAGCGATCGGGGCAGGCTGGAGGGGGGACCGCGTGTGGGCCGAGACTGCGTGGGGGCATCGGCGCTGCGGGGAAGGGTTGGGCTTCGAGGGGGGGAGGGGTTTGGCACTGTGGGGGGGGGGGGGGATCAGGGGGGTTCGTGGCTGGGCCTGGACATGGTCGGGGGCCAGCGATCGGGCCGTGGAGGGGTCGCACAGCCGGTGATGCGAGGCTCGCGAGGCTTGCCAGTGATCAGGAGGCCGGCACTGCGCATGGTCCGATCTCGACGCTGACAGATCGGCGCATGCGCAGTGGCCCCACTCAGCGCAATGCTGCTGGCCTGTCCAGCGGGAATAGGCCCCGAGCCTGATTTTCACAGGATTCACACTGGTGCGCACTGCAGTGCACAGAGTGTGGCAGATTCATGTTGAAACTCCCGCTGAAAAAAGCCAGCGGGATTTACTCCAGTTTTCACACAAATTTGGAACTTAGAATATTTTTTGGAGGTTTGACCCCCTTGAGTTGAGACTTCCAAGGGGTCCCGTAGCATATCTAGTGTGGCACATCTGGTCCCTGACCATCCAAAGGAAAAAGATCTAGGACCACAATAAATATCTTCACTCAGCTCCTTTGTTCTGTCAAAAAAAAGTTACGCAGCTGGTCTTCTGATATTTTGTTGTATGGACACTGATTTCAAGCCAAGGAAAGCTGCCCACTATGGCACAAAGAATGATTTTAGTGTTCAGTGGCTGTTACCATGGGCAGGATTTCTGGGTGGGTGTCAGGATGCCATCAGCAGTCTCGTGATGGGAGTCAGCATAAACCCGCACTGTGTGGGGAGAAGGTGCCCGGCTGTGATTTTCCTGAATTGGCAAATTAATAGCAAGATGGTGAGATCACTGGCAACATCAGGATGCTGGGTGGGCTTTTAAAGTTGAATACCCCAATTGGAGGCCCATCTACTTGGAAGAAGCAGGAGGATGCCTCTTCAAATAGGCAGGAATTGGCGAGACAAGTTGGAGGCGGCCCTCTCCAGCTTAAAATTTAAAATTAAAAAAATCAATCAGTTGGGCCATGATTGTAGAGGGTGCTCCCTCTGCAGCATCTTCCACAGCTGTACCTGAAGCCCAACAGGTGAGAAGTGCTGAAGCATTTGTCAGCCAAAAATCAATATGATTCTTGAGCAAAGTAAATTCATGGCAATACACTTTTGAACCATGTGTTTAATAATTTTTAAAAATGTATTAATTCATGGGATGTGATCGTCACAGGTGAGGTCAGAATTTATTACCCATCCCTGTGTGCCCTTGAACTGAAAGATTTACTCAGCTATTTCAGAGGGCAGGTCAGAATCACCCGCATTGCTACAAGTCTGGAGTCACATGTAGGCCAGACCAGGTAAGGCTGGCAGATTTCCTTCTCTAAAGGACATTAGTGAACCAGATGGCTTTTTACAACAATCGACAATGGTTCCTTGGTCACTATTACTCAGGTTGGCTTTATATTCCAGATTATAAATTGAATCTTAATTCCACCAGCCTCTGTAGTATGCTTTCTAAACTATTGTCCCCTGAACATTAGCCTGGGCCTCTGGATTACTAGTCCAGTGACATTGCCACAATGCCACCATTTTCCCCTTTAAAATATAATGGGCAGGATTCTCCAGTCTCCCAGGCACGTATTTGTCGGCAGCGGGAAGTGGGTGCTGGTGGCAGGATTCTCTGGCCCCCCCCCGCTGTTGTCGTTGGGATTGCCTATTGAAGCCATCCCACACGGCCGGTATACATGCAGATGGGAGTGTGCTGCCAGCAGGACTACAGGAACCCGCTGGTGTGATTGACTGGCCAATGTCTCCCAATAGCCCAACATAAACTTCAGTCCCCGACTGTTTGGTTTCTAATAACCTACTGGTAAAAATCTTCTCTAAACAGGATGTTTTTCTGAACACTGTACATATTGATCAATTTATTTTCCTGTGTGTGATTGCTGAGTGCTTTCACCTTCTCTCCCCCTTCCCCGCCATCACTCTGCTGGTTTTCTTTGTTCTGATTCTTTCTATTCCCACTCGTTGGTATTGTCTTGCAGAGCTGAGTAAGCGCCTGTACCTGAAACAATAACTAATTTGTGTTCTCTTGCCAGATGCTGCCTAAGTCTCTGAGTGTCTCCAGGGTTTTCCGTTTCTGTCTTTAACTCTAAGGTAATACATCTGGCATTTGGGAGGCTGAAGCTGAGCCAATCCTCTGTGACAGGCTCTGCGGTCGGTATCACAGCCAGATGGGTCCACACTATTCCCAAAACTAGTTGATAATTGACCAGACAGTCTGACTCATTGAAAGAGGCTGAACAACTTGATCTGTTACGTGCGCTTGAGATTCTTCCCACTCGATTACAGGTAACTCTGCAAAGTCACTGACCAAATGGAGCTGGTGGTCCTGACTCGACGGGTCTATTTCTGACATTTGCTGGCAAATTGCATAGTTTTAGTTGGTTAGATTTAAGCTGTAGTCCGATGGGGAAATAGGCTCCTGCCAATCTTTATGTTAAAGTAATTATAGAATACATAGAATCATAGAATGCATGCAGTGCAGAAGGAGGCCATTCTGACAACAATCCCACCCAGGCTCTATCCCTGTAACCCCACATATTACCCTACTAATTTCCCTGACATCCCCCTAACACTACGGAGCAATTTACCATGGTCAATCAACCTAACCCGCACAGTTTTGGAGTGTGGGAAGAAACCGGAGCACCCAGAGGAAACCCACAAAGACACGGGGAGAATGTGCAAACTCCATATAGACAGTCACCCGAGGCCGGGGATCAAACCCGGGTTCCTGGCGTTGTGAGGCAGCAGTGCTAACCACTGTGCCACTGTGCCTCCCCCACCACTGTGCCACCCCCACCACTGTGCCACCGTGCCGCCCCCTCACAGGGGATTGAGGTGGATGTGTATGGAGAGAGAGTGGGCATTCAAAATCAGGGAACTCAATTTCTGCTGATTGTTCAGCCATTCGGTTTGGAGATTCTAATTTGATTTGATTTATTATTGTCACATGTTTTGGGAAAAAGTGAAAAGTATTGTTTATTGTATCTTAAATCAACCTCAATCTCCTATTCAAGGATTCTAATTTTATTTATTAATAAGACATGATTGTCACTGGCAAGGTCAGAATTTATTATCCATCCATAATTTCCCTTTAGAAAATGGTGGTGAGCTGCCTTCTTGAACTGCTGCAGTCCGTGTGGTGAAAGTACATCTGCAATGCTAGAGGGAAGGAGTTTCAGGATTTTGACCCATAGAACCATAGAATCCTACAGTGCAAATGGAGGCCATTTGGCCCATTGGGTCTGCACCGACCACAATCTCACCCAGACTCTATCCCCATACCCCATGTATTTACCCTAGCTAGCCCCCTGACATTAAGGGGCAACTTAGCATGGCCAATCAACCTAACTCGCACATCCTTGGACTTGGGAGGAAACCGGAGAACCCAGAGGGAACACACGCAGACACAGGGAGAACTTGCAAACTCCACATAGACAGTGACCCAAGCCGGGAATTGAACCTGGGTCCCTGGTGCTATGAGGCAGCAGTGCTAATCACTGTGTCACCATGCCACCCAACAACAGTGAAGAACAGCAGTACAGGTGTGTGACTTGGAGGGGAACTTGCAAGTGGTGGTGTTCCTGTCCATCAGCTGCCTTTGTGCTTCAGGATGGTAGAGGTCATGGGTCTACAAGGTGAAGGCAAAGGGGGTTTGGTGAATTTCTGCAGTGCATCTTACAGATGGTAAGTGGTGAATGGGATGCCAATCAAGCGGGGTGCTTTGCCCTGGACAGTGTTGCTGACGCTGCGCTCATCCAGGCAAGTGAGGAGTATTCCATCACACTCCTGACTTGTGCCCAATTGGACAGGATTTGGAGAGTCAGGAGGTGACTTATCACTGTAGAATTCCCAACATTTGATCTGCTGTTGTACACACAAGAAACCATTGATTCAGTTAAGTTCCTGGCCAGTGGTGAATGAAGTTTGTTGGTTTGAGGGTCACAATGATGATAATGCAATTAAATGTATATATGGGAGATGATTTGATTCTTTGTTGGAGATAGCCATTTGATTTTGATTTGATTTGATTTATTATTGTCACATGTATTAGAATACAGTGAAAAAATGGTTAGGTGTATTGACCATTGCTAAATTCTTCCTCAGTATATCCGAACAGATGCCGGAGTGTGGCGACTTGGGGATTTTCATAGTAACTTCATTGCGGTGTTAAGCTTACTTGTGACTAATAAATAAATTTAAAAACTTTAAGTATTGTTTTTTGCACACTATACAGACAAAGCATACCATTCACAGAGTGGGAAAGGACAGTGTGCAAAATGTAGTGTTACAGTTATTGCTAGGGTGTAGAGAAAGATCAACTTAATGCAAGGTCGGTCCATTCAAAAGTCTGATGGCAGCAGGGAAGAAGCTGTTCTTGAGTCGGTTGGTACGTGACCTCAGACTTTTGTATCGTTTTCCTGCTGGAAGAAGGTGGAAGAGAGAAAGTCCAGTGTGCGTGGGGTCCTTAATTATGCTGGCTGCTTTGCCGAGGCAGCGGGAAGTGTAGACAGAGCCAATGGTTGGGAGATTGGTTTGCATGATGGATTGGGTTACATTCATGACCTTTTGTAGTTTCTTGTGGTCTTGGGCAGAGCAGGAGCCATGCCAAGCTGTGATACAACCAGAAAGAATGCTTTCTATGGTTCATTTGTAAAAGTTGGTGAGAGTCGTAGCTGACATGCCAAATTTCCTTAGTCTTCTGAGAAAGTAGAGGTGTTGATGGGCTTTCTTAACTATAGTGTCCGCATGGGGGGACCAGGACAGATTATTGGTGATCTGGACACCTAGAAACTTGCAGATCTCCACTACGCTTCCTGAAGTTGATGACAATCTCCTTCATTTTGTTGACATTGAGGGAGAGATTATTGTCGCTGCACCAGTTCACCGGATTCTCTATTTCATTCCTGTACTTTGTCTTGTCATTGTTTGAGATCCGACCCACTACGATCTACATTGCCTGGCACTTCTGTGGCGTGAATATTACTTGCCACTTTGCAGCATATACCTGAACAAATTTCCACCATGTCGGCTAGATGCCGCTGTTATAGGTGTATTGGCACACCTTTGCTAAGGATGCAGCTAGCTCTGGAGTACATGTTTTCAGTACTATAGCCAGATGAATATTGGAGGCTACAGTGTTTGCAGTTTCCAGTGTCTTCAGCCATTGCTGACATAAAATGTTAAGTAAATCAAATTGTCTGTACATTCTCATCTGTGATGCTGGGGATCTTGGGCGGCGGCTGCGATGGAGCATCCACCAGGCACTTCTGGCTGAAAGTGATGGTACATGACCCTGTACCATCCAAACTGTTTGACACTATGTGCCAAGTAAAATAATAAAATCATGCAATTTTTTTTTAATAATGGTGAAATCCCTTGTGCTTTACCTTGCTGACTTTAAGTGATTTTTTTCTTTAATTAGTACCCAAAGTGGTCAGGTAAAAATTGAGGAAAAGTGAAATAGTGAAATAAGGACAGCATGGTGACAGAGTGGTTAGCACTGCTGCCTCACAGCTCTAGGGACCCGGGTTCAATTCTGGCCTCAGGTCACGGTCTGTGTGGAGTTTGTACTTTCTCCCCGTGTCTGCATGGGTTTCCTCTGGGTGCTCCGGTTTCCTCCCACAGTTCAAAGATGTGCGGGTTAGGTGGATTGACCATGCTAAATTGCCTCTTAGTGTCAGGGAGATTAACAGGGTAAATACATGGGGTTACGGGGATAAGGCCTGAGTGGGATTGTTGTTGATGCAGGCTCGATGGGCCGAATGGCCTCCTTCTGCACTGTAGGGATCCGATGAGTTGTTTTACACAGTATGCATTTCAGACAAGAATACTGTTTCTCTTTCTGTCAGACTAATCCCATAGGCTTACATGCCAAGTAATATACATAATTTGAAAGCACAATAACTCCCAAATTAATAGAGCTCTAATTTAAATGAATATCTGCTTGCAGCAGGACTGTCTCATACTGACACCACAGCTTTAAGATTTGGCAGATAATTACGATTCAAATGTCTGAAGTCTGAAGCAGACATTAATGGGGGTCAGTGCACTGTCAGTGCTATTCTGCTTCTATGTAAAGTAAGATTAAAGATATGAAGTAATCAGCTGACACAAAAGACTATGACAGCAGTATTTGAAGCATTGTGACATGGGGAGGAGGTTTGATGACTGCTCCTGTCTGCAGCTGGTTGAATGGTGTAATGTTAAATGATTTTCCATAAACTTGCTCTTCACAACTCAATCGGCATCATATTTCCGATGGAATTATGCCGTTGTGGATTTTATCCAGCAGAGGAACTCACTCAGCTCATGGCACCCATTCCAATTCTGAGACCAGAGTCTTATCACTGTTCACGCTGGAGGGATCTTCCCATTCGGCTGCAGTGAACGGAAATTTGGCTGACCGCCAGATTTTCCGACCTCACTGCAGCGGGAGCGTGGCGTGAACGGCCGGTAAGATTGCGCCCCGAGAGTTTTCTGCTTAGCTTCATTAGGCAGAACTTAATACCCAGCCCTGAGGAGCATTTAGAGGTCAGCCATGATCATATTGAATGGCTGATTAGGCTCGACAGGCTGAATGGCCTAGTCCTGTTCCTATGCAATCGAGTGGGAGGGTGTCAGGTGGGGACCCCTCCACCTTTCCGCCTTTGCTCCGAATAAGTCCGGGAGAGGAAGGTGACCTTCATCCATCCCTGCCTTCCTGATTTGGCATTATATCTCTTGGTATTAAACCTCTTCTGCTTTTTATTTTTAAGTACCACTTGATCTAACACTATCACACTTCAGGTATTGTTAGATTTCAGTTGTTACATGCACAGATTTAATGGTTGCAATGAAATCTGCTCTCATTCACCACTGCCGCTGCCCTGATTCCACTCACCACACCTGCTGACAAATGAGATGAGCAATATTGGGTTAAATTTATTGGACCCTAATGGAAAGTTGAGATCAGATATACAACCACTTCACTGAAAAAAGAACTGCAATCATAGCTAAAGGCACTGTGTGTACTGCACTGCCCTTTAAATTTAGAAATAATCAATTTTTTTACATTAATCAGACTTCTCTGTAATACTAAGCAGAAAGGCAGTGTGCAGTGATCCAATAATATCGTGCAGATGTGAGACAGAATTGCAATAGCTCCTTCTACAGCTACAAATGAAAATCTAATTGAGAAAAAGCAATAATGAATATATGGGATGCATTTCTATTATGTTTCCATTGCAGCTTGAATTATTCTGACAGTTTTGTTGTCGAACTTGTATGGCATTTATCATGCTTAAAAAAGAACAAAGAACAAGGAACAGTAAAGCACAGGAACAGGCCCTTCGGCCCACCAAGTCTGTGCTGACACAGATATTTTCTTGCCTCTACGGGGTCCATATCCTCTATTCCCTGCCTATTCATGTATCTATCCAGATGTCTCTTGAACGTTGCTATAGAATCTGCTTCCATCACCTCCTGCAGCAGCATGTTTCAGGCATTCACCACCCTCTGTGTGAAAGATTTGCCCCTTACATCTCAGCAATCAAGCTGAGATGGATTTATGCAATAACATGTATTTATGATCATAAGAAAATGTGTTTAATTTGGATTCATCCAACAGGGTGAATAGCAGGTAGGGTGGTCACCTGGCTAGTGCTCTTTCAATATAAAAAAGTTTATTTATTTACTCGTCACAAGTACGCTTACATAAACACTGTAATGAAGTTACTGTGAAAATCCCCAAGTCACCACACTCTAGCACCTGTTCGAGTACACTGAGGACAAATTTAGCATGGCCAATGCACCTAACCAGCACGTCTTTGGGACTCTGGGAGGAAACTGGAGCACCTGGAGGAAACCCACACAGGCACAGGCAGTGTATGCACAGACAGTGACCCAAGCCAGGAATTGAACCCAGGTTACTGGAGATGTGAGGCAGCAGTGCTAACCACTATGCCACCGTGTTGCCCCAATATATGGAAAAGGTGACATCATTAGGGCCTGTGATCTGTCATCTTCAGCTGAAGCTTGAACAAGGTTACAGTCATGGCTTCCCCATCAGGTTCAATCTGTTGAGAGCAGCAGCTGGGGCCAGCAGGGGCCTTGGGTAAGTTTTTACTTTTCTGCATATGGGGTCAAGAGAAGCAGAAGTGCCTGTTCAGGCTCTGTGACAAAACCGATTGGGCCTCCAATGCTTTTTTCCACCATTCCCTGAACTAGGATTCCCTTCCTTACTTATGACCATTCGTTTAAGATATATTTTTCAAACAAATATGATTGAAGTTTAAGAAATGTGAAGCCATTTTTGAATGACCCTAATATGCCATCCTTTAGTTAAATAATCAAATGTTGGAATCCTATTAGTTCCCTGAAACATTTTTCCCAGTACTGACTGCAAACTAATGGGCTGATAGTTACCCAGTGTCTATCTGGTCTCCATTTTTTGAAGATAAGGCTACTTTAGCCTCCTTCCACTCAATTGGGGATGCAGTGAGTTATTACAAATACAGACAATGGGCATGTAGAGTATGTGTCTCATTTTTCTGATAGTCCACAGCCAGCCATATTGCTCTATCTATTTTCAGGTTCTAATTCCATTTAAAACAATTGTAGAATTTAATCCAGGTGATGGGGTTCTTGCCCGCTCGCAAGAGAGCTGAGGAAAGATCTGTGTCACCTACTTTGGTATTTAGTACCAGCCAGGTACTTAAGTGGTCAGATAAGGGCATTCACCTGGAAATCCCGCTCCTAAGAGCTGCCAGTCAAGTAGAGGCCAGCAGCCCCTCATTGCTGCCAATGGACTCACCGGGGGCCCACAGTCAGTAAGGGACACAGGCCACGGGTGAATGGAGTAATGATGGAGGTTGAAGGAAGGGGCTCCCTGGCTGGGTGGGGTTTGGGGGTGGAAGAAAGGTCTGAGTGGCTATTCTTGCCCCTGCACCCCTTCCCAATGGCCAGGTCCCTTGATTAAGTGCCTGAAAACAAGGGATCTCCACCCTGCTTGCTGCTGGATGCATACCAGCAGTGGAGGCATGAGGCCCTTATATGTTCTTTAAGTGCCCACTCAAGAGTCTCATTTGGCTTTGGGACTGGAAGGCCGTCCATGAGCCTTCCCACCCTGGACTTAATCCAGCCTGATTACATTCCACTTTGCTTTCAAACTCACACTGAGGTAGGGCATTAAATTCTGACCAATCTGTTTATCTTTGTTCACATTAAATTTCTTATTAATATCATCATTAAATTTTAACAGCTGAACATTGCCTTTAAGAATGAAGACTGATCCAAAGGGTCCATTTAATTGTTCCATCATAGCCTATGATATATTTATAATCTGTCCTTGAACATTCTTTGCCGTCTCTATCCGATTCTTCAGGTAACTAACTGCAGAAGGACTTGGGCAGGTAGGAGAGTGGGCAAAGAAGTGGCAGATGGAATACAACATGGGAAAGTATGAGGTTGTGCACTTTGTAGGAAGAATAGAGGTGTAGATTATTTTCTAAATAGAGAGAGAATTCAGAAATCAGAAGCGCAAAGGAACTTGGGAGTCATAGTTCAGGATTCTCTTAAGGTTAACTTGCAGGTTGAGTTGGTAGTCGGGGAAGCAAATGCAATGTTAGCATTCATTTCAAGAGGACTAGAGTGCAAAAGCAGAGATGTAGTGCTGAGGCTTTATAAGGCTCTAATCAGACCACATTTAGAATATTGTGAGCAATTTTGGGCCCTGTATCTAAGGAAGAATGTGCTGGCCTTGGAGAAGGCACAGTAAGAGTTTTAACAACACCAGGTTAAAGTCCAACAGGTTTATTTGGTGGCAAATGCCATTAGCTTTCGGAGCGCTGCTCCTTCGTCAGATGGAGTGGAAATCTGCTCTCAAACAAGGCATACAGAGACACAAAATCAAGTTACAGAATACTGATTAGAATGTGAATCTCTACAACCATCTAGGTCTTAAAGATACAGACAATGTGAGTGGAGGGAGCATTAAGCACAGGTTAAAGAGATGTGTATTGTCTCCAGACAGGACAGCCAGTGAGATTCTGCAAGTCCAGGAGGCAAGCTGTGGGGGTTACTGATAGTGTGACATGAACCCAAGATCCCGGTTTAGGCCGTCATCATGTGTGCGGAACTTGGCTATCAGTTTCTGCTCAGTGACTCTGCGCTGCTGTGTGTCGTGAAGGCCGCCTTGGAGAACGCTTACCCGAAGATCAGAGGCTGAATGCCCGTGACCGCTGAAGTGTTCCCCCACAGGAAGAGAACAGTCTTGCCTGGTGATTGTCGAGCGGTGTTCATTCATCCGTTGTCGTAGCATCTGCATGGTTTCCCCAATGTACCATGCCTCGGGACATCCTTTCCTGCAGTGTATCAGGTAGACAACGTTGCAAAATACTGCTGATGAAAACAGAAATAAAAACAGAAAATGCTGGATAAACTCAGTTGGTCTTACAGCTCTGAAGAAGTCATACGAACTTGAAACATTAACTCAGGGCCTGATCTTATCATCAGGTTGTGCCCGTTTTCGGCCGCGAAAACTTGGTAAAGTCGGGTGTGAGTCGGGTAGCGTGATCTGCGCCCACCTCCACGCCAGTTCCTCCTTTACCAAGTGCCTAAAATGGCAGGATCGGGACCGTGCCTGAAATGGACGCGACAGCAATTTAAATAAATTTGCATGCATTTAAATTGACTTAGTGGGTTGGATGCCCAAACCTACCAGCATTTCTCCCTTTACTACCGCGCTCGCCTGTCCAGATTTGGCGTGAAACAGACATCGTCCACAAAGGTCCGATTCGGCTGCCCGAATTTGAGGAGGTAAGTTCAGAGCTTCCGGCGGTTCTCTGTCTCAGATCGGTGATGGGGGGTGGGGGAGGGGCAGGTCAGATGGCTCTCTGGGGAAGGGGGGAGAGGGTGGTGGGTCAGATGGCACTCTGGTGCTGGGGGGAGGAGGGAGGCGGGTCAGATGGCTCTCTGGTGAGGGGGAGGGAGATGGGTCAGATGGCTCTCTCGTGTTGAGGGACGGGGGGTCCGCTGCCACTCTGTGTGCGATCGGTGGGGGGGAAGGGGGCAGGGGGCCGTGATCAGTCTGGGCAGCAGGGGTGTGGGGGATAAGGGAGACAGTTATATTGTGGGGGTGGGGTAATGCCAAGGGGGAGGTTTTATCCGGCCCGGGAGCAATGTGGCAGAAGGGTGTTTTTCTATTTTCTTTACTGTGCATGCGCAGTTGGAGGCTCCAATCAAAGCTACAGTGCTTCAGGCGCGATAAGCCCCGCCCACAGGCTTCAGCAGCGTGATTCAGAATCGCTGCTTTTTTTTTCAGGCAGAGTGCTTATGGGGGCATCGGAGAACGGATCTAAAAGTCAGATCTGAAACACTCCAAGTTTCAAGTTCACCCAGCACTTAGAATCAAAATGGTAAAATCAGGCCCTGTTTCTCTCCCCCCAGACGCTGCCAGATTTGCTGAGTTCATCCAGTGTTTTCTGTTTTTATTTAGTTGAATACTAGTTTGATTTGTCCTTTTTCACTCGCATCTCCTGTCTTCTAATTACTCTTGCCAGCAGAGAATCCCTGCATTATCAATCAATGTAAATTTATTTTATATCCACACAATTAGTTATGCTCAATAAATCATAAGGGCATGACACATATAGGAAACCACACCTTCATTGACACGAAGTAAAGAAGAATCTCACACAACAGTCATTTTAACATTATGTTCCAACATGACCTGAGGTTAAAAGTAATCTTAACTCCATTTACCCACCTCTCCCAAACCAATTGCTGGTGTCCACTCCAACTACTTATCATTAATTTTAGATTTTAGGTAAAAAGGGAAGTGAAAATGATCTATTGGTCGCATCTATGACAGAGGTTTCTATATGTTTCCAGCTTCCAAATGTAAATTTTTATCATGCATCGTACAAATGTTTGTAGATTCATATAGTGGGTGTTAATGGTGATAGT
This sequence comes from Mustelus asterias, assembly GCF_964213995.1. NCBI lineage: Eukaryota > Metazoa > Chordata > Chondrichthyes > Carcharhiniformes > Triakidae > Mustelus > Mustelus asterias. The sequence continues at coordinate 129,884,703 of NC_135801.1, read as the reverse complement.
TAATTGGCATCCGTTATGCATCTCATAGAATCATAGAATCATACATTTCAAAAGAGGCCCTTTGGCCATCGAGTCTGCACCAACACATTAGAAACACCTGAACTCCCATCTAATCCAATCTGCCAGCACTTGGCCCATAGCCCTGAATGCTATGACGTGCCAAGTGCGTATCCAGGTACTTTTTAAAGGATGTGAGGCAACCCGCCTCTACCACTCTCCTAGGCAGCGCATGTCCAGACTGTCACCACCCTCTGGGTGAACAAGTTTTTCCTCACATCCCTCCCTAAACCTCCTGCCCCTCACCTTGAACTTACATCCCCTCGTGTCTGACCCTTCAATTTTCATTCCTGTTGATTTGAAAACTGCCCACTTTGTACAGGATATAACATGTCTCAGGATCACTGCGATCTTCTGGCCTCTTTTTAGTCAGCTAAAGGGGTCAGAGAAAAATCTTCCAGATTTATTCTCCTTAACTGTCTTGGAATTTTATCTTTTTATTATTTCCCTGGAGATTACATACCGAATAGGGAGCGTCTGCATCATGTTGCAAAAGCCAACTCGATATCTGGGACAGGCTAGTTTGTTGGTCTTTTCCATATCTTTGCAGTTCATTCTACTTCTTGACTTGTGCATGTATTTTTTTCTTTTACTTTCCCCTTCTCCTCTTTCCCTTTTCTGTTCCTTTATAAATACTGTTCATCATTAATGCCTTCCAGTTCTGAAGATAGGTCCAAAATCTGCTGCCTGAACTGTATTGGAGTGTGTTCAGTGTTTTCTGTTTTTGAGGTGGGATCTCAGCATTAGCTTTCAAATGCAAAAGAAAAAGGATTTTGCAATTGCTGTGTTGTGCATATTTGAAAGAATACTATGACTTGCAGAGACAAACTTAAAAGCAGTTGCATTCTGTAGGATAACTCCAAGATGTTGGGAAATTATCTTGAATTATCTGCAAACATTCTACTCTTCCGGAAATTGAGAGAAATTGAAACATGAGCTGACAAGATTGTCTGAACTGAAGGATGTTCATGAGATAGCAATCTCAAGCATGCAGTCCTGAGGCGTAGATACAAGAGACAGTGCCAATAAATGCTTCACACTGACTTATAATGTGGTTGAGTGGAATTCTTTCTGATATTCAAAAGCCATTAAATGATTAGAAGACTAAGGTGAAAAACGGAAAACCTTAAGGAGAAACAGGAACTCCTGGAAATATTCTTTTCTGGCAAAGAATCCCACATTATGTTTATTGACCCGAAGTGCCTTTTCAGTATTTTCTGTTTTCCTGTTGTTAGGGTTAAGGAAATTTTAAAAATGACCAGAAATGAGGCAAATCAATAAAAGTTATCACTACATTCTGTCCTACCAAATCTGAATCCTTACATATCAGAATAATTACGCAATTTTTCTGCAATGTTATAAACTGTAACCTCCCAGAGAAATGCAAGTATCTTTCTGTAAGGAGGAAACAAAGTGGGTCTTTTTGAAGTTGGATAAGTCAACATGCCTGGTCAACTATATTTTTGTTACGCAGACAACGCATGGCAGAGCAACACAATCAGTAATTTACATCTGTTTCAATACGTTTCTCTGAGAAAATGTGCAACTTTAATTTTGTAAATCTGGATCACTTCCTCCCCAGTTTCTTATACATTACCCATGCCATTTATTTTTTCCATCAATGATGCCACTGCAGTTGTGTCTTCAAGTGGGTTGGAAGATTTGTCATGCAAGGTTTGCCTACATATTCAGTCGAAGACAGTATTTGTTTTAAAGGGAAGATAAATATGCATTGAGTGAGTGAATATATTGTGCGTGTACTTTAGATAATAGCACAATTTTCTGCCTTATGTATATCTTAACTGAATGCAACAAACCTTGGTTACATCAGATTGTCAGAATGTTTGGCAGTTGTCTGCATTATAATTGTCGTTTGGATATCTGAATAATTCAGAGTCAATTTCAATCCTCTTTTAGCTGCATCATTCCAGCTTACAGTTAATGATCCTACTGTGATCATTTTCATTCATGTTTATTACTTCTCTGCAATTCAGGAAGTCAGTCTGTGTTATTATGCTTTGGATTGCAGGTAGTGACTGTGTAGAAAGCTTCCACGTGCAGCATTTTTTGTTTATTCATCCACATTTTCATTTTTCTACCCTGACATTTTTTCTTCTGACTCACCTGGCATGTGACACCGCGTTGCGTGTTGATGTGCTTTACATTCAAAGCCTCGTGACTTGCCCCTTTGTTGGGTGTCTGCTGCCCTGCTTTCACACCATCTACTCTGACCTGCACAACTTGACCTCTTAACCCGTTCTTTTTCAACTTTTTCATTCCACTTCATACATAAGCCTCACACTACTTGGCTGTGTGTGAGAAACATTCAGCTCTGAATAATTACAAGAAATGCAAAATAAGATCAGGGCATGATTGTGATATTATCTCGGAAGATTTTTTAACAGCTTCCCATCTCAAGAACTTGAAGAAACTGATCTATGTACCTGATGGCAGTTTGGATAGAATAGTATTCATTGTGTGTTTCAATTGCTTTTCATTATGAATAACCTTTGCAATCTTCATGATAGGTACTCCCATGGCACAGATCAAAGTAAGGGAAGGCCGGTGATTTTTTATAGTTATCATGAAGTCAGAATGGTTAAGGTTGTAACTTTTATTCTGAGACATTTTCTTGATTAAGCAAGCAGTTTAGAACATGGTTTTGCTAAGTAACACAAGAAAGTAAGGTCGCAAACAACAAATGTGATTATTTTCTCCACACATTCTTATAAAACACCATCCTTGAAGCTCTAAATGACTCTAACTGATCTGGTCCATCAGCTTTAAGTCATAGTTGCTATGCCTGATTGCAGGAGAGAGGCCATAGCCATTTCAGGCATTCATGATCTTGTTATCCAACCCTCCAATATCATTTAATTGAGTGAAGTACAAGCGCTCAGGCCCAGTAATTGTGACCATGTTTAATGTATTGCTCAGTTATTATTTTGCATAATTGAGCAAAATGCTTCACTGGCTTACCCGATTGTTCAATGCAAAAGGAAGTTTTTAGGAGTATAGTCCGAAACTATAACTGACTTAGCTGATCTCAGCCTGTTATGTAATGGCATTCGAGGCATCATCAAGATACTTCAGGCTTCGTTAGGAACATAAGGTATTCATTGAATAAGAGAAATTATGTACAAGGTTTTGCAGCCCTAGGTTGCTTTGGAGCAGCCTACCCAGCTATTCTAGTCCTTATATGCTTATTACATGACTTCCAGATGTATTCTGCCCGAAGGGACTCCACCCTCTGGGGTGATCACTCGATCTTGGTTCCCATTGGTCCCTCAAGCCAGGTGACCCTCTTCTGCTGTGCTGTTTTAAAGAGACAGACACCACAATCATTGCACAGCCCAGATGGAGTCGGAGTATTGTAATATCCTTCAAGGAGTGGAAAACCATCTCAGATTCCTTCCTACTGTTGATGACGAGCCCATTACCACTACAGAAAAGTGCAAGTGTACATCCATCTGATGAGGGCAGAACTGATTTTAACTGTGAAGTTCCTTGTAGTAAAATAGCGATCAACATCTGAAGAAACCCAAAAGAATGGTCACTCGGCAAGATACCAGAAGAGACACGTGGAAATATTACCTTGTAAGAATAAACATTGCCAAGAGAGAAATGAAGAAAACTAGCACCAAAAAAAGTCTCCAGGGGGAAGATTTTCTTTTATCAATATATCAATAAGATGTTGTTCTGTCTGTAAAATGAAGGGAAAGTTGAGAAACCCTCCCACCAAAGGTCACCCCTTGCAGTCAGTTCCCCGACAGTGGGACAGGTGAATCACACAAAGCACCATAGACATCGATGGGACTGAAAGATCCCACTGGCAGCCTCTGCCGCTGGAAAACACACCGTGACGGGCAGGTGAAATATCGCTCCCAGTGGCGTGAACTTTGATGACTTAAACAATAATGCAGAAGGGGTTTGCAATCAGGTCCAATAGCACTAACAGACTGCACTCAGCTAGACTGTTCGGATAAATGGAAGGGAAGTTACATATGTCCCCAGGACAGGTGGGAGCATATTTATGACAATAATGTGACTACAGAACTAAACCACACATTAAAAATTTATAGCCAACAAGGTTTGTTTAAAAAATAGTCAATAGCTCCTGCAAAGGTTGGAAAGGTAAATGCACCATATGCTGGATTGCTAAACCATTCAAAGCAGGGGATTCCCAAGATAAATGCTTTGTCTGTGCAGGATTAGCTGTACTGAATGGGAGTGCGATGATCTTAACTCCTGGGCTTGGGAAGGGAAAAGCAGCAGGAACCCTGCTCATGATGTCTCGAGACGATTGTGTGCTTGTTCCTTTGTGTTTCTGTGTGTATGTGCTTGATTGAGTGTGGATATAATGTAAGAAAAAGTCCTGGCTTCACTGTACAGAATAAAATTGCCTACAGATGCTCTCCATCTTGCCTCATCCATTAAGGGAGTAATTTTGGCTTTGTGAAGTAATGTGCAATATGCTATAGTGAATCAGCAGCTCTTTTCATGTCCCTCTTGATTTTATTTCCAATCCCCATAATAGTGGAAATTTGAGTGAAGGCTGTCTGTGAGACTGTAACCTGTCTGTGAGACTGTAACCTGTCTGTGAGATATTGGTTGGATTAGGTCTGATATTGGGCATGGGAATCACAGTGTACGATTGCTCCACACTTGGTTCTATTGAGGCAGAGAGAACACAAACTGCAGCCTGGCTGCATGCTCAGCCATGATGTGGAGATGCCGGCGTTGGACAGGGGTAAACACAGTAAGAGTTTTAACAACACCAGGTTAAAGTCCAACAGGTTTATTTGGTAGCAAATACCATTAGCTTTCGGAGCGCTGCTCCTTCGTCAGATGGAGTGGAAATGTGCTCTCAAACAGGGCATACAGAGACACAAAATCAAGTTACAGAATACTGATTAGAATGCGAATCCCTACAACCAACCAGATCTTAAAGATACAGACAATGTGGGTGGAGGGAGTATTAAGCACAGGTTAAAGAGATGTGTATTGTCTCCAGACAGGACAGCCCGCAAGTCCAGGAGGCAAGCTGTGGGGGTTACTGATAATGTGACATAAATCCAACATCCCGGTTGAGGCCGTCCTCATGTGTGCGGAACTTGGCTATCAGTTTCTGCTCAGCGACTCTGCGCTGTCGTGTGTCGTGAAGGCCGCCTTGGAGAACGCTTACCTGAAGATCAGAGGCTGAATGCCCGTGACTGCTGAAGTGCTCCCCCACAGGAAGAGAACAGTCTTGCCTGGTGATTGTCCAGCGGTGTTCATTCATCCGTTGTCGTAGCGTCTGCATGGTTTCCCCAATGTACCATGCCTCGGGACATCCTTAAGGACACACGACAGCGCAGAGTCGCTGAGCAGAAACTGATAGCCAAGTTCTGCACACATGAGGACGGCCTAAACCGGGATGTTGGATTTATGTCACATTATCAGTAACCCCCACAGCTTGCCTCCTGGACTTGCAGGCTGTCCTGTCTGGAGACAATACACATCTCTTTAACCTGTGCTTAATGCTCCCTCCACCCACATTGTCTGTATCTTTAAGATCTGGTTGGCTGTAGGGATTCGCATTCTAATCAGTATTCTGTAACTTGATTTTGTGTCTCTGTGCACTGTTTGAGAGCAGATATCCACTCCATCTGATGAAGGAGCAGCGCTCTGAAAGCTAATGGTATTTGCTACCAAATAAACCTGTTGGACTTTAACCTGGTGTTGTTAAAACTCTTATGGTGCATGCTCAGCACCAGACCCAGGTGTATGGGTGGCTATCATGAAGGACAGGTAGTCTGTATCTCTTAAAGGCAGCTTGCCCTCTCAAAGGGGAAGTGTCATGCTATAGGAGCTGATGTATTTGTCTCAGGAAGGCTTGTCAGCAAGTTACAGGTGAGAGAAAGGACGCTCAGACTTTTGACTGCATCACTGGAGAAGGTAGTGATAGAGGTCAGAAGGAGAGATGCCATTTGTTGACCAAGAGGACCTTAAGGCACACTCTGGGAAGTAAATGGGAGCAGGTGGCCGGGTGCCCTCTGAGACCTGTTGGCAAGGACCCTGTTCACTCGATATCAAGATTGTGGAGGACAGAGCACACCACCATGAACTTGTAGACATACTTGCAGAGGGCTGCCCAGAGTGGTCAAAGAGTGGGACCACTGTTTCTGTGCCGGGGGTTTGCTTCACAATGCTTCTGGTGACTGCATGGCTGAGGCCCTCAATGTAGGTGCCATGTCCACATATTGTAGAGCGGCAGAGGGGAGCGATGAGCCAGCAGTGCAGGCAGCCTGCCTCTGGGAGTATGTGAGAGCCAAATATGGTAGTTATAGCCACCTGTCGGAGGATGATGCATTCTGGCTGTTGCCATAAAATTCACTGACAGGATCATTGAGGCATTGTTACACACCAACTGCATGCTAATGGATCGATACCCTGTGAGCTTAAAATGCAGCTCCCAGTTAACAAGTGGGGCATTTAGAGCTACATTGGGAATCTCGCTAGCCTGACAAAGCCACAAGCCCATTCCTACTGCTTCTCTCTGGTAAAAGAGAAGACATTGAAGTCATCTCTCCTTTTCTACTGGGTCTTCATCAAATCCCTGAAGAGGCGATACTGGGAGAGCTGCAAGATATTTCTAATGTCATCTGCTCCTGTTTGGACAGATTGACTGGTGTAGAATGCTATGTTGACAGCCATTTCTTCATCACCGTATATTAACCCTGCTGAGGCTGCAGCACAGCTTATAAGGGGTGTCACTGTGCTCCATTTCTAAGTCATGCTGCAGCCCCATGAGGAAATGCAATTATAGTCCCATCACTGAAAGTAGGCTTTCCCCTGACAGGCCTTCCAACAGCTCTGATCTATTTGTCAAAATCCAGCACTTTTGTAAATCCAATAACAGGAAGCACTGCACCAGCAAAAGGGAGTCAAGAGCACCTTACCTGAAGATTGCATGGTTGTTTCCTTCAAGCAGTGTTAGTAGTCCTTCAACTGAGCACATGTTCAGCTGAGAGTGATCTTGACCCTGGAGGTCCAAAATGGCAGAGCATGCATCAAATTAGAGTTAAATACTGTTTGATGCCATGATCCACCCGCATTGCTTGTTTCCAACACATGTATGGAATGCCCAGGCTAGCACCCTCTCTGTCAGGGTGCACCTCATTGGCAGCTTTGCAAATGACCTGAAGCTTCTAGCCAATAAATTTGGTCTTTCAGCATCAGCGGCATTACAGAGCTGTATGTCACAGACTGTGCCTTTGTGAGAGGATGAGATATGGATAGAAATGATACCATTTATTCATTTAGAGCACAGGGATGGCTATCGTACATTGATCACGAAGAATTAAATGATGGAATCACTATTGTGCATTGACGATGACCCTCCGAACAAGCAGCAGGAAGTCGATTGTTGGTAAATGTTCACTTGTTTACCTATCAGAGAACATTATGGTATTTTCGGGCACATTTGGACCTTATAGACTAGGAAAACACATCACTTTAAAGTACTGCAGGAAGCTCACACGGAGGTGTGCAGAGGAATAAAGTTTAAGGTCCGAAACTTACTGAAGGCTGTCAGCCAATCGCAAAAATGCCTCAAAGCACCAATCGCTTCTCTAAGAAATGCCTTCCCAGATACCAAACAAAATTATTTCTCAGCTTCAGAGAAGCTATCATCAGCAGCTCCAGCACGATCCTCTCAAGCACCTTATCACACTGGACACTTGGTTAAAGCCGAAGCCCAGTGATTAGAATTGAAGTGGAACTGTAAACAATTGCCTGGGCCCCTACTTTATGAAGGGCGATGTGTATTTGGAAGGACATAAGGTCATGTTTGGAAGTAAAGCAGAGAGCGTAATCTGAAGGCTGAATGTGAGACTGATGTACAGTGTACAAGTGCAGTTGATGTGCAATAATAAAAGGAGATGATTTGCAAGTTTGTAGGAACAGATGCGGATGCCTGAGGAAATGAATCAGACAGAAACATGAAGCACAAGTTTAATTTAGCACGGAAAGGAAACAAGGTAAATTGTTGAAGCTGTGGGCTGACAAATGCCGGGATCTTCATAGAAGGTATCATAGAAACCCTACAGTGCAGAAAGAGGCCATTTGACCCATCGAGTCTGCACCGACCACAATCCCACCCAGGTCCTACCCCATATCCCTACATATTTACCCACTAATCCCTCTAACCTACTGATGCGCGTCAATTGAACACGAGGCACGAAGCTTCGGTAACAGAAGGCTTTTATTGTTTAACAATGGAACTTAATAGAACGTTAACACACTATCCCAGACTGACGAGGTCCCGCCCGAGCAGGGGGTCTTATACCTCTCCCAGGAGGCGGAGCCCGACTGGGATGTGCCAAAACAGTAACAACCACAGGTGTATCAAACCCACCCTAGCCCAACAACAACATTAGAACAATCCCACAGTGGGAACACCCTAGCCCAACAACAACATTAGAACAATCCCACAGTGGGAACCAACGATGGTTCACCACACCTACACATCTCAAGACACTAAAGGGGAATTTTAGCATAGCCAATCAACCTAACCTGCACATCTTTGGACTGTGGGAGGAAACCGGAGCACCCGGAGGAAACCCACGCAGACACGAGGAGAATGTGCAAACTCCACACAGGCAGTGACCCAAGCCAGGAATCGAACCCAGGTCCCTGGAGCTGTGAAGCAGCAGTGCTAACCACTGTGCTACCGTGCCGCCATCTTGATGGACTTCATCCTTGGGTCTTAAAAGAAGAGTTGAGTCAGACGCTGATGTATTGATTTTAATTTTCCAAAACTCCCTAGATTCGGGAAGGTCCCATTAGATGAAAAATAGCAAAAGTAGACAAAACAGAAAGTGGAAACTACAGACAAATTAGCTTAATATCTATCATAAGGGAAATGTCAGAAGCTATTATTAAAGAAGCTATAGCAGGGCATTTGGATGCATTCAAGGTAATCAGGCAGAGTCAACATGTCTTTGTGCAAGGGAAAACATGTTTAATCAACTTATTAGAGTTCTCTGAAGAGGTAATGTTCTGTGGATAAAGGGGAACCAGTGGATGTACTGTACTTATGAGGGAAGGTTAGAAAGTTTAGGCTTCTATCTACCGGAGTTTAGACATGTAAGAGGAGACTTGATTGAAACATATAAAATCCTGAAGAGTCTTGACAGGGTGGATGCAGACAGGATGTTACCTCTTGTGGGAGAATCTAGAAATAACGGCTCACTGTTTAAAGATAAGGGGTCGACAATTTAAAATGGAGATGAGGCAATTTTTTTTTTCTCAGAGGGTCGTGAGTATTTGGAACTCTCTTCTTGAAAAGGTACTGTGCAAAGGCTTTGAATATTTTTAAAGCAGAGGTGGATAGATTCTTGATAAGCGAGGGGGTGTGGGGTTATCAGGGGTGGGCGGGATGCAGATTTGAGGTAGCTATCAGATCAGCCATAATCTTATTAAATAGCAGAGCAGGCTTGAGGGGCTGAATGGCTACTCCTGCTCCTTCTTTGTATGCTCGTATGTTCTTCGATACTATTGTTGTCGATATGTCTTCCTCCTTTTTATGCAATTGATAAATAGTTCAGAGTGAACACAGGAATAAATATGTTCATCACTCCCTTCCTCTAGCAGTCCCTTGAAGCACAGGGGCAGCCCGTGGAAAGAGCTTGTGTGTGGACTCTTTTTACATAGGGGAGGCTGTTATGTTACAGCTACCATACCGTCTGGTTCACCGTTTATTCTTCCTAAACGCCTGATACCCCTGGATACTCTGCCACTTTTAGTGCCAGCTATAAACACATTGTAAGAGTTTGGCCACAGTATGAACGCATCTTCCATGGCCAACCAGTCTTGACGGGGACTCAGAACTGGAGCTTCTGGTTCAAACATAGGGACAGTATCACTGTGCCACAAGACTTCCTCTGACTTCATCAATATTAGCCCAACACAAGCTAACAAGCTTTACACAACTCCTCCGATCATATTGTTACTAAATTAAAAAGAAAAAATGCAAAATTTGCACAGCAATGTGTTCATCATCTGAAATCAGGTTAATATTTTGGATCAGAGCGTCCTCACATGCAGCTATTCAAAAATCCATTCCTAAATTCATATCCATGGAGAATATATTTTGCTCAGCAAGGTGAGAGATGTCAGTGAAACTAAAAGCAAGTACTCTGGGACAAATGATAACAGGAAAGGACTTTCGCCCCAGACACCCAATGGAAATGGGCAATTAAAACATCTGGGTGACTTATCCTCCAACATCCTGTCTGAATTGCATGAATTTTATTTTCCTCTTCTGATCAGACACCAAGGGCATCACCTCCAAAGGTAGCAGCGGGGTCCTTAATTAAAAATGCAGAGCTGCTCCAATGGTGAAGCTGGGCCTCAATTACAATTTAATTTTAGGCTTGAGTGAGGAAGTCACTGTTGTTTCCCTGCCAGGTGGGAACTGTTCAGAAGAGGATTGGGAAATGAAGATAAAACAAAACTGTGGCTTCTGCAAATCTCAATTAAAACAGAAAATGCTGGATAAACTCAGCAGTCCTGGCTGCATCTGTGGAGAGAGAAATTCTATCGCCCCTGCCCGCCATGGGAATCGGAGCGGGCAAGGGGCGGACAATGGAAAGGTCCAATGACATCGGGCGGGATTTTCCAGTCTCGGGTCGAGTGAGGCCGTAAAATCCCACCATTGCAGGGGAGGTGATGGCCTAGTGGAATTATCGCTGGACTATTAATCCACAAACTTCAGTTGCTGTTCTGTGGACCTGGGTTCGAATCCCGCCATGGCAGATGGTGAAATTTGAATTCAATTTCTAATGGGGCGGCACGGTGGCACAGTGGTTAGCACTGCTGCTTCACAGCTCCAGGGTCACGGGTTCGATTCCCAGCTCGGGTCACTGTCTGTGTGGAGTTTGCACATTCTCCTCGTGTCTGCGTGGGTTTCCTCCGGGTGCTCCGGTTTCCTCCCACAGTCCAAAGATGTGCGGGTTAGGTTGATTGGCCAGGTTAAAAATTGCCCCTTAGAGTCCTGAGATGCGTAGGTTAGAGGGATTAGCAGGTAAAATATGTGGGGTAGGGCCTGGGTGGGATTGTGGTCGGTGCAGACTCGATGGGCCGAATGGCCTCCTTCTGCACTGTAGGGTTTCTATGATTCTATGATTCTCTCTCCACAGATGCTGCCAGACTTGTCGGGCAGGATTCTCCAGTCACACTCGCCTGAAAACCAGAGATTCCCACCCGACCTCAGTGGACCTTTTCATGGTCCGCCCCCTCCCACCCGTTAGAATTCCTGTGGCGGGCGGGATTAAGAACATAAGAACATAAGAAATAGGAGCAGGAGTAGGCCATCTAGCCCCTCGAGCCTGCCCCGCCATTCAATAAGATCATGGCTGATCTGACGTGGATCAGTACCACTTACCCGCCTGATCCCCATAACCCTTAATTCCCTTACCGATCAGGAATCCATCCATCCGCGCTTTAAACATATTCAGCGAGGTAGCCTCCACCACCTCAGTGGGCAGAGAATTCCAGAGATTCACCACCCTCTGGGAGAAGAAGTTCCTCCTCAACTCTGTCTTAAACCGACCCCCCTTTATTTTGAGGCTGTGTCCTCTAGTTTTAACTTGCTTACTAAGTGGAAAGAATCTCTCCGCCTCCACCCTATCCAGCCCCCGCATTATCTTATAAGTCTCCATAAGATCCCCCCTCATCCTTCTAAACTCCAACGAGTACAAACCCAATCTCCTCAGCCTCTCCTCATAATCCAAACCCCTCATCTCCGGTATCAACCTGGTGAACCTTCTCTGCACTCCCTCCAATGCCAATATATCCTTCCTCATATAAGGGGACCAATACTGCACACAGTATTCCAGCTGCGGCCTCACCAATGCCCTGTACAGGTGCATCAAGACATCCCTGCTTTTATATTCTATCCCCTTCGCAATATAGGCCAACATCCCATTTGCCTTCTTGATCACCTGTTGTACCTGCAGACTGGGCTTTTGCGTCTCATGCACAAGGGCCCCCAGGTCCCTTTGCACGGTAGCATGTTTTAATTTGTTTCCATTGAGATAGTAATCCCATTTGTTATTATTTCCTCCAAAGTGTATAACCTCGCATTTATCAACGTTATACTCCATTTGCCATATCCTCGCCCACTCACTCAGCCTGTCCAAATCTCTCTGCAGATCTTCTCCGTCCTCCACACGATTCACTTTTCCACTTATCTTTGTGTCGTCTGCAAACTTCGTTACCCTACACTCCGTCCCCTCCTACAGATCATCTATATAAATGGTAAATAGTTGCGGCCCGAGTACCGATCCCTGCGGCACGCCACTAGTTACCTTCCTCCAACCAGAAAAACACCCATTTATTCCGACTCTTTGCTTCCTGTCGGATAGCCAGTCCCCAATCCACTTTAACACACTACCCCCAACTCCGTGTGCCCTAATCTTCTTCAGCAGCCTTTTATGGGGCACCTTATCAAACGCCTTTTGGAAACCCAAAAACACCGCATCCACCGGTTCTCCTCCATCAACCGCCCTAGTCACATCTTCATAAAAATCCAACATGTTCATCAAGCACGACTTTCCCCTCATGAATCCATGCTGCGTCTGATTGATCGAACCATTTCTATCCAGATGCCCTGCTATCTCCTCTTTAATAATGGATTCCAGCATTTTCCCTACTACAGACGTTAAGCTGACCGGCCTATAGTTACCCGCCTTTTGTCTCCTTCCTTTTTTAAACAGCGGCGTAACATTAGCCGTTTTCCAATCAACCGGCACTACCCCAGAATGCAACGAGTTTTGATAAATAATCACTAACGCATCCACTATTACCTCTGACATTTCTTTCAATACCCTGGGATGCATTCCATCCGGACCCGGGGACTTGTCCACCTTCAGTCCCATTAGTCTACCCAGCACTGCCTCTCTGGTAACATTAATTGTATTAAGTATTTCTCCTGCTGCCAACCCTCTATCGTTAATATTTGGCAAACTATTTGTGTCCTCCACCGTGAAGACCGACACAAAAAACTTATTTAAGGACTCAGCCATATCCTCATTTCCCACTATTAACTCCCACCTCTCGTCCTCCAAGGGTCCAACATTCACTCTAGCCACTCTATTCCTTTTTATATATTTATAAAAACTTTTACTATCATTTTTTATATTAATTGCTAGCCTAGCTTCATAGTCTATCCTTCCTTTCTTTATCGCTTTCTTAGTCTCTCTTTGTTGTTTCTTAAATTTTTCCCAATCACTTGTTTCTCCACTATTTTTGGCCACTCTGTACGCAGCTGTTTTTATTTTAATACTCTCCTTTATTTCCTTCGTTATCTACGGCTGGTTCTCCCTTTTCTTACAATCCTTGTTTTTTGCTGGAATATATTTTTGCTGAGAACTGAAAAGGATCTCCTTAAAAATCCTCCACTGTTCCTCAGCTATCCTACCTGCCAGCCTGCTCTCCCAGTCTACCTTAGCCAATTCATCCCTCATCCTATCATATTTCCCTTTGTTCAAACAGAGGACACTGGTTTGGGACCAAACTTTCTCCTCTTCCATCTGAATCAGAAATTCGACCATATTATGGTCACTAGACCCAAGAGGGTCCTTCACAATAAGATCCTTAATTCTACCTACCTCGTTACACAATACCAGATCCAAAATAGCTCGTTCCCTCGTCGGTTCCGTAACATGCTGTTCAAGGAAACTATCCCGACAGCATTCTAAGAACTCTTCCTCCATTCCACCCTTACCGACTTGAGTCTGCCAGTCAATGTGCATGTTGAAGTCCCCCATGATTATTGCCGTTCCGTTTTTACACGCATCCCTTATCTGCTTGTTTATAGCCCTCCCTACCTCAACATTATTATTTGGGGGCCTATATACCACACCTACTAGTGTCTTTCTCCCTCTACTATTCCTCATCTCTACCCATAATGATTCCACGTTTTGTTCCTCAGAGCCTATGTCATCCCTCAGTACTACCCTGATATTATCTCTTATTAATAGCGCGACCCCACCACCTTTTCCTTCCTGTCTATTCTTCCTAAACGCCTGATACCCCTGGATATTCACCTCCCAGTCCTGGTCACCTTTCAGCCACGTTTCTGTAATGGCCACTAGATCGTACCCACTTGTGCTGATTTGCACCATCAACTCATTTACCTTGTTCCGAATGCTTCGTGCATTCAGGCAAAGTGTCCTTATTCCAGCTTTTATCTGGACCCGCTTTGATGAGTCACGAACACCCTCTCCCTCTACTCCCTTATCTAAATTACCGCCTTCATTCACTTGCACCCTCTCCTCTACCATTAATTTTGTAATTCCCCTTACCCCTGCATCCTCCCCCCCATCAATTAGTTCCTTGATCCTAGTCAACTCTTCTAGCTCCCCTCCCCCCAACCTATCTAGCCTTAGCCAACCTACCGGCCAGGATATTGGTCCCCGTGTGATTCAAGTTCCACCCGTTTTTTGTATACAGATCACCCCTGCCCCTAAAGAGGTCCCAATGGTCCAGGAACCTGAATCCCTGCCCCCTGCACCAGTCCCTCAGCCACACATTCATCCTCCACCTCACTCCATTCCTGCCCTCACCTTCCCGTGGCACAGGCAGTAATCCTGAGATTACTACCTTTGCTTTCCTCTTTCTCAGCTGTCTCCCTAATTCCCTGTACTCCCTTTTCATGACCCCTTCTCCCTTCCTACCCACATCAGCGGTACCAATATGTACCGCTACCTCAGGCTCCTCTCCCTCCCACCTCAGGATTTCCGGGACGCGACTAGCGACATCCTGGATCCCGGCCCCAGGGAGGCAGACCACCATGCGAGAATCCCGCCTACCTCCGCAGAAACGCCTGTCTGTCCCCTTCACCATCGAGTCCCCGATTAATACCACCTTCCTCCTCTTTTCCTTAGCCCTCTGAGTTACAGGGCTGGACTCCACTGCGGAGACACGGCCACTGCTGCTTCCCCCAGGCGGGCTGTCCCCCCCAGCAGTACTCAAGCAGGAGTACTTGTTGTGCAGGGGCAAATCCACTGGGTTGCTCTCAACCACCCTAGCCTTACCCTTCCTGGCCGTCACCCACTTGGCCTCCTCCCGTGGCCCTGGTGTGACCACCTGATGATAGCTCTTGTCTATCACCTCCTCATTCTCCCTCATCAGCCTAAGATCCTCGAGCTGCAGTTCCAGCTCCCTAACACGGTCCCTCAGGAACCGCAGCTCGACACACCCCTCACAGATGTGGATGTCCGGGAGGCCAGATGCCTCCAGGACCTCCCACATCCTACACTGGAAACAACACACTGGTTTCACACTCATACTGGCCACTTTATGTCCAGTAAGACAGTGAAAAGTTAATAAGAGTGTAAGGAAACAAAAACTCACCCCTGCTCGTCCAAGCCCTGTGAGCCAAAGCCCTGACAGCTCACTCAACTTCCCACTCACTCTGCTGCCCGCTATGATGCTGCCCGCTGTATACTTTGGTGCACTTTTAAACCCTCCAAAAACTTCCCCAGGCCTCTCCTGGCCCGACTTCCGGTTTTGAAAAAAACCTCCGATTTTAAACCCAAAATTAACTGAAAAAATAAATAATTAACTACAGTCAGAAAACCCACTCTCTTACCCTCAGCCTGCTCCTGGGAACAATGAATGGGATGGGAGAATTCCGGCTGTTGAGTCTATGCAGCATTTTCTGAGACGTTGAGCTTATTTTTTTTAGTTGGCAAAGGAAAAGCGAGAGTGAACTCTGGTGTTCCCACGTATCTGTTGCCTCACAGCGCCAGGGACCCAGGTTCGATTCCGACCTTGGGTGACTGTCTGCGTGGAGTTTGCACATTCTCTCTGTGTCTGCGTGGGTTTCCTCCGGGTGCTCTGGTTTCCTCCCACAGTCCAAAGATGTGCAAGTTAGGCAGATTGGCCATGCTAAATTGTCCCTTAGTGTCCAAAGTTGTGTAGGTTGGGTGGATTAGCCATGGGAAATGTGCAGAGTTAAAGGGATAGGATGGGGGATGGGTCTGGCTAAGATGTTCTTTTGGAAAGTTGGTGTAGACCCAATGGGCCAAATAGCCTCCATCTTCATTGTAGGGATTCCATGGTTCTATGCCCTTGTTCTTCTAGGTGGTAGAGTTGCTGTTGAATGAGACTTGCTAAGTTACTGCAGTACATCTTGCAGATGGTTTACACTGTTGCTACTGTGTTTCCATGGTAGGGGGATTGAGTGTTTAAGGTGATGGATAGGGTGTCCATGGAACTGGCTGTTTTGACCTGGATGCAATCAAGCTTCTTGAGTGTTGTTGGAGCTGCACCCATCCAGGCAAGTGGAGAGTATTCCATCACACTCCTGATTGTGCCTTGTAGACAGTGGACAGCTTTAGTGGTGAGTTATTTGCTGCAGAAATTCCTCACCTCTGGCCTGCTCGTGTTTATTTAAGTAGCTGTTCCAGGTCAGTTTCCGGGCAATGGTAACCCCCAAGGCCTCAATGTGCCTTTATCCTCTGAGAATGATGCTGTGGTATGCCAAAAAGATCAGAATCCTCTTGCCGTCAGCTTTGCCAGTCATCAAAGGGTTTGGATTCTGGGTCAGTTTATTTCATGCCTGGGGCCTAATTTGCCTGACTGTATATATTTTACCACACAGTCTTTTTTGCCAGTTACTCCTTGTGACTAAAAAGCCTTTAGAAAGACTGAAACATGTAGAGAAAATGTAGTCACTTTCAATGATAACATTTATTTTGCCCTCACCAGAAGATTAGATTGAGTCATTTCGTCTGCGAAGTGTTTATAAGCTTCTAGGTCCTTCGACCCAATGAGTTGGAGGATATAGGAAAAACCCTTGGAAATTCTGCTGATCCACCTTGTTGGAAACTGATCCCTGTTGGCTAGCTTCCCTGATACTCCTCCAGTTTCCCTGGGCCATGGATAGTTGCCTCTATGGTATGCTGCTTTCAATATGGTATTCAGCCAGC
This sequence comes from Mustelus asterias, assembly GCF_964213995.1. Taxonomy (NCBI): domain Eukaryota; kingdom Metazoa; phylum Chordata; class Chondrichthyes; order Carcharhiniformes; family Triakidae; genus Mustelus; species Mustelus asterias. Next base: position 129,867,664 of record NC_135801.1, on the reverse strand, counting down.
AGTAAGAAGCTGAATCATTGGAACACTGCTGTGCTCGGAACCAACTTTCACTCACCAGCAACTTCAGAACAGTCAGGAAACAGGAGAAATGCGATGGCTAACCAGGACTCATTAACCTACCGTTTAATAACAGTTGGATATCACCTGCATTGAAATCATGCAGAAAGAAGCTATTCAGCCCATCAGGTCTACACTGACTTTCAACACAGCATCTTACCCAGGCTCCCCACCCTATCCCACAAAATCCTCACGCATCTACCCCACTCATTCCCCTAACCTACACATCTTTGGACAATCCACCTAACCTGCACTTCTTTGGCCTGTGGGAGGAAACCGGAGCACCCGGAGGAAACCCACGCAGACATGGGGAGAATGTGCAAACTCCACTCAGGCAGTCACCGGAGGCTAGAATCGGACCCGGGTCCCTGGTGCTGTGAGGCAGCAGTGCTAACCACTGTGCCACCGTGTCGCCCTATGACCATTAGGCTATAATGGTGACAGCAATTTTCAAAGAAGTAAAAGCTACACCGTTTCAATATTTCGAGTCTCCCTCATACCCTGTGGATGATCTTCAGAACAAGCAGAGTAAGGTCTTGGACCAAGCAGAGTGTTTACATCCCTACTCCTTCACATTCGCATCTGAAAAACTGTTTGACATCTGGATGCAGCTGAAGGTCAGCACACAGAATAGATTTTTACAGTTGATAAATATGCACACAACATCTAGCATAGGAGAAACTAAAAGGCTCATTTTTATTTGACTTTTTCTGTACAATGTTTACAGTTTGCAAACAATCAGCAGGCTGACATAATGGTTCCCTCCAATGTTTTTGATTGGCATCGACTTCCGTTTCCCACATTCGATTTCCTCTTATAGAAAATGGAACGCTTGGGCATGTTTCTCAATTTCAGCTTCTGGAGAGATATTCAGTTCAAAACAAACCAATGAGAAAAATGGATAATAGCTTCTTGTCAGAGTTAACACAGAAACAGCTGTGACCTGAGGGCTTGGGTTGCTCATTACACCCACACTGAATTTCCTGACTATAAGCCTCTGCTAATTTAACACAAAGTTGGAAGAATAGGGTAAATGTTTACCAACTGCAGCTGGATTCTAAAATAACATGTTGCTTCACGAGCGGTAGAATTAATTAAATTATATTCCCATAAAGCTATCATCAGGCCATCACGTCGGGCTAGATTGTCATCCCGGAGGTGAATGCGGTTATAGGGATAGTAGGTGTAAAAGGCCTTGAAGTGTCTCGTCAGCCATGATCCTATGACACGGGGAGAACGTGCAAACTGCACACAGACGGACACGCAGGCCAGATCCCTGGTGCTGTGAGGCAGCAGTGCTAACCATTGTGCCATGTGCTGCCCCTTCGTGAAGTATAATTTTTCTTAAACTGTGGAATCACCTTGATGAATTTACAATGATGTTCTCCAGTACAAATGTGCCAATATTTTCTTCAACATCAGAGCTGTGAGAGGATATTAATTCTAAAAAAGGAAAGAAATCCAACAGCATCTGTGCTCTGTAATAAAAGTGGTGGCTGTTGTTCAACGTAAATGTGTTGACACTGAGGCATTTTATTATTTTCTTATCAACCCAGTTGGGTGGTAGGCACTCGAGGAAAACTTCTTAACATTCCGACCGTTTGGCTTTTAAAGCGTTTCGGTTATCAAAGAAAAAGCTTTTAATGAGTGCGTGGAAAGTCATTCCTGGAAAGGGCAGATGACCTGGGGCATGGATAATGAAAATGACCTGATGTTAAAAGAGGTTGCGTGGCTGTACATCAGTTTCTGCAAAGTTTCCACGACACTGATAAAACCACTGCAAATTGTGGCTGAAGTGGGCGGGCACATCTGCTCATGCCCACTGCAAATTAGGGATATGCCTGGGGGCATTCCTTCCTTAAAAGTTTTTTGGCACATTTTCACTGTCCATGCACAAAGTCATCCACCCTCGATTGAGCTGAATGCCTGTAGACTCTTGGTTTTAGTTGTATGAGAATATTGAAATATATAAAGCTGAGTGGGCTTGTCAGGGTAAATGTTGGGAGGCTGTTTTCCTTGGCTGGTAAATCTGGAGCTAGGAGTCATAGGCCCAGATTTTCATCCCCGTGTCAGGGCCGCAGAGTTGGCTAATTTCTTGACACGGTGAAACCCACCTTTAAAAAATGTCTCCCCTCCCTACAGGTAGGGTTTTGTGTTGGATATGGTGGGCTGAAACAGGAGTCAGGGTGACCCTGGAATAAATCCGCAGGCTGCCGGGGCAGCGATGGGCTGGGCACAAGATCGGCTTCTGTACTCCAGCATTGTGTTTAATTAAAGTTTTCAAAATAACAAAACAAAAAAACATCCTTCCAGTCTCAACCTCTCATTCCCCCACACAGTCCCTCTGCCTAATGCAAACCAACCTCTGTCAACCCATCATCCCACCCACCCTCTATTCCATCCACACTCCTACACCAACTTAGTCTCTATCCCCATTGTCCCTCATACACCTATGCCAACTTAATGTCTCCTACCCACTCCATTGCCCCATGTCCCCATGCAAACATAGAGCTAACTCATACCAACCCATTCCCTATAACCCTTTTTCCTTACTCCAGTTCACCTAGTATTGGGCAGTTCCTTGACAGCTTTGACACTTCCTGGATAGTGTTCACAGACTTGAGAGCTGGGAAGCTCCTTAACAGTTCCTTGACAGCTGGACAGTTCCTGCTCAGCTGGACATCTCCTTGAAGCTAGACATCTCTTGGACAGCTGAACAGCTCTTTTACAGTTTGACAGTTTGTGCGTAAAGATTGCATAATCATGTTCATTTTCAACAATCTCAAAGGATGCCTTAACTCTCCCAAAGGGTGCAATACCTCTCCCAAAGGATGCATTACTTCTCACAAAGGATGCCTTACCTCTCCCAAAGAGTGTCTTACTTCTCCCTAAAATGTCCAGGAACCCTATCCAAAGTGGTACTCTAACTGCTCGCAGGAATTTCCCATTCCACGGACCAACTGATATTGTGGACCTCATCTTTGAATAATCCCATTGTTTCCTCAACCACATGTATTTAAAGGAATATTTTTCACAACATATTCTAAATTGCCAGCAATCTTAATTGAACCCACCGTGCCAGTTTCTTATCTATCTTAATAATATTCTCCGATCTATCTGTGAATTTATAGTCTGCATTTTGAAAGGGAAAAGTGGGGGAAACCTCACAGGAAGGCTCCCAAATATACTGTGGAAGAAAGTCCCCAACTTCGAGAAATGAAAGGTTTGGCAAAGCTTGCAAGTATTTCCATCCGGAGAAATTTATTCCCCAACTGCCAATTTGGCAGCTTTGTCATCATCACAATCCCCAAAGACAACAATTTTGCGCAATGTAAATCAAAAGGCAGTTTATTTTTGGGTCAGTACAATTTCATATCCATATTTCAGTGAAATATAAACAATAGAATCCGATTAATAGTAATCAACAGCTAACTGGAAGGAAAACAATGAAGCCCTTGCATTAGATAAATACTTGAATCAGAGTAAGATTTAGGAAAATTGAATCATAAAATGATTACAGTACAAAGGGAGGCCATTCCGGTTGTTGCATCTGTACTGGTTCTCACATGCCTAGTTCCACTCTCCTTGCCTTTTTTTCTGTAGCCCTGTATTTTTTTTCCTTTCAGCGAATTGTCCAATTCTCCTCTGAAAGCCAAAATTGAACCTACCTCCATCACACTTTCAGGCACCACATTCCAGATCCTAACAACAGCAGGGGAGTCTAAAACTAGAGGGCATAGGTTTAAGGTGAGCGGGGAGAGATATAAAAGTGTCCGGAGGGGCAATTTTTTCACACAGAGGATGATAAGTGTCTAGAACAAGCTGCCAGAGGTATTAGTAGAGGCGGGTACAATTTTGTCTTTTAAGAAGCATTTAGACAGTTACATGGGTAAGATGGGAATAGAGGGATATGGGCCAAATGCGGGCAATTGGGATTAGCTTAGGGGTTTAAAAAAAAGGGCGGCATGGACAAGTTGGGCCGAAGGGCCTGTTTCCATGCTGTCAACCTCTATGACTCTATGACTCTTAACTCCCTGTGTAAAAAAGCTTTTCCTCACATTGCCATTTCTTCATCTGCCAATTAGCTCAATTTGCTGTCCTCTGACATGGCAGCAAGAGGTAGGTGCAGAAGTAGGCCATTCAGCCCATCGGGTATGCGCTGCCATCATTAAATGAGATCATGGCTGATCTGATATGATCATTTTCAACTCCACTTTCCCACCTTATCCCCATAACCCTGGATTCCCTTACTGATTAAAAATTTGTCCATCTCAACCTTAAACATACTTAACGACCCAGCCCTCTACAGCTCTCTGCGGTAAAGAATTCCACAGTTTCACTGCCTTCTGAGGGAAGAAATACCTCCTCATCTCTGTCTTAAATGGACGACCCCTTATTCAAGGTAAGATAATTAACTGAATGTGGAAGAGCAAACCAATGGCTTTGATTTTTTAAAATCCTGAGAGCGGACTGTACCTTTCCTTCAAACAGTACCTCCAGCCATCCATCACAGAAATATCTTATCTATATAGTCATCCTTAAGAGAGCTGGTTGAGCTAAGGCCTGAGTAGATGTCAATACGATGCAATATTAGATTAGATTTTGAGTGAAAGCTACACAATTATTTTTGATGCACAATTGCTAAAATACTCCACTGTGGCAATTGACTAAATTGCAAGCTTCAGCTAAAAACTGCGCTGACAAACTAAGAAACACTAAAATATTGGTGTAATTCTCATTTATCTGAAAACTGTGTCAGGAACACTATCAACTTTGCCTTCTACATCAGGAAATGAATGCTATCCATCCACAGCTTAGAAAATATATGTTCTATTTCCAATCTTACACCTCTGTCCAAGATGGTGATTTACAACCAGCACAAATCATTTATTTACAATGTATTTTTATTGGAGTGCATAATTATTTTCTTCATTGATCCAAATGCTCTCAATGCACAACTTCTGTTCTTCCTTTCCATCTACAGATCTTGTGATAAATTATTTGGGCACTGTAATTTAACACATTTTCAGAACATATCTTAGAACCAAGCATCCTCCAAAGCATTACCTTATCCTCAACAAAAAAATATTGTCACTTAAAAGCATTAGTGCCTCATGTTCATACAAGCTTATCAAAATATTTACTCTGTGCTTGAAAAATCAATCCTCCTGTGAAAAATGACAAAGAACAGGGTGTGTTCAAAATAACACTCAGAAAGGAAGCACTTCTCAAGATTATATTTGACAAAGGTTCAGAGCTTGTTTTACTTCTCAGTTCTTGTGGGATGGAGGTTCGCTCAGCCTAGCTTCCCAAACGTCACTAGTGACACCTGTTTCCTGCCCAGTGCGACCTCTTCAGTTCAACAAAGAGCCAATTGGCCAAAGCTAGCGTGATTTATTTGCAGCGGAGTTCTTTTTCCCCTCTGATTAGGGTGGGAGCTTTTCCACACCAATCCCGTCAGTGCACTTACGTAGTTCCAGTGGACATCTTGAACCACGCCGTGTTTACTTTTATTTCACTTCCTAATGAACCTGATTAACAAACAAGAATTATTGTAAAATGTATTATTCTTATTAATTTCTCAGGGTTTTTTTGTTGAAATAATGAATAATGGCCTTTATTCAACATTGTGCCAGCTTGCCTTGCACATGTCTTTGTTTTTAATGTTTAGAGTTGAATCATAGAATCCCTACAGTGCAGAAGGAGGCCATTTAGCCCATTGAGCCTACACTGACAACAAGCATTTTCTGGAACCATAATATTCCAATAGTCTTTCGCACTTGCTAAAAGCAACATTTTGGAACTTCTGGGACGGTTTTCAAGCAGCCCTCCAATAGTCCCTTTAAGGATGTTCAAAATCCAAAAACATTAATTGGGTATTGTATAACAGAGGCTCCAGTCTGGGAGTGAATTGTGCATGGCATTAACTGAAACCTGTGGTAAAAATATTCATCAATGGTCTGAACACTCATAGGATGGAATGCAACCTTTGCAATGCTGCCCTAGACATTTTTCACCATTATACACTGATAGAATAAGCTCAATAATATTAAATTGAAACTCACGGTTTCCATTCAGATCTACCTTTTATTTAAATCAAATAATAATTAAAATTAAAGCAAAACCAAGAGAGGGTCTCCCTTGTCCTCACTTTTCACCCCACCAGCCTCCGTGTTCAAATGATCATCCTCTGCCATTTCCCCTAACTCTAGCACGATGCCACCACCAAACACATCTTACCCTCACTCCCCCTGTCAACATTCTGTAATGACCACTGCTTCCGTGACACCCTGGTCCATTCTTCCATCACCCCCAAATCCTTTTCCCCTTCCGTAGAATCATAGAATCCCTACAGTGCAGAAGGAAGCCATTCGGCCCATCAAGTCTGCACTGACCACAATAAGAAGTTTAACAACACCAGGTTAAAGTCCAACAGGTTTATTTGGTAGCAAAAGCCACACAAGCTTTCGAGGCTCTGAGCCCCTTCTTCAGGTGAGTGGGAATTCTGTTCACAAACAGAACTTATAAAGACACAGACTCAATTTACATGAATAATGGTTGGAATGCGAATACTTACAACTAATCCAGTCTTTAAGAAACAAAACAATGGGAGTGGAGAGAGCATCAAGACAGGCTAAAAAGATGTGTATTGTCTCCAGACAGACTAAAAAGATGTGTATTGTCTCCAGACAACAATCCCAACCAGGCCCTATTCCCATAACCCCACATGTTTACCCTGCTAGACACTAAGGGGCAATTTAGCATGGCCAATCAACCTAACCCGCACATCTTTGGACCGTGGGAGGAAACTGGAGCACCCGGAGGTAACCCACGCAGACACAGGGAGAATATGCAAACTCCACACAGACCTGACCCGAAGCCGGAATTGAACCCGGGTCCTCGGCACTGTGAGGTTATGTTGTTGGACTAGAAATCGAGCAGTCTTGACTCATAATTCAGCAGTCACGAGGTTTGATTATCTCACCACAGTAGCTGTGAATGAAGACTCAATTAATTCACTAAATCTACGAATGATAATTGTGACCCATCTAAATCATTCTCGCAACCCGGGTAAGGAAGGAGATCTGTCATCCACACTTGGTCTAGCCTAAACACAACTCAAAACCCACAGCAGTGTGGTTAATTCTATTGGAAATGGCCTCGCAAATGGTGCAGCTTTATTCGAGAAGATGGCTCATTACCACCTTCACTAGGGCAGTTAGTGATGAACAAATGCTGCTCTTGCCAGTGACCCTCAGGTCCATGAATTAATTTTTAAAAAGTTGCCCTCTGGTGCCTGACTTAATGGGCCATTCTTCATGTGCAGTATCTCTTCATGTGGCGAGGTGTCAAATTGTGTTTCATAATGCTCCACATTAAAGGCACCATACAAGTGCAAGTTGTGGTTATAACGTCTGCTTGCACGGTATATTCTGGACCCATTCATATGATATATGATACTAATTGCTGCTGCTTTTAGGGTGCCCCCTACCTTATACTTTGTTTAGACCCAATTATTTAAAATGCTATGATATTTAGGGATCCCTATTTAAGAGCATATTTAGATTTTGTTTTATTCATGGCTTTATCCTGGCCTGAATGCAGGAAGATCTTTAGTAAAGTAAATTTTTGTGCCAAAACTTACTGGAATAACAGACAATGGGGATGACAACTTTTGTCCCTTCCAATGCACGTTTGGCAGGAGCACAGAATATAAGAACTAGGAGCAGGAGGAGGCAATTCAGTCCATCGAGCCTGCTCTGCCATTCAATACGATCATGGCTGATCTCATTCTGCCTCAACCCCAAGTTCCTGCATTTTCTCCATAACCCTTCAACACATTACTAATTTAAAAATTCAATCTGTCTGTCTCCTCCTTAAATTTAACTCAATTTTCCAGCATTCACTGCACTCTGAGGTGGTGGATTCCACAGATTCGTGACCCTTTGAGGGAAGTAACCTCTCCACAAAGTGATCACCCAGTCTGTGTTTAACCTCCCCAGTGTAGAAGAGACCACATTGGGAGCAAGGAGTACAGTTGGCCAAATTGAAGGAAGTGCAAATGAAATGTTGCTTCACCTGAAAGAAGTATTTGGGGCCTTGAATGGTGAACAGGTAGGAGGTAAAGGCGTAGGTGTTGCACCTTCTTTGACTGCAGGGGAAGGTGCTGTTGGACGTCACGGTGGCACAGTGGTGAGCACTGCTGCCTCACAGCCCAGGGTCCCAGGTTCAATTCCGGCCTCAGATGACTGTGTGAAATTTGCACGTTCTCTCCGTGTCTGCGTGGGTTTCCTCCGGGTGCTCCAGTTTCCTCCCACAGTCCAAAGATGTGCGGGATAGGTTGATTGGCCAAGCTAAATTGCGCCGTGGTGTCAGGAGGATTCAATGATTCTATGGTAACCGTTATGCTACCGTACCCTTTGGAAGTCTAAGCTAGCAAAGAGTCAAAACCTTTTAGCAGGATGGGCAAAGATGACACCATTGAAAATGAGAATGCTGAGTCACAGGAAAAATAGAATCGAAAAGAAACAGAAAATGCTGGAAAAACTTAGCAGGCCTGGCAGCTTATGTGGAGAGAGAAACAGAGTATGACCTTTCTTCAGAATTGTTTAACTTTATTTATTAGTGTCACAAGTAGGCTTACATTAACACTGCAATGAAGTTACTATGAAAATCCCCTAGTCGCCACACCACCGCACCTGTTTGGGTACACTGAGAGGGAGTTTAGCATGGTCAATGCACCTAACCAGCACATCTTTCGATCCGTCGGAGGAAACTGGAGTACCCGGAGGAACCCCACGCAGACACAGGGAGAACGTGCAGACTCCGCACAGACAGTAACCCAAGCCCGGAATGGAACCCGAGTCCCTGGTACTGTGAGGCAGCAGTGCTAACCACTGTGCTATTGTGCCACCCATATACGTGGATGCTGGTTTGGTTTGTTGGCATTCCTGATGAAGATGCCATCCTTTCCTAGCAGAATGACAGCCATCGCAACAGAATGTTTATGCTACAAAGTTCATTGCTTTTCCACTGCCCACTGGAAGGTGCAATAGCACTGAAGAGGCACATATTATGTTGAAAAGAAAACATTTGAAAAGAACAGCAACATAAGCAAAAAATACTGAAATGATCAGATATCTTTAAGGAGTTAGAGATTGTAGATGGAAAGTAATGATAGTGCAGCTGTGGACCATTGTACTGTGCTAATGACAGAATCATTTAAGCCGCTGCCCTTCTGGTTTCACTGTTGGAAGATTTTCAAGTTTCCGGAGGCATTTCTTTAAGGTTCTGCATCTGCCCTCAAAGAGCTTAATGCTGAATTCAATTGTTTGAGAGTGGAAGTAACTGCAAAGAAACTCCCTTTTCCTTTCACACATATGTAGTTTGTCAAAACATCTGCAAAAAGAAAATGTCATTGCTGTGATCTGATTAAGATCCTCTTTTAGTCATCACCCTGATTAATTGTTGGGAGAAAGGAAATATACATTCTGTTGAAAGGATTTGATGAACAATGTAAGGCAGAACAAGTTGTCTATCCGGTCACACCTGTTGCTTAATATTGGTGTGCTTCTTGTTTGCTTTTTCTTCAATGTACTAAATGCTTGAACTGTTTATATAACTTCTGAACTCAACTTTCAGTAATCATCATCCCAAGTGAAAACACAGCACAAGCTGGCCATCTGAAGAAAGCAATCCTCATGGGGAATATTTCCCAGCAAAATCTCGTTGCCTGAGGCAAACTCAGCAGGGTGGAGGGTTTTCCTTGAAATCTGGTTTGGGGATTTTTCTTGGAGTCTGATTATAGATGAATAACACATCTGAAATGCAGCTACATCTGAACCTGTTGCTTCTGCGTGAGAGTTGGGTAAGACAGATTTTAGGCCTGAACTAGAATGGACAGCTTGATTTGATTTGATTTAGTATTGTCACATACATTGGGATACAGTGAAAAGTATTGGCCTTGATTCTCCCATCGTGACCTGCAACTTTTCTGGCGGGTCGAGGTGGGAGATGTGTGTCGCCGGCCTTGTTCCGGGATTTGCACATGCGCCGGGAATGCATGCGCATCTCCCAGAGCCGGAGAACAGTCGCAGGCCAGACATGCTGGAAACCGGCGGGAAGGCGGGTACGTAATTTGAATATGTTTTTAATATGCTTAAATGTCTTTTATATTTCATTATCGGGAACATACCGGTTCTGATTGAATCTCTCACCCCGCCAGGAGTACTTCATTCTGGTGGGGTTGAGAGTAGTTCCCCACATTCGGGGAACTAGCGGGACACGTTGCCAGAATGAAGGGGGGCAATCAGGGCCCCCCAGGGGGTTGGGTGGTGGAGGGGGTGGTGCCCCCTGGGCATGGGCACCCTGGCAGTGCCAGCCTGTGCCCCCTGGCACTGCCCAAGGGGCAAAGTGTCCATGCCCTGGGGGCACCTTGGCAGTGCCCACCGGGCATTGGGCAGTGCCAAGCGGGTGGGGCCTATTGTGGGCAGGACCTAGGGGTGATTGGTGGGGATGGAGGGTCCCGCTGGCCACTCTGCATGGGGATCGGTCTGGGATGGAGGGAGGGGAGCGATTGGGGTGGGCTGGGGGGCTGGTGGTCTGCCGAGGGGGGGCCTGCCTCCTGAGGGGGGGGGTCTGACCCGGGTGGGTGGGGTCAGCGGGGGGGCGGTCTGCCGGGGTGAGAGGGGTGGGGGGATTGCCACTGGTTGGGGGGGGGGGGGGGGGGGCTGGACATCAGGGCACTCCAGGGCGGGGGGTGTCAGGGCTGGCCCGGAATTGTGATCGGGCCGTGGGGAGGGCTGGAGGGGCAGCACTGTGGGGGTCCCGGACTGGCCAGCGATTGAGCTGGCCAGCAAATGGGGAGTCTGACAGATCGGGACACTGCGCATGCACAGAGTTCCAGAACTGTCAGACTCCGACGCGAATAGGCCCTGTCCCCTGGGTTTCTAATAAGATTCACATTTGGGACCTCTGCAGTGCACAGAGTGCGGAGATTCGGGTGAGAAGATGAACTGACAGAACAGTCGGGATCTAGAACAGTTTTCCCGCAAATTCAGCACTTTTGGGAGAATCGCGGCCATTGTTTCTTGCGCGCTATCCAGACAAAGAATACCGTTCGCAGCGTACAGAGGGGCGAAGGAAGGAGAGGGTGCAGAATATAGTGTTGCAGTTACAGATAGGGTGTAGAGAAAGATCAGCATAAATATGGTAGCCTATTCAAAAGTCTGATGGCAATTGAAAAGATGCTGTTCTTGAGTGAATTGGTGCGTGATCTCAGACTTTTGTATCTTTTTCCCAGCAGAAGAAGGTGGAAGAAAATATGTCCTGGCCACCTGGAGTCCTTGATTATGCTGGCTGCTTTTCCGAGGCAGCCGGAAGTGTAGACCGAGTCAATGGATGGGAGACTGGTTTGTGTGATGGACTGGGTTACATTCAACCCTTTGTGCTTAAAGGACATTTTGTATATAAATGTTCAGGAATTATTAAGGCAATTATTTCCCTGTACTTCATTGTTTTTTGACTACATTATCAATATTTATCCTGCATTTATTGCAAGGCTTTCTTTCATTAAATCCTCTGGATTTACATCGCAAATTATTTGAAGGGACATTGGCGGTTAGGTTCCTTCACCACTGCAGCCTGGGTTCAATTCTATGTAACACCGATGGAATGAACTCCTGTCTGAAATATATTTAAATAGTCTCAGCTGAGTCTCAATTAGGCATGAGCACAGAATGTGACATCAGTTATCAGTTGTGGAAAATCTCGGTAATTCATTATAGGGATCTCTGATATAAAAAAGTGAAAAACTTCACACTGGTGTCATGTGGCTGAGATAGACTATTGGAATTGGATAGAGGAAGTTGGCTTTGGAATGCTTGATGCTGGCAGTGGTGATGACATTGAAAATGTGTTTGCCTCTTTATCTTTGCCATTCTTCATATCGATGAGCCCCAAAACTCATGTAAAAAAGAGAAGGAATTAACTCGTCCAACAATAAATACACAAAGTCAAGAGTCTAAAGGTGAAGTCAGTGACGCCAACACTGCCAATGAACAACCAAACTCAAAATGAATACAGGAGCCAGACTGCACAATAACAGGGACGCTGATTTGAGCACTTGAACAAGGACTCACAAATCTCCCAGCTCTTTCACGTCACACAGCCTTTCCCGCTGAAAACTTTGGGTGGGATTTTTCTTCCTCTGCGGTATGTTTGGTGGTGGAGGGCGATGGAATGTCGCTTGCGGGTGGTGGGATCTTATGGTCCCGCTGTTGTCATCGGGGTTTCCTATTGAACACACCTCTCGCCGTTGGAAACCCTGCGGCAGTGGATGTCATTGGCGGGACCGGAAGATCCTGCCGGCGTGAACGCCAGTAAGATTTTGGCATGCCAAAGGGAATTTTATCCCTCTCTGTGTGTGTTTTGCCGTGGCGGGAGGCAGTGTGCCACTCACTGGTGGCCGCAGGATCTTATGGTTCTGCCATTATCAATGGGATTTTCCACTGAATGCACCTCTCATCGCTAGGAAATCCACTGGGGGTTGAGAGGAGGGAGGGGGGAGTGGTGCTATCAGCAGGACCATCCTTAAGATCCTTCCAGCATAAACACCAGCAAGATTTTGGTGTATACTTTTTATTCAAAATGTGGTAGCTGACACATACTGACAATAAATTCCATCTGAACAGGTGCCAGGGATTTTCATAGTAACTTGATTGCAGTGATAATGTAATCCTTGTTTAATGAATAAATAATTGAACTTAAAACTTAAAATAAAGTTAAACTTCATTTTCCCCAGAGTCCATTGTAGTCAAAACCTTTCTAAAAATCCATTCACAGTATATTCTTTGTAGTCTGCCATCTTCTCTATCTGTCACTGCCTCAAAGAGCCCAATCGGGAACATCAATCATGCTCCTTCTTTCTGAAATCCATGCTGATTTTTCATCCAGATAATTAAGCATTCATAAATGTGACTGTAGATGTTTGCCCAGACTAACTGTGTCTCCCACGATAAAGCTGGCCACTCTTCTGTTCCTCAATTGGCAATGGGCGGGATTTTATGGCCTCGCTCATCCCAAAATCGTAAAATCCCATCCAAGGTCAATGGACGTTTTCATTGTCTGCCCTTTGCCTGCTCCGATTCCCTGATGGGCGGGACGTTAAAATTTCAGCCATTGATTTTCAATAAACCCTGAAAATATTGAGCTTCTGCCATCTCTTCCTCATTTCCCCCCAGATCCTTGAGAGCCTTCACAACTCCACACACTGACCTCTTTGGGATTAACTAACTTCACTGATACTTGATTGATTTAAAAGGTTAGTGCCTTAACACCTACCTCCTGGCCCCAGGTTCCTGCCTAAGGAAGCGATTGGACATTCTCCCTACAACCTCTCCTTGAGAGCTCTGATTCCACCAATGGGCCCTGAGGCTCTGCACCAACAGACCTCTAACTCAGTGCTCCTGCCTCTGAACTCTGAACCCCTTGCCTCCCAAGGCACCTTCATCTTCTTTAGACAGTTCCTTAGAGTTGAGGATCACTTGCTTCCACCCTAAAAATTAGTTCTCAGCTGACAGAGTCCAATGCGTGACCTACAGTCTCTGCCACAGGTAGGGAAGATAGTGGTTGGAGGAGTGGGTGGGCGGGGTGCCGGGGTTGCCACATATTTTTTTTTGCTGTCTTCAGCTTGATCTTGGTGATGAAACTCACTGTTCACCTCCTCCCCTGATGCTTTTCCTCCATTTCAGGCGGACTTGAGCCAGGGATTCCCAGGTGTTGATGGGGATGTTACATTTTCAGGAAGGCTTTGAGGGTGTCTGTGTAGCCTTTCCTCTGCCCTCCTGGGGCTCGCTTGCTGTGTGGAAGCTGTTGTTTCGGGTGTGGCCCACCCAGCAGAGCTAATCGAGCGTGGTCAATGCTTCGAAGCTGGGGATGTTGCCCTGAGTGACAACACTGATGTTGGTGCGCCTATTCTGCCAATGGATTTCCAGGATCTTGTGGAGGCAGCGCTGATGGTACTTCTCCAGGGTTTTGAGGTGCCTGCTGTACATAGTCCACATCTCTGAGCCATATCGAAGGGAAAGGTATTCCCCCCCCGACACTCACCCCCCCCCCCCCCCCCCCACAAGACCCCACATCCACACCCCTCGGCATCCAATTCCAACCCCTCTACCTCCCTCTCCGACCTCCAAACACCTGACCAGTCTCACAGTTTCAATAACTTCACCCAGGCCCCTACCCCTTGAGGTCTCTCAGTACCCCATCCATTCCAACCTCCAATCTTTCTTACCACTGAGTGCTCTACTCTCCCCTTCCCCTGAGAAGGGCAGCCCACCCAACTGACCACCTCCCTCCTCCCTCGGATGGACAATCTCCTCTGCAACCCTCTCAAGTGTGGATGAAATTCAAGCAAAACACTGCCAATGTTGGTAATCTAAAATAAACTGAAGCTCCGAAAAAGAGTCATATTTGACTCAAACTCTCTTCCTTTCTCCGCAGGCATAGCCAGACCGGCTGAGATTTTCCAGCACTTTCTGTTTGTATCTCAGTGTTGACTTACTTGCTGCTATGACTGTTACTGACTGCAGGCCAAGCCTGTGCATGAAACTCTGCCTCTGGGCAATGAACCAATCATGACATAGAGTCATAGAGGTTTATAGCCTGGAAACAGACCCTTCGGCCCAGCTTGTCCATGCTGCCCAGTTTTTATCACTAAAATAGTCCCAATTGTCCGCATTTGGCCCATATCCCTCCATACCCATCTTACCCATGTAACTGTCTAAATGCTTTTTAGAAAAATAGAAACATAGAAAACTACAGCACAAAACAGGCCCTTCGGCCCCACAAGTTGTGCCGAACATATCCCTACCTTTTAGGCCTACCTATAACCCTCCATCCTATTAAGTCCCATGTACTCATCCAGGAGTCTCTTAAAAGACCTTATTGAGTTTGCCTCCACCACCACTGACGGCAGCCGATTCCACTCGCCCACCACCAGACAAAATTGCACCCGCCTCTACTACTGCCTCTGGCAGCTTGTTCCAGACACTCACCACCATCTGAGTGAAAAATTGCCCCTTTGGACCCTTTTGTGTCTCTGCCCTCTCACCTTAAACTTATACTCTCTAGTTTTAGACTCCCCTACCTTGGGAAAAGATGTTGACATCACTCACATGCTGTGGAGTCCCAGATTGTGGGTCTCCCACGCATTTCTGACTGACCCATTCCATGCGACTCTGGTAAATAAAAAATCACCCATCAACTTAAAGTGTTGCTGCCTGACCTGATTCCTAATCTTCTAAACCTCTTCTGCAGAATTTCAGAACTTGCCAGTTCTATATCATTGGTTTCCATATGGATGATGATGACTAACTGCATGCCCTCCCTATCCACAATTTTTTCCCGGTTATTCCAAAATGTCCCTTACTCTAGTGCCTGGGAGACAGCAACTCATCCAGGATAGCAACAGATATCGACCCCTCGACTGGGTTTCCTGTTGCTACTGCATTCCAAACTGAACTGTTAATCTCTTCCCTGTGTCTTTTGGCGCCGTTGTAATCAATCCGATAGCTCCCAGAGAGCCCTTCCTGTCAATGAATCCAATGCTTCAAACTTGCTCAAGAAAGTGATTTGCTTTGGGTGAACCTGCTCCTCATCTGTCCCTGGATACTGGTGAGTCAGCACTTCTTCCTCCACCACTCCTCTCTCCGCTGGCCAATTTAATCTATTTCAGGCTTGTTCTTAACTTGTTCCCTGATATGTCAAATTTTCTCTAACTCTTTCTTAAATTCTGAGATCTCGAGCTCAAGGCACCTTCTCCAGATGTATTTGCCTGAAGCAACATCCTACACTAACCCTCGTGTCCTGCAGAAATGTTCATGATTGCTACTATTCTTACTATAAACGTTAGGATACATTTAAGTTTAGATTCTTTATTTACAAGGAAGAATTCATTTGAACTCTCTCCGTCTGGCAGAAAGTGGGCAATCGCAGAGAGAAAGTCAAGGTGATCAGTTTCTGACTCGTTGCTGCTCTGCTGCCACTTTGTGACAGTGGTTGTATAATGTACATATCTCAGAGCGATGCAGCAATGAAACTAATTTTTAACCTTGTAACAGGTTTTACTCACAATGCTTCAAAATATTTGCTCCAAGCTTCATCCCTGGCTTCTAGTTCTTTGTTTACTTTTCTCTGAGTCCACACCCAGGCTTAACTAATCAAGCACAGCTACCATCAATGATAAGCAGACTCACATAATCAAACACAGAACAACTGAAGACCACAATATTAATGTTTGCAACTGAATGTCACAGGAGAATGGGTTGGGCTGGCATTTTGTAAAGATTTCAAAAAGACTTGCATGCGTCTGGAATTTACACCGTTTGGTCTCTCATTATCTTAGTTCAAGGTACAACAGATCAGTGTGGACTATTTTATAAAAACAGAAAATGCTGGAAATGCTCAGCAGGTTGGGCACCAACAACAATCCCACCCAGGTCCTATCCCCTACGTATTTACCTGCTGATCCCCCTGACACTAAGGGATAATTTAGCATGGCCAATCCACCTAACCTGCATATCTTTGGAGTGTGAGAGGAAACCGGAACACCCGGAGGAAACCCACGCAGACACGGGAAGAAGGTGCAAACTCCACACAGACAATGACCTGAGGCTGGAATTGAACCTGGGTCTCTGGCTTTGTGAGGCAGCTGACTTTTGAACACAGCTTCAGTAATCACACACCCCAGATCCCCATCAGCATTTAGCCTCATTTCTTTCCCTAATTTATTCCGGTGATTGTGTACCTCCACTGTACCACCATGCCCCCCTATAACCATTAGGTTATAATGGTGCCGCCGTGTCGAGAAGGGAGGGGGGAGGGTAAAAAAGCAGGTATTGCATTTGCTGTGCTTGCATATGTTAGGCAGGGAGCATTGGGATTGATTTAAGAGTGACACAGGGTGTCAGGGAGACAGTAGTCCCTTCAAAATGTTGGAAGAAGAGGGGAGAAGGTGTGTTTCACGGTGACGTCACACTGACGTCAATAGAAACGGCAGAGATGATCCAATGAATGCAGAGACTGGGTGGGTGGGAGCGGCTATTGCAAAACACAAAGTACTGTGGATGCTGGAAATGTGAAATAAAACAGGAAACTCTGGGAATGCTCAACAGTTCTGAGTGTTTCCGTCGTTTTGATTCTTCACATGTCCCTTTCTCCCTTTTGATTGCAAAATCACTCCTTCTGTCCCTTAATCTCTGCTGGCTTTCACCCTATCACAAGTTTCCTGCCACCAGCCTCTCCCCTCTCTCTCCCCTGTCCCTGTACTTGCTTCAAACCTGTCACACCTCGAACCTTTTCCAGTTCGAATGCAAGATCATTGACCTGGAAATGGAACTCTGTTTCTCTCTTCACAGAGATGCTGCCTGCTGAGTGCTTCCAGCAGTTTCTGTTCTTGCTTTGGATTTGCAGCATCTGTTTTATATTATCTCTTTATGTTATCTTTGTGCTGTTTGTCGGATCTGGATAAAGGGATGTCTTGCTGATCGGCTCAGAGATGTTTAACTACACTGAGAACATGGAAGACCATTTAATCCTATCAAGGTTGAATGTGTGACTTTTGAACACAGCTTCAGTAATCACACACCCCAGATCCCCATCAGCATTTAGCCTCATTTCTTTCCCTAATTTATTCCGGTGATTGTGGCAGTAGCACCTTGAAAATACATTTCCTCACTCGGTGCTAATCTTTTCATGTAACAACATCAAACAATGCTATTGGAACGCCACTCCTCAGGCTGTAGAAACCATTTATACTGCTGGGTGGTTTCTATAGTACTCAGATCCACATGAAAACAATTGCAAATATACAGATAAGATTAGTAACAGGGATATAGCTGCTCGCAGGCAAAACACATTGCAACCTCCAGCTTCAAGACAATAGGAACAGAGGCTATTTAGCAACTCGAGCATGTTACACCATTCAATTAAATCATGGAATAACTGCACCACAACATCATGTACTTGCCCTTTCCTCTATATCCCTTAGTACCTTTACCTGATAAAAATCTCTTGATCACAGGCTTGAACGTTTAGACTGTTGCCCAGCATCCACATTGCTTGGTGAAGAAAGAATCTCCACATTGTACTTTTGCCAGCAAATATTTCAGCTAAAAGCAGCTTTCACACTGGCATCTGCTGCCCCCAGCCTTACTCAGTTTCAAATTTGACTTCAAAGCTGCCACTGGTGGTAAACTGGCAGTGCCAACATGCTATAAATTTCATTCGGTTCAGTTACCTGCAGCTTTGGCCATCTCGGTGAGGATGGCAAGTTATGTGTGCAAACGACATAGAAACCTGTTCATTGCAGAATTAAAGGGGTGAAACTGGTCCACCTCACGCCCATTCTTTGGAAGAGGAATTAGTGCAGGGAATCAATGTAGGGAAGCAGTTGTCAAATTGAAAGTCGGCAGCTTCCTAATGCCCAGCCAGCCCACTTGAAACAGATGTAAGGCAGCTTGAATGTGAGAAACACGGTGTTAAGCACCGGGAGTCGAGAGGCAGCGTGGCTTGCCTATGTTCCCTCTCCTTGGGAGGGATATTTCGCATTCCCCCGCGGCATGTTTCAAGGTGGCGCCAGTGGCAACATCTTCTGGTCCTGCCACTGTCAGTTGTATGCACCTCCCCTCCCGCCGCCGGGAAACCCATGGTGGGGATTCACCATCGATGGGACTGGCGGATCCCACCGGTGGGAACAGCCTGAAAATTCCAGCCCTTGTCTTACCGCAACAGGACTCATTGTTTTAAAAAAAGATTGTGTTTGCCAATTCAATGATTCTTTAACTGTGTGCGTACTGTGACTATTTAACGGTTCATGGGACACGGGCATCGCTGGCTGGGCCAGCATTTACTGCCCATCTCTGAGGTCATTTAAGAGTCAACCTGGAGTCACATGTAGGCTAGACCAGGTAAGGACGGCAGATTTTCTTCCCTAAAGGACATTAGTGAACCAGATGGGTTTTTACGACAATTGACAATGGTTTCATGGTCATCAATAGACTTTTAATTCCAGATTTTTATTGAATTCAAATTTCACCATCTGTTGTGGCGGGATTCGAACACAGGTGTTCAGAGCAATACCCTGGGTCCCTGGATTACTAGCGCAATGACAATACCACTACATCACCGCCTTCCCTATATAAGTAGAAAATACATTAGCTATGAGGAGAGATTGGAGAAATTTGGTTTGTTCTCACTGGAACGTCGGAGGTTGAGGGGCGACCTGATAGAAGTCTACAAGATTATGAGAGGCATGGACAGGGTGGATAGTCAGAAGCTTTTTCCCAGGGCGGAAGAGTCAATTACTAGGGGGCATAGGTTTAAGTTGCGAGGGGCAAGGCAAGTTTTTTACACAGAGGGTGGTGGGTGCCTGGGACTCACTGCTGGGGGAGGTAGTGGAAGTAGATATGATAGTGACTTTTAAGAGGCGTCTTGACAAATACATAAATAGGAAGGGAATAGAGGGACATGGTTCCCGAAAGGGTAAGGGCTTTTAGTTCAGTCGGGTAGCATGGTCGATGCAGGCTTGGAGGGCTGAAGGGCCTGTTCCTGTGCTGTAATTTTGTTTGTTCTTTGTACATGAACAAACAGGTTTCCTTGAGTTTTTATTATTTATTGTATTTAACCCAGTTTTAAGAAAAATAATAAAATGCTCCAAATTTCACGCACAAGCACACACACACATGTACACACACTCGTATATACACACACACACACACACAGATCACAGAGTGGGAAGATAGATTAACCAATTTCAAGTTCAGGAAAATGAAAGGGTATATGCTTCTAGAAGGTTGGTTACTGGGCTTTCTCCAGGCTCAGTGGTCCTCCTGAGTTCAGAGTTGAGGTGATTTAAACAGGCAGATAATTTATCTGTTCTTCTGGAAACAGCAACTGCTGGGTTGAGTTCTTTAAACTGGTCTCTTCCCTCAGCACATGGATCATCAAAATCAGAAGATAGGGTTCAAAACTTATAATTTGCTTATGCCCTGCTCCAGAAAGGAAACAGGTAATTAAACACACAAAGGGTTAGCTGGCTTGTCACATGACAAGCACGGTGACACAGTGGTTAGCACTGCTGCCTCACAGCACCAGGGACCTGGGTTCAATTCCGGCCTCGGGTCACTGTCTGTGTGGAGTTTGCACATTCTCCCTGTGTCTATGTGGGTTTCCTCCGGATGTTCCGGTTTCCTCCCACAGTCCAAAGATGTGCGGGTTAGGTGGATTGGCCATGATAAATTGACCGTAGCGTCAGGGGGATTAGCAGGGTAAATATGTGGGGTTACAGGAATAGGGTCTGGATGGGATTGTGGTCGGTGCAGGCTCGATGGGCCGAATGGCCTCCTTGTACACTGTAGGGATTCTATGATTCTATGACCCTCTCTCTAACTCCCCACTGATATAAGTATGGTGATGGCTAGTGGATTCCATGATTAGATTACTTCAGGTACCATTGTCCCAGTGTTACGTCGAATGATTCATCCTCAGTTGAGTATCAGGTGGTGAGCCTTTGCAGGCAGGTTGTCTCCATTTCAATGTCTTTGGAATGTAGAAGATGCAGTGTCGCAAATGTTCAGCTTGACTGTGATTCCAATTAATGGAACATGGCTTTCATCTTTTTAAGAATTCATTTAGTAGTTCCCAGTCGGTAAATTCATAAAGTCATTTTTTATAAAACGCTGTTTCATAACAAGGCTTTTTATGCCTCTTAGAGAACCCTACTTCTGAATTTGACATAAACTGGACAGAACATGCCTGGGCATGCCAGCTTTTTCGAAAATGAATTTGAAGCCCTGACTTGCCATGAGCCTTTGACCAACAGGTTCAGACACACATTCCGGGCATATCTTCCAGGCACCCTGCCCACTTTTCACGAGCATCCGGTGTTACATGACATCACCACCGTTCCCCCCCTCACCCGACAATCTAATTCATGAATCAAAAGCATGCATATAATGGCTCATTTTAGTCATCACACTACCAAAGAATTTTCCTCATTACAACAGCTTTAAGTTGCTTTAGACAACACAAGAATCGATTGCCATTAATCACCCTTTTACAGCCCCTTCTAAACAAGAAACTGGTTACCATCACACAGTGAGATTATCAATGAGCTTTTACAACCAGCCCCTCCTTGTATGTCGATAGAAACTAGTTACACTTTAACTGCTTGCTGGGTTTCGGTGGCACTTTCACTGTAAATAGGTTATTAAGACATTCGGATACAGAAACCTCAGATTAAAACCATTATCTCCACTTGTGAAGGAAACGGCATTCTTGCTTTATCTTTTAGGTCGGAGGTGATGAGTCATGAGTTTCCTCAACAATCTCTTCCCATATTGATCTTTTAATTGATATTTTTGCTTTTTCCCTTGTCTTGGGTTCCGGTCTTGGACGACTGATCTCATGTTCCACTCTCTGACTTTCAGGAATCTTAGCAGTTGATCTATGTCGACATCCTGAGCATTGCTATCTAACATAATCACATGAAATTAATTCCCCTTGTTTACTTCACTAAAACTTAAGCAGCAGATTGCTGGAGTTACATTTTTGCTCATTACAAAATTAGTTTCAATTTGTTTATAGAAATGTCATTTGGAACTTGTTGAAACATGTCTTTATTAATTTACATATCAATCGCAATACTTCCCTCTGAATCATAAGGTGAATTCTCATTTTTAGCACTCAGTTTACATACCTGAATTCCAAAATTCCTTTCTGCCACTTCAGGCTATGAATTAAGAGTCTTCTTCAGTTCTTTACCCGAGGGTAGGTCCTTGGCAATTATTCACCCAACCATCTGAACAAGGAGCAGGAGTAGGCCATTTGGTCCCTCGAGTCTGTTCCATCATTTGATAAGATCATGGCTGACCTGATAAAAGCAAATTACTGCGGATGCTGGAATCTGAAACCAAAAGAGAAAACGCTGGAAAATCTCAGCGGGTCTGGCAGCATCTGTAAGGAGAGAAAAGGCTGATGCTTTGAGTCCAGATGACCCTTTGGCTGACCTGATGTTGGCCTTTACTTTCTGCCTACCCCCTATTCCTGTTGAATCCCTCACCCATGGCAAAGTACCATGACTTTTTGCTATGGGTATGGTGAGGAAGCTGGACCCAAGTCTATCTCAGCTAAAACAAGGATTGAACCCCCTTGTTGTTGACTTGAACCTGATTCACATGCTAGTCATCCAGCCAACTGTGCTAAATGGCCTCCCACATCAAGGATACAAAAGACAAACTATATTCCTATTGAATTTATCCAGTAAGCAATTCAGTCATGCAGACTCTAAAGATTGTGCATGTGATGATCACTCAGATTCCCCACAATAGACACCGACCTTGGGCGGTCAACTCAAGCTTTCTTAACACATATAAGGGGCGATTCTCCCAAAAGCGTTGAATTGGCGGGAAACCTGTTCGAGATCACGCCTGTTTTTTCAGTTCAACTTCTCACTCGAATCTCCCCACTCTGTGCACTGCAGAGGTCCCAATCGTGAATCTCCTTAAAAACCTGGGGGTGGGGGGTGTTTATTCACGCCAGAGTTTGACAGTTCTGGAACTCTGCGCATGCACAGTGGTCCCGATCTGTCAGTTTCCCCAGTTGCTGGCCAGCGATTGAGCTGGCCAGCCTGGGACCCCTGCAATGCTGCCCTTCCAGCTTCCGCATGGCCCAATCGTGGTCCTTACAATACCCGGGCCAGCCCTGATACCCCCTGCTCCAGAGCGCCCCGATGTCCAGCCTCCCCCCCCCCGCCCCCAGCAATGGCGATTCCCCCACCCCCGTCACCCCGGCAGACCCCCCCACCGCTGACCCCCCCGCTGATCCCCCCCGGGATCAGACCCCCCCCCCCGGGAGGCAGACCCCTTCCCCTGTGGCAGACCACCCCACCCCCCCTCCCCGACCCACCCCAATTGCTGTCCGCCCTCCATCCCAGACCGATCGACATGCAGAGTGACAGTGGGACCCCTCACCCTCACCGATCACCTCTAGGCCCTGCCCACAATAGGCTCTGCCCCCTTGGCACTGCCTGATGCCCGATGGGCTGTGCCAAGATGCCCCCTGGGCATTCGCACTTTGTCCCTTGGGCAGTGCCAGGGGCACAGTCTAGCACTGCCAGGGTGCCCATGCCCAGGGGGCACCACTCCCCCCACCGCCCAGCCCCCTGGGGGGACCCAATTGCTGCCCCTTCATTCCGGCGGGGTCTCCCGCTAGTTCCCCGAACATGGGGAGCTAGTCTGCACCCCGCCGGAATGATGTTTTCCTGGCGGGGTCGGAGATTCAATCGGGACTGGCAAGTTCCCAGTAATGACATTTAAAATATAGTAAAAAAAGATTCAAATGACTTACCTGCCTTCCCGCCGGTTTCCAACGCGCTCTGACCGGCGACTGTTCCCCGGCTCTGGGAGATGCACATGTGTTCGAGGTGCATGCCCAAATCCCGGAACATGGCCGGCAACGCACATCTCCCACCCCAACCCGTTGCAGGTCACGATGGGAGAATCGCCCCCATAGTTTCAAATCAGGATGCAGATAGTAAAGAAGACAAATGGTCTCGAACTATAGAATCCCTACAGTGCAGAAAGAGGCCATTCGACCCATTGAGCCAGGTCCTATCCCCGAACCTTACGTTTATCACCCTGCTAATACCCCTGATGCTAAGGGTCAATCAACCTAACCCGCACATCTTTGGACTGTGGGAGGAAACCGGAGCACCCGGAGGAAACCCACGCAAACACGGGGAGAATGTGCAAACTCCACACAGACAGTGACACAAGGCCGGAATTGAACCCGGGTCCCTGGCACTGTGAGGCAGCAGTGCTAACCACTGTGCCACCATGCTGCCTTCATAGTGAAAGGATTCGATTACAGGAGCAGGGATATTTTGCTCCAATTATAAAGGGCATTCGTGAGGCCGCACTTGGAATATTGTGTGCAGCTTGGGTCTCCTTATTCAACGAAGGATATCCACCCCATTCGCTGGAGTTCAGAAGAATGCTGGGTGATCTCATAAATACATATAAAATTCTAAAAGGACTAGACAGGGTAAATGCAAGAAGGATGTTCCCAATGGTGGGGGTGTCTAGAACCAGGGGTCAACGTCTAAGGATAAGGGGCAAACCTTTTAGCCCTGAGTTGGGGGGGAATTTCTTCACCCAGAGAATGGTAGGCCTGTGGAATTTGCTACCATTCAAAGCAGTTGAGGCCAGAACATTGTATGTTTTCAAGGAGTTAACTCTTGCTCTTGGGGTGAAGGGGATTAAAGGATATGAGGGGAAGGCAAGTTCAAGCTAATGAGTTGGATGATCACCCATGATCATATTGAATGACGGAGCAGGCTTGAAGGGCCAAATGGCCTACTCCTGCTCCTATTTTCTATGTTGCTATGCATTACGTTATGCAGGCAGTAGGGTGAGGGTGTTGTAAAGGGGTGGGGGCTGGGGGCTGGGGGGGTGGGTGCAGTTGGGTGATGGATGGTGTGTTATTGGTGGGGCTGGATTTTCCTCTGCTATATCAAAGAATGAATAGAGATGTTCAGCTCATGAGGAGGCCCACAACCACCTCTTCACTCCTGAAAATGGTACTACCATTTCCTGCTATCCACTGCTATAGCATCTTGTTTGCTCATTCTCTCACCCTCTCTGCCATACTGAAATGATAGCAGAAGAAGCAAGATTAAAGCAACAATCCAATTGCTACACATTCCATCTGTTGCACCATCACCCCAAGTCAGAGCAGTGCAGGGCTAGGCCCTTGGGCAGGGGTAGGCCCCTGGGACAGTGGCATACGACTACTGAAGTTCCTGACTGAGAGAGGAGAACAGCATTTTGCAGACACTAACTCTCACTCTCATTTACCTCCATGCATCCTTTCTCCAGGGTGCTGTTTCCCACTTTAATCGGGGCTCTTTCTTATTTTGTTATTGCTGCTGTAGTTCACTTGCAACGCTGCTGTACTATTTATCCTGGTAATGGCAGCTTCACTCCCTATGCTTGAGAACCCACACAGATCCTGCAAAGTAGAGATTCACCACCCAGGGTCAAGCTGGCTGTGGGTGTGACTGCGTGAAGTCCAGTCCCAATTGCCTTCAGATGGCTAAGCCCGCCCAGAGAAACATCCAGCATTGGACCTCAGCTGGAGCAGTAGTCGGAGCATGAACATTAGAAAAGAGAAAATAGGCTTGGAGTCCCATTTCTAGATTCCTGTTCATTAACTCCTTCTGAGGTAGCACTCAATAGAGAAGGGCAGGATTGGGATCAGACCAAGTGATTCACATGTTCAAATAACCTGTGTGTCACTCACAGTTAGGGGTGAGTGTTGTGAAAACTATGATTGGGATAGGATGTCAGAAGGTGACTACAGTCAGGAGTTGTCACCTCAGAGGAAGGGGGAGGTCAAAAACATGCAAGACAAGAAAGATACAATGTGATAGCAATGTAGTAAGGGAGGCTATGGCACAGTGGTATTGACACTGGACTAATAATCCAGAGACCCAGAGCAAGATCTGGGTTCAAGTCTTCCCATGGCAGATGATGAAATTAGAATTCAATTGAAATCTAGAATTAGAAGTCCAATGATAACCATGAAATCATTGTCGTAAAAACTCATGTGGTTCATTAATGTCCTTCAGGAAAGGAAATCTGTCATCCTTACCTGGTCTGGCCTACATCTGACCACATGAGCCACAGCAATGTGGTTGACTCTCAAATGCCCGTTGAAATGGAGTTAGGGACTGGCAATAAATGCTGGCACCCCCCACCCCTTCACCCCCTAAAAATGAATTTAAAAAAATATTGGTCAATTTGTCTGCAAATGAAAATTAAAACAGAGGGTGGGATTTCCGTGCCTTCCAGAAAATTCTGGAAGTTCACAATGCGTTGGTCAACACCTGAAAGTGAAAGGCCCCACAGAACTGTGTCAAAGATAAAAATGGTGCCCTGCATTTTCCATTCATTTATTTTTGTTTTATTTTCTCTAAATAAACAGATCTGAAGGCAGCACCCATTTCCACTGACCATTCCCACTGATCGTAAATACCGGCCTTCCTGCATTTCCTTCCCTTTTGTCAGTTGTTTGCTTAAAAAGCCTATTTATCGGTACTTAATTTTCCAAAGCAGAGCTGTTCTCTCCGCAAATAGAACACTCTGTACCCCTCTTTAGCTCAAGAAAAGATATTATGAGCAGTGATGTTTGCAGAGCAGGACATTGGAAATCATGACACTCCCAACATGTGTCATTATGGAAACAAATATGTAAAATAAATAGGAGCAAAATATGTGGACATACATCTTCTGATCTATTATAGTTTATTCAGAATCAGTTGCAGTGATCCAGTTCTAATTGTGGTTATATCCGGTGTGGATTTAACATCATTACATTGTTAAAGCCTTGAGCATCAAATGAACATACAAATCCCTTGGTTCTGAGGTCATTGTATAGTGCAGCCTTTTCTATTCAGTGTTGCTTTGACTTTCGGAATTACTGGGCTGTATTTTAATATGCAGACATGCTGGGAGCATAGGGGTTGTGGTATGGGGGGAAGCACTGTGAGAAATTCAGAAGTGAGTTCAATGAGTCCACCAGTGGCTTTTTAACTGAGCTACCTCATCGAGTTTTCTGTCCAACTATCATCAGTGGCCATGATGACAGCCTCCAGGACAGGACTTTAGTACTTAAAGGTACACTTCAAACATGCAAGTTGAAGGAGTTGGCATTATCTTGGAGAGCCAAAGGTCAAAATGCCACATTCCTGGATCCAATGCAGAAAATGATTCAATAACCTCAGTAGGATAGGAAAGGTCATTGAGTTAGAGTCAGTAACAGCATAGAAGGAGGCCATTCAGCCTATTGAGTCCAGGCCTGCTCCTAGCAGAACAATACAGTGAGTTCCATTCATTCACTTTATTCTCATAGCCCTGCAAGTTTATCTTCTTCAAGTGCCCATCCAATTTCATTCTGATATCACTAATTGTTTCTGCTTCAACCACCCTTGTAGGCAGCAAGTTCTAGATCATTGCCACTCGCCACGTTAAAAAATTCTTCCTCACATTCCCCATATATGTCCCTTGCCAAAAAAGTAAATCTGTGTCCCCCTAGGCTTTATACCATCAGTTAGTGTGAAGTTTTTCCTTCTCTACCTCATCTAAGCTGTCCTTGTACACCTCTATCAAATCTCCACTCAATCTTCTGTGCTTCAGAGACCAACCACAACTTTTCCAACCTAATCTTGTAGTTAAAATCCCCCATCCCTACAACCAAACTGATAAATCTGCTCTGTATCCTCTCAAAGATCCTCACATCCTTCCTAAAGTGTGGTGATCAGAACTGGAAGCAATACTCTAGTTAGAGCCTAACCAGAATTTTATAACGGTTCAACATAACTTCCCTGCTTTTGCACTGAGTGTTACTATTAATGAAGCCAAGATCCCATATACAGAACACCATCTTAACACTTAGGAATGTCAACATGGCACTCTGAACTAAGTGATCTTGCTTGTTTCCACTGTTTAAAAATTAATGCCTTTTCAGGAAGCCTTTTGGAGGTGTTATATTATGCAAAAAGTAGCTGTTTGTTCAAGACTCCAATCCTTACGTATCTAACCTTTGTGAGAACTCCTCATATCAACTTTCCTTACAGGTGCACCTATCCTTCTCTACATGTGCAATTCCAATATTGTCATCTGTGCATTCACCCTGACCTTCACCCTCATTTTTATGCCATGTTATGACCTCCCTTATAGTCACCCTAAATAAACACTCCCATCTATACATTACACACACCCCAGCACTCTCACTCATGAGTCCCTTCTTTGCCTCCATCCAGGAGAAGTAAACAATATTTCAATTAACATCTGCAGAGGAGGAGGGGCTGGACATCAGTGGAGTCACAATATGTCTGGCTGTTAGGAGATGGGGCTTCGTATGTTATCATGTGACAGAATTAATTATCAGACAGTCACATGACAAGCAACATTCAGTCCTGTTGAGTTGGTGTTAACAGCCATTGAAGTATGACCATGTGCATCATGGTAACTTGAAGCATTCTTACCTTTACAGGACTCACTCATGTCCTTTATCTCCCAGAAGGTTTTCCAGCAGAAGTAAGGCAAGTCACCCACAATGATTCCTTGGAAGAATTCATTCCCTCTGAGGATGCCCTGTCACAGAATTCTGTGGGAGAAATTTGAGAGATGGTTGGGATTTCAGATGCCTACTCACACTTCACAAGTGAACAAGAGCAGAAGCTGGAGTCAGGGGAAGCAGAGGAGAGTCCATGCCAAAGGGCACAGTCTTTTCCAATCTCTGCTCAACTGGGCACAGATACTGTATCAGGGGACTAGTGGCTGATATTTCTTAAGCAACAGCAGCAGACAATCTTCAATGTCCTGGAGTTGTTCCAAGAGCAAGATTGCAGAGAGATTAGAGGACTTTCTGAGTGATGTCATCAGCCATGTTTTGGTGAGTACCCCTTACCTCCAAGTGTCCAGCTAGTTATTCTGCCTTGAGGTGAAGATAGATCAGTGAGGGTGGATGACTGCAGCTGTCCAGAATCCTACATAAACATCTTCTTGTGGTTGCACATCGGCTGCACTTGATTGAATTGTAGCTTTTATCATTGACAAATCTGGATGATCTAAGGTTGTCTTAATTGCTATATATGTGCAGTCCTGCGGAAGCTGATAAGAACCACAGACTCAAATGCCTGTACATTCTAATGGTACCGTTTCAAGCAAAGTTGACATAACAGATAGTCCTGGGGAAAAGTCAGCAGTCATTTGTGTGCCGGTGACTGTGATATCCTGCAATTGTGCCTGGCAGAGCCCTGGATGGATCCAGAGGCAAAGGGGTTGAGGGCGGTGTCGAATTTGACAGTCACTGGTAAAGTGTGGCCACCAGGTCCCACTAGCAGCAGGTCTTATTCCAACAGGCTGTGTGTCTGCCACCACTTGATGTGACAACGTAAGCTGTTTAAGACATTGGTGTCTCAACCTGTTGAGAAGATTATCCTCTCTCTGCCCATGCATCCTGGTGGGAATGGTGTCTCCTCGCTCCTGTATGAGCACCAGCTCATTGCTCATTGCTGGTGCTGTTGTTGTTGTTGCTGTTCATTTTAGTCCTCATGCGAAATCCGGTCTAATGCAGTGATGCTGATTTGATTGATCAAAGCTCTAAAGTGCAGGTCAGACCTTCAAAAGTGTGTAAAATGACCTCTCAATACAAATACTGTGAATAGAGCTTTTCACACATTCAGGAAAGATAGTTGCTGTGAAGCTGAATATTACCATCGTTTTTGACTGTCATGTCTTCAACAATATTTCCTCTAAGCTGTGTGGCCACATAACAATATGAAGGTTCTCTTGCAGGCTGCGCACAGAGAGTTCCTTTAAGTTATAGCAAAAATAATAAAGGGTCAACACACTATACACTACAAAAAAATGAGAGTGTGTTTTCGCCAATTGCCATTGAGTTCTTGGCCTTACTGTCACTGGCGATTTTCAGAAAGCCCTGAAACCTCTGAACCTAAATTTAACATTCAAAACTGATGTGAATTGGGTGAAAAACATATGTCAATAGACCATCTGTCTCTCCCAAGATGGATGTGTACAAACAGCTTGATGCATTGTCCCACATTTAAATCCATATATTCCCCTGTGTTATAGTTACCTGGATGCATATAATAGACTAATAAAAAATGTAGTTGATGATAAGTAGCAATATTTGCAGCGGAGGAGTGAGTATTAACTTATTGATAGCGTTCCCACTTGTAAATCAAAAGGTTATAGGATTGAATCCCAATGTAAACAGTATTGGAGGGCAAAGAGGGTGCTGTACCCTCTGAATACTTGTTTGACATCCATGGGGATTACTCATGTCTGATGGGAATGGAGTAGTGACCCCACTATCACATTTAGTTAGTTCTCTTGATAGTGAGTTGTGAATGCAATGACCTGGTCTCATAGATCTGCACCCCTTTTATCCATGCTTTGTGTCTGGAATAAGTGTGCTCCCAGTATCAAGCATAGGAATATGGGCCTGAATAGCTTAATCTGAAGAAGAAGTGTTTGTTTTCCATTTTTAATTCTGTCGTTAATGAAAAATTTGTATGTCACTACGAATCTTTGGTATTGGGGTATCGCACTGTTAGGAAATCATCCAGGAACAGATCAAGATTTCAGCCTCTGCATCTGGTTAGAAGCCAATTCTCAGAAGTTGCTGAAAGCTTTGAAAGTTACGCATGAGATTGTCCAGCTCATTGAACTGCCTTTTTTCAAAATAGAACAACCATTCAAAGTTGAATTTCAACATTTCCAAAAACATTCAGGTTGATGTTTTGCAAATGTTCATTTTATGGTGTGATTTTTATGTTGTGTTATTTGCAGGATTTTCTTAATTTTTTTCACTAGCATTGCTGGCTAGGCCAGGATTTATTGCTCATTCCTAATTGCCCTTGAGAAGAAGATGGTGAACCACCTTGTTGAAATACTGCAGTCCCTGTGGTAGATACACCAATAGTGCTATTAGGGGGAAATGGTGGGGGGGGGGGGGGGGGGGGGGGGGTTGTGTTGGGGATGGTGGGGGAGTTCCAGGATTTTAACCCAATGACAGTGAAGGAATGGGCGATATAGCTCTAGGTCAGGCTGGTGTTAGGTGCATTTGATGCTGTGGTTCTTTTAGATAGTAGAGTTTGTGGGTTTGGAAGGTGCTGCCAAAGGAGCCTCAGTGGGTTGTTGCACTGCATCTTGTAGATGGTACACATGCCTGCTATTGTGTCTCAATGGTGGAGGTGATGGATGGAAGGCCAATCAAATGGGAAGGTGTCAAGCTTCTTGAGTGTTGTTGAAGCAGCACTCATCCAGGTAAATGGAATGTATTCCATCACACTCCTGACTTGTACCTTGTAGAGGGAGGGAGGGAGGGATCCCTTGTGGAAGGATTGAATGTTTATAGATGTGATGCCAATCAAGCGGGCTGCTTTGTCCTGGATGGTGTCAAGCTTCTTGAGTGTTGTTGGATCTGCACCCATACAGTTAAGTGGGGAGTATTCCATCACTCTCCTGACTTGTAGATGGTGGATAGACTTTGGGGAGTCAGGAGGTGAGTTACTCGCTGTAGTATTCCTAGCCTCTTGTGCTCTTGTAGCCACAGTGTTTATGTGGTGAGTCCAGTTGAGTTTCTGGTCAATGGTAACCCCAAGGATGTTGACAGTGGGGGATTAAGTTATGGTAACACTATTGAATATCAAGGGGCGGTGGTTAGTGTGTCTCTTCTTGGTGATGGTCATTGCCTGGCATTTGTGTGGCGCTAATGTTACTTGCCACTTGTCAGCCCAAGTCTGGATTCTAGGACTTGAGAACAAAATCCCAGGCTGACACTTCAATGCAGTATTGAAGAGGTGTTGCAGTGTTGGAGGTGTCAACTTTCAGATGAGATGTCAAACTAAGGCTCTGTCTACCTCTTCAGGTGTATATGAAAGATCCCCTGGCATTCTTCTGGTGTACTGTCCAATATTTATTCATCAATCAATATCACAAAAACAGCTAATATGGTCACTATCACATTGCTGTCTGTGGGAGGTTCTGTGTAACCAATGGCTGTCACATTTTTTTCTATTACAACAATGCTTCAAAGTACTTCATAGCTAGAGTGCCAGACTTCTCAGCCAATTGGACGTGTAGGGTCTCGGTGAGAATACACCTGTATACAACTTAGCTCCTTATCTAGGGAAGGATACATAGGGTGATATTTCCGGCTGTGCTCACCCCAAAACTGGAATATTCAGCCCGAGGTCAACTCACCTTTCCATGGTCCGCCCCTTGCCCACTCCGATTCCCATGACAGAAAGGGAAAATTCACCCCATAAAGTTTATTTTTTAGTGTCACAAGTAGACTTACATTCACATTACAATGAAGTTACTTGTGAAAATCCCCTAATCGTTACTTGTGAAAATCCCTTACTCTGGCGCCTGTTCAGGTACATTGAGGGAGAATTTAGCATGGCCAATGCACCCAACCAGCACATTTTTTGGACTGTGGGAGGAAATCATAGCACCTGGAGGAAACGCACGCAGACATGGGAGAATGTGCAGACTCCACACTGACAATGACCCAAGCCGGGAATCGAACCCGGGTCCATGGAACTGTGAGGAAGCAGTGCTAACCACTGTGCCACCATGCGCCACACATACATAGAAAATAGAAACAGGGGTAGACCATTTAGCCCTTAGAGCCTGCTCCGCTGTTCGTAATGAGCATGGCTGATCACAAATTCAATATCCTGATCCCCCTTTCCTCCCATATCCCTTTATCGCTTTAGCCCCAAGAGCTTTATCTAATTCATTTTTGAAATCACACAATACTTTGGTGTCAACTATATTCTGTGGTAGTGAATTCCACAGATTCAGCACTCTCTGGGTGAAGAAATTTCTCTTCACCTCAGTGCTAAAAGGTTTGCCCCTTATCCTCGAACTTTGACCCCTAGTTCTGGAGTCCCCCACTATTGGGAACATTTTTTCCGAATTTACCCTGTCTAACCCTGTTAGAATTTTATAAATTTCTATGAGGTCCCCTCTCACTCTTCTAAACTCTAGCGAATATAATCCTAACCAATTTAGTCTCTCCTCATATGACAGACCTGCCATCCCAGGAATCAGCCTGGTAAACCTTTGCTGGACTCCCTCTATAGCAAAGACATCCTTCCTCAGATAAGGACACCAAAAGTGCACACAAACTCCGATATTAAAATCCTCTCGCTATTAAGTCCAACATACCATTTGCCTTCTTTACTGCCTGCTATACCTGCGCACTTACTTTCAGTGACTGATGCACAAGGACACCAAGGTTTTGCTGAGTATCCACCTCTCTCAATTTACACCAATTCAAATAATAATCTGTCTTCCTATTATTGCTACCGAGGTGGATAACCTCACATTTATTCACATTTTACTGCATCTGCCATGCAGATGCCCACTCACTCAGCCTGACCAAATCATGCTGAAGCATCTCTGCATCCTCCTCACAGCTCACCCTCCCACCCAACTTTGTATCATCTGCAAATTTGTAGACAATACATTCAGTTCCCTCTTCCAAATCATTAATATATAATGTGAACAGTTGGGGTGCTAGCACAGATCCCTGCAGAACCCCACTAGTCACTGACTGCCATGCGGTACCATGTCAAACACCTTACTAAAGTCTATATAAACTACATCCACAGCCCTTCCCTCATCAATTCTCTTTGCCACCTCTTCAAAAAAACTCAATTGAGTTGGTGAGACATGACCTTCCCCGTACAAGCCATGGTCATACCGTGCTGCCTGTCACTAACTAGTCAATTTTTTTCCAAATGTGCATATATTCTGTACCGCAGTATCTTCTCCAAAGGCTTCCCCACCACTGATGTCAGGCTCACCGGCCAATAATTCCCTGGATTATCTCTGCTTCCTTTCTTAAACAAGGGAACAACATTGGCTATTCTCCAGTCCTCTGAAACCTTGCCTGTGGTCAAAGATGATGTGACAATATCTGTTAAGGCTCCAGTTATTTCTCCCTTTGCCTCCCGCAGTAACCTGGGATAGATCCTATCCAGCCCCGGGGACTTGTCTACCTTAATACAATTCAGGATACTCAACACTTTCTCCTTCGATATATTGACATTCTCCAGTGCATTCACACACCTATCCCTGACCTCAACATCCGTCATGTTCTTCTCCTTCATGAATACTGATACAAAGTACTCATTAAGGATCTCGCCCACTTCCTGTGGTTCCATGCACAACTTCCCTCCATGAGTGGGCCTACTCTTTCTCTTGATACCCTCTTGCTCCTAATATAGGCATAAAAAGCCTTGGGATTCTCCTTGACTCTGTTTGCTAAAGACATTTCATGGCCCCTTTTAGCCCTCCTAATCCCATATTTAAGTTACTTCTTGCTTTCACCATACTCCTCAAGGACTTCATCAGTTTTTAGATGCCTAGACCTATTGCATGCTTCCTTTTCCCTTTTGACTAAGCTTACAATTTCCTTTGTCATCCATGGTTCCCATTTCCTGCCATTTCTATCCTTCATTTTTGCGGGGACATGCCTGTCCTGCCAGAAGCATTCTTACCAGCAGCCCTGGGCCAATCCAGTCCCTCAGAGATGAATATAACTCAGTTGGTCAGCTGTCGCTTCCGGGAGTTTCTCTTCTCGAAGGACACAAAGGCCTTGGTCAGCTCAGCCAGAGTAAGCAATTGGATCAAACACTCCCACTCACTGTCTGCCAAGATCTCCATGATAGAGCACAGGAAGAACTGGGAGGACCTGCTGTCTGTGGGCTTCACATCATACAATTTAGCAGAAACAGATTTGCTGATCCATAAAATGTCAGACTGCGATGACTTTACTGAGCCGTCTTCTTCCTTCAGAAGGCTGGGTATACTTTTGCAAGAAAAAATATGAAACTTTACAAGGCACTAGTTAGACTATACCTAGAATACTGTGGACAGTTTTGGTCCCCTTATCTAATGAGATATACTGGCATTGGAGACATTCCAGAGAAAGTTCACTAGGTTGATCCTGAGTATGGAGGGATTTTCTTACGAGGAGAGGTTGGGTAAGTTGGGCCTGCACTCATTTGAGTTTGGAAAAATGAGAAGTGACCTTACTGAGACCTATAAGATTCTCAGGGGGCTTGACAGGGTAGATGCTGAGAGGTTGTTTCCTCTTGTGGAAGAATCTAGGGCCAGTGGGCATAATCTCAGAGTAAGGGGTCACCATTTAAAACAGAGATGAGGAGAAATTTCTCTCAGAGGGCAGTGTATCTGTGGTATTCTTTACCACAGAAGACTATGGAGGCTAGATCATTAAGGATGTTCAAGGCTGAGATAGACAGATTTTTAATCAGTAAGGGAATCAAGGGTTATAGGGATAAGGTGGAGAAGTGGAGTTGAGGATCATTACATCAGATCAGTTATGACCTCATTGAATGGTGGAGCAGAGGCGATGGGCTAAATGGCCCACTTCTCCTCTTACATCTATGGTCTTATGGGCCTGATCTGAACAACTGAGAAACCTCCCAAAGTGCCAACAAAGAGTCAATGGGATGAAACTGAAAGGCTGCAAACCACCACAGGCGAGCAAAAGCAGAAGAAAGCCTGCAAAGTCATGTGGCCGCAATCGCTGCGCTGACTTGCTTCAATCAACGAAGAAGGTTCACAAGTTTTAAAAACAAGCCAGTCCTGATCAGACCACGATCTTGCAGGATATCCAGCATCAAAAATCCCTGCCAAGTGAAAAGAAAGCACAGAATTACATGGAGAATTTGCTGCCGTGCATTGATTTGATTTGATTTACTTTTGTCACATTTATTAACGTTTCTTGCGTGCTATGCAGACAAAGCATAACGTTCATAGAGAAGGAAACGAGAGAGTGCAGAATGTAGTGTTACAGTCATAGCTGGGGTGTAGAGAAAGATCAACTTAATGCAAGGTAAGTCCATCCAAAAGTCTGAAAGCAGGGAAGAAGTTGTCTTGAGTCGGTTGGTACGTGACCTCAAACTTTTGTATCCTTTTCCCGATGGAAGAAGGTGGAAGAGAGAATGTCCGGGGTGCGTGGAGTCCTTAATTATGCTGGCTGCTTTGCCGAGGCAGCGGGAAGTGTAGATAGAGTCAATGGATGGGAGGCTGGTTTGCATGATGGATTGGGCTACATTCACGACCTTTTGTAGTTCCTTGCGATCTTGGGCAGAGTAGGAGCCATACCAAGCTGTGATACAACCAGAAAGAATGCTTTCTATATTGCATCTGTAAAAGTTGGTGAAATTCATAACTGACATGCCAAATTTCCTTAGTCTTCTGAGAAAGTAGAGGCATTGGTGGGCTTTCTTAACTATAGTGTCGGCAGGGGGGACCAGGATAGGTTGTTGGTGATCTGGACACCTAAAAACGTGAAGCTCTCAACCCTTTCTACTTCGTCCCCGTTGATGTAGACAGGGGCATGTTCTCTTTTATGCTTTCTGAAGTCGCTGACAATCTCCTTCATTTTGTTGACATTGAGGGAGAGATTATTGATGCCGCACCAGTTCACCAGATTCTCTATCTCATTCCTGTACTCTGTCTCGTCATTGAGATCCGACCCACTACGGTGGTGTCGTCAGCAAACTTGAAAATCGAATTGGAGGGAAATTTGGTCTAGGTATATAAGGAGTATAGTAGGGGGCTGAGAACACAGCCTTGTGGGGCACCGGTGTTGAGGATGATCGTGGAGGAGATCATAGAGTCATAGAGTCATAGAGGTTTACAGCATGGAAACAGGCCCTTCGGCTCAACTTGTCCATGCTGCCCTTTTTTTAAACCCCTAAGCTAGTCCCAATTGCCCACATTTAGCCCATATCCCTCTATACCCATCTTACCCAGGTAACTGTCTAAACGCTTTTTAAAAGACAAAATTGTACTCGCCTCTACTACTGTCTCTGGCAGGTTGTTTCAGACACTGTCTGTGTGAAATAATTGCCCCTCTGGACACTTTTGTATCTTTCCCCTTTCACCTTAAACCTATGCCCTCTAGTTTTAGACTCCCCTACCTTTGGGAAAAGATATTGACTTTCCAGCTGATCTATGCCCCTCATTATTTTATAGACCTCTATAAGATCACCCCTCAGCCTTCTATGCTCCAGAGAAAAAAGTCCTAGTCTATCAAGCCTCTCCTTATAACTCAAACCCAGTAGCATCCTCGTAAATCTCTTCCGCACTGTTTCTAGTTTAATAATATCCTTTCTATAATAGGGTGACCAGAACTGTACACAGTATTCCAAGAGTGGCCTGACCAATGTCTTGTACAACTTCATCAAGAGGCCCCAACTCCTGTATTCAATGTTCTGACCAATGAAACCAAGTATGCAGAATGACTTCTTCACCACTCTGTTCACCTGTGCCTCCACTTTCAAGGAGCTATGAATCTGTATCCCCTAGATCTCTTTGTTCTGTAACTCTCCCCAACGCCCTACCATTAACTGAGTAAGTTCTGCCCTGGTTCAATCTGCCAAAATGCATCACCTCGCATTTATCTAAATTAAACTTCATCTGCCATTCGTCAGCCCACTGGCCCAATTGATCAAGATCCTGTTGCAATCGGAGATAACCTTCTTCACTGTCCACTATGCCATCAATCTTGGTGTCATCTGCAAACTTACTAACCGTGTCTCTAAATTCTCATCCAAATCATTAATATAAATGGCAAATAACAGTGAACCTCGCACTGATCCCTGAGGCACACCACTGGTCACAGGTCTCCAGTTTGAAAAACAACCCTTTACAACCACCCTCGGGCTTCTGTCATCAAGATGTGGAGATGCTGACGTTGGACTGGGGTAAACACAGTAAGAAGTTTAACCTGGTGTTGTAAACTTCTTATTCTGTCATCAAGCCAGTTTTGTATCCATTTAGCTAACTCACCCTGGATCCCGTGAGATTTAACTTTATGCAACAACCTACCATGCGAAACATTGTCAAAGGTCTTGCTAAAGTCCATGTAGACAACATCAACTGCATTGCCCTCATCTACCTTCACCTACATAGGTGTTGTTGCCTATCCTTACTGATTGTGGTCTGCGAGTTAGGAAGTTCAGGATTCAGTCGCAGGGGAAGGTGCCGAGGCCCCGGCCACGGAGTTTGGAGATGAGTTTCGTGGGAATAATGGTGTTGAAGTCTGAGCTGTAGTCAATAAATAGGAATCTGACATAGATGTCCTTATTATCTATGTGTTCCAGGGCCATGGAGATGGCGTCTGCCTAGGACCTGTTGCGGCGATAGGCAAATTGTGGTGGATCCAGGCAGTCCGGGAGGCTGGAATTGATTCGTGCCATGACTAGCCTTTCGAAGCACTTCATAATGATGGATGTCAGAGCCACCATTAGGTAGTCATTAAGACACACTGCTTGATTTTTCTTAGGTACCGGGATGATGGTCGTCTTCTTGAAGCAGATAGGAACCTCAGATTGTTGTAAAGAGAAGTTGAAGATATCTGCGAATACCCCCGCCAGCTGATCCGCACAGGATCTGAGTGCTCGTCCGGATACCCCATCAGGGCCAGTCGCTTTCTATGGGTTGGCCTTCGAGAAAGCTGCTCTGACATCTGCAATGGTGACCCCAGATACAGGTTTATCCATGAACAAAGAACAGGAACAAAGAGGTTGTTAAACATTTGTGCTCAGGTGTCCTTTTCGTTATCAGCCAACTTTGTGTATAACTTTACAAATACATCAGAAACAAAGACTTATCGTTCATCGCACAGATTTTCAAAGCAGGAACCTGCGTCAGTGTATAAAGTATTATGCTCATATATAATGGTTTTCTGTTGATTGAAGTGCCGGCTGCAAATTAAAATATTTCAGGACCGTGAGCTTGGTAATGATTGGTGTCACTACAATGGCCTGTTCCAATGATAACTCTCCTAACTCCATCCTTCTCCCTGGAAATACTTGGAGGCTGAACTAGCCTGTTGGCAATCTGTCAGATATTTGGTACCAAGGTGAGCTTCCGACCACATGACAATGCCATCACTAAGTTCGCCTATTTCCATCTCCATAACACCACACGACTCCACCCCTGCCTCTGCTCATTTGCTGCTCAGACCCTTACCCATGCCTTTGTGGCATCCAGACTTGAATATTCCAACACAGAAGATTCTATGACACACTCCTGGCCAATTTTCCACATTCAACCCTTCTCCAATTTGAGGCCATCCAAAACTCTGTTGCTGTGTGTTATCTTGTACCAAGTCCCATCCAACCGACACTGACTGATTGACATTGGCATCATGTTAAAGGATGCATTGAAGAAAAGATTTGAGGTTCTTAAGCAAACATTATGAATGCTTACAGTTTCACTTGCTAAATTCTCACGTTTATAAATACACTTCGACAAACTCAAGGCACCATTGAATCTTTAACATTAGATGTGCTGAAGAGATAAACAGCTGCACATGCCTAGATTATACAGCTTTGTATTCATGCCACCCAATAACAAGTACAGACTTATCAGTATAAATAACCTCAATCAACAGTTAACCATAGAGCAGGGCCTTACAAATGTTGCAGGGTAGCAGAAATAAAAATAGAAAATGCTGGAAAGTCACAATTCATTGATTGTCATCAAATTTCCACCATTGAGTTGTTATTTTCTGTTTTTTCTCTTCTTTGGCAGACAGTAGCTGGACTGAGATCCATGCCAAGACCAGTGATGTGGTTTGACACCACAATCACAGCTGTGAGAGACAGTTATATGCAAAACCTCACAACTAATCCACCAACTCCTTTCCTGCATTGAGACCCAACCAGTGCTATTGTGTTAGCCTCACTCAATAATAAGCCTAAATTCTACAGCAGCAATTGTCTGTGTACTAAATCCATCCAGAATATTCCTTTGGGTATTTTTCCCAATGTATAGGTAGCTCCAGGGTAAGCACAAGATGGTGGAGTGTGTAATTTCAGCACTTTCGTTATGGAATATGACTTTTCATTACAAATTTGCTTCGTACCGATAATTTAAACAAGGAAAATAACTTGGATTATTGCACTGCTGTGTGGATCTAATTTTTTGCTGTTCTTCAAAGTGTGGTCAATCTTAAATAATTAGAATAAAGAAGCTAACTTCAAGGTCAATTGAATGCTGTTATACATTTTTTGATATTGTTGCCCCCCTGATTTTCATAGAATTCATAGAATCCCTTCAGTGCAGAAATAAGCCATCCAGCCCATCAAGTTTGCACTGACTATCAGAAAGGACATTCCATCCAGGTCCTCTCCTCTGCCCTATCCCCATAACCCATTGCATTTACCATGGCTAATCCACCGAACCTACACATCTTTGGATACTAAGGGGCAATTTATCATGGCCAATCCACCTAACCTGCACATCTTTGTGGGAGGAAACCCACGCAGACATGAGGAGAACGTGCAAACTCCACACAGTCACCCAAGGCCAGAGTCTAATCCAGGTCTCTGACGCTTTGAGGCAACAGTTCTAACCACTGTGCCACCGTGCTGCCATCTACCCTGCTGGCACTGATCAACGCTTTTGGTACAGCTCCAAAGTTTGTGGTCCTGCTCCAGTACTTTGCAAGTCAGTCATCATGCTTCATTAATAAGACAAGAATGTGAGTATGGACATGTTTTTCAACTGTGGGGAGAATTAAAGCTGAACTCAGTATTAATCTCACTCAGTGTCTGCATTTCTGCTGAAAGTCTTGTCATTGTTGAGCCTGCTCCACCCTGTACTCAAGCCAGGGAAGTACAACATAGCAACTCCCATCCTTGGCTTCACTCCTGATAATGTCACTGGCCTAAGATGGGATCAGCATAAGATCTGCCTGCATTCATAAAGTGGTAAGCCTGCAAATCCTTCCAAACCAGCCAATGGCTGGTGGTAAGAGCGGGAGAGACTCCTGGTCAGCCACTCTTAATGTGGAGTGGCACCCCTCAAGCTATAAGCCTCTGGCGACAGATTAGCGACCTGTTCCAGGAATTACTCACTACAGAAACAAACAAAACTCTGCCTCAGTGCACCACTAGGTGCGGGAAGAGAATTGGAATACGGCCTGCTAGAATCCTAGTGCTTGACCAGGCCCTAATACATTTGCATTTGGGCCTGACTTGCCATAGTCCTGGTTCACCCCTGCTCAAGTTGCAGTAGAGTGTGCTGGGAAGGTTGAGGATTTTTGGGTCCATGTCAGATATTTGAGGGAGGAGGCAATTCAATCCAAGCATTTGTGAGTTCTGTTTGAGTATGTTGATTGGCAAAACCTTTTTGGTATTAAATACTAAAGTTTGAAGTTCCTTTGTCCCAGGTAAATTTTAGGTAAGCATTTATCAGCTTGTCTTGTTCCATCTGAAGCCATCAGGGAGAGTGAGCCACATAGGCCGCAGAGTTTCTAGACAACCAGCAACAAATCAAGCACGATCTATGAGGACAGCAAAGTGAATATATTCAGAAAGGAAATCTTGCTTGATTCTAGTCACAAATAGACCTACATTAGGTTGCCATAGGAACGTAAGGAATGAGTATTCTTTACATTGGAGTCTGAACCATTAAGCCCAATTTACTGAAGTAAACCCCTAAAATGTAATGCTGACTGCCCATCGAGTGGTTGTAATCAGTGAAAATACTCCCCCTTTCAGTTTTTATTATCTTACCATCATACAATTGATTGGCTAATTTGATTTATTCAGACTATACAAAAATTAAACGAGCCTCTCATGATTAAACCGCCTTTATCGAAGATCCAGTTATTCATTGTTTAATATTCTGTCTACTGTTAGAGGGGCTTTCGGTTACAGCCACCAATGTTTCCTGACCCTTATTATTCCTGATCTCCGTCCATACTGATTATACTTTCAGGTAGGAGAGCAGAGAGGCAGCATGATTTTTATAATACTTCAGTTGAAGTTTGCCAAAGCATCTAATGCCATCTGCCATTGGTTAGACCCTTCAACTCAATAGTTTTTGCCCATCGCGCTGCTAGGAGTGTGAGCTGAGAACAATGCCGTGAGGGAATATGACATTTGGAACACTTACAGGGCAACCTACGTGAAATTTCCTTAACAGATGAAATGTAAAGTTTGGGGAATAAACATAGATTGAAGGGTGAATCTAATTCAATGTCAAATCGGAAATAGGAAAATAATGAGGGGGATGAAGGATTGGATTACGAGAGGGAAAAAGAAACTGAAGGAGAATTAAAAATTAATAACATTTAGAAGCTGACATTTTTTAAAATCTCCCGGAATAAAAGAAAAACCTGGAGGAATAAGATTCCAGCCTTACAATAGTTAAGTTTCGATGCCAGTGCGGTTCAGCAATTATTAGCACTAACCACATCGTAAATAGGTACTTACACTTTTAATGACAAGACTTAATTCTCTGTGGTGAGTTAAATGGGAAATTAATGGGCATATAAAACAGGTTGGTAAAAAGGAGTAGGCGGAGATGCCATTTTTGCTAAGCTAATGGCAAAGCAGTGCATCTCTAACACAGCATCTTCTGCATGTTCACATTTAACTGTCTACTTGCCTTCATGTACCATTGACCCAGAAATGAAAATGTATGCCTTTCGCCTTGCCTGATACATTGATAGCAAATTCTGACCCGTTTGTAAATACATTAAAGGGAAAAAGTGCATATTTCGATTGAAGCACTTTCCCCTGTGTGCATGTAATTGTGGAAAATAAACTGTTGAGTTATTGCCGTTTCTGAGGTGGCTGTCTCACCTCCTCTCTCCATTTTGAGATTAAAATCTAAATGTCAACTTGCTCACTACAAGATATGGCTTTGTGCTTCTTAATGCCGTGCACTTTAAATAGTTTTTAGAATGAAATTAGGGTGAAAATGTGAGCTCAACAACAATTTGCATTTATGTGGCATCTTTACTCTAGGTTTCAATTGGAGGAGCATGGGAGTGTGGGATGGTGCAGAGCTGCAGGAAATTTCAGAGATAGAAAGAGGCAAATCCATGGAAGGATTTGAAAAGTAGTGTTATGGACAGGAGGGGGGTCAATTGAAACAGCACTAATTTCTTCTCTCACCACCTGCCCCTAAACAGAAAGGTGTTTGGATTTATTTGCCCCTTTATAAATGGTGGGGTATTTCCCAAACCCTCAATTTTTGTGTGATTTTCTATTAATAACCTCAGGGTGAACTTGAGATAGGTGAACTCAAAAGGTTAGCTTATTTGATCACACTCAAGATGTCAGAGGAGGATCGCAACGCCAGCTCCACAGTCAGACAGTAAGGAAAGAGACAGAGAAGATTTTGTTGAGCAGAATTCATAGAGAAAATAAATATTGGTTCACATGAGTCGCAGAGTCCAGGATCATTGTCCAGTCAGGTTTTCCTTCATGGAGGTCAACAGGCTGAAAACCAATGTATTTTGAATTCCCTTTTCTGCTGCTGTTGACTTCACATGATGAGATGGGCAAACAAAGATGAATCAGTCTTTTAGGCGATGGTACAGAATTTCCAGCAAATCAGGGTAGATGGGGCCAACTGTACAACCTGGGCAAGAACTCCTTCAGTGTGAGCTGCTAGTCAGATGTTAAACAGCAAACTGAGACTGTGCATTTCAGCAAGGTAATATTACTTGCTCCACAAGCCAGATGCCCATGTCACATGACGCCCACCTCTCAAAGAATAAACAACAAAGAAA
The DNA here is from genome assembly GCF_964213995.1 of Mustelus asterias. Classification (NCBI taxonomy): domain Eukaryota; kingdom Metazoa; phylum Chordata; class Chondrichthyes; order Carcharhiniformes; family Triakidae; genus Mustelus; species Mustelus asterias. Next base: position 129,824,374 of record NC_135801.1, on the reverse strand, counting down.
ATTATAGCACAGGAACAGGCCCTTCGGCCTTCCAAGCCTGCACCGACCATGCTGCCTGACTTAACTAAAACCCCCTACTCTTCCGGGGACCATATTCCCATCTTATTCATGTATTTGTCAAGACACCCCTCGTATCCGCTTCCACTACCTTCCCTGGCAGCGAGTTCCAGGCACCCACCACCCTCTGTGTAAAAAACCTGCCTCGTGCATCTCCTTTAAACCTTGCCCCTCGCACCTTAAACCTATGCCCCCTAGTAATTGACTCTTCCACCCTGGGAAAAAGTTTCTGACTATCCACTCTGTCCATGCCTCTCATAATCTTGTAGACTTCTATTAGGTTCCCCTCAACCTCCGTCATTCCAATGAGAACAAATCAAGTTTCTCCAACCTCTCCTCATAGCTAATGCCCTCCATACCAGGCAACATCCCAGTAAATCTTTTCTGTATCCTCTCCAAAACCTCCACAGCCTTCTGGTAGTGTGACGACCAGAATTGAACACTATATTCCAGGTGCGGCCTAACTAATGTTCTATAAAGTTGCAACATGACTTGCCAATTTTTTAACTCAATGCCCCGGCCGATGAAGGCAAGCATGCCGTATGCCTTCTTGACTACCTTCTCCACCTGCGTTGCCACTTGCAGTGACCTGTGTACCTGTACACCCAGATTCCTCTGCCTATCAATACTCTTAAGGATTCTGCCATTTACTGTATATTTCCTATCTGTATTAGACCTTCCAAAATGCATTACCTCACATTTGTCTGGATTAAATTCCATCTGCCATCTTTCCGCCCAAGTCTCCAACCGATCTATATCCTGTTGTATCCTCTGATGGTCCTAATCACTGTCTGCAAATCCACCAAACTTTGTGTCGTCCGCAAACTTACTATCCAACCAGTTACATTTTCCGCCAAATCATTTATATATATTACAAACAGCAAAGGTCCCAGCACTGATCCCTGAGGAACGCCACTTGTCATAGCCCTCCATTCAGAAACGCACCCTTCCACTGCTACCCTCTGTCTTCTATGACTGAGCTAGTTCTGGTATCCACCTTGCCAGCTCACCTCTGATCCCATGCAACTTCACCTTCTGTACCAGTCTGCCATGAGTGACCTTGTCAAAGGCCTTACTGAAATCCATGTAGACGACATCCACTGCCCTACCCTCATCAATCATCTTCGTCACTTCCTCGAAAAACTCAATCAAGTTAGTGAGAGACGACCTACCCTTGACAAAACCATGTTGCCTCTCGCTAATACATCCACAAAGAATGCTTTTCCATCGTATGGATTCTAATGACTGTCAACTATCTCAACCATTAGAAAATGTCAGGAAGAATGTGAGGCCTTTGACTTAGCAGATGATCCATCTCTTTCTGACTAGCCCGGGTTACTAAATGCTGATGATCTGTGTATGCCTCTCTTTGAAGTTGGGCTATAAGTCCTCAGGGGTTCGTCAGTATCTCCTCAGAAATAATGAGGAGTGAGTTTTCCTAACACTGTGGCTTCTATTGTTCAGGGGTCACACACAGAGTTCAGCCATTTTAAGGATCGTTGTTCAGTTTTTAAAATTTCAGAAATAATGATGAGTATACTATATATATTTTATAAAAATATACAGTGTGAGGTCCAATAAAATCTCTTCACACAAGGATGCAAATTTTAAATATATTGGGAGCCAATGTATGTCAGTGAACACATGGGTAAATGGGTAAATGGTGAGTAATAGGACAAAGGCAGCAGAATTCTGGATTGGTTCAAGTAAATGGCGGATGTAAGATGGGAGGCTGACCAATAGGGTTTTGGAATTGGCTAGAGGGAACAAATGTTCAGATTTCAAGGGCTTTCAGATGAGCTGAGATAGGGGGTGGAGCAGGCTGGGGTGGATGGCGAGACAGGTAATGTTACGGAGGTGAAAGCAGCCATTCTTAAGGATAGAACTGTTCAACTATGTCAAGCTTGCAAATGATTCTGCCTCAGTCTATGGTCTGGGAAAGAGCTGGAGCTTGATGCTAGGGAGTGGAGTTTTATGATGGGGACTGAAGATAATGATTTCCCAACGTTTAGTCCATTCCTAACGAAATGTTGATCAAATGGTGAGACAAATCAATGACCCCGTGGAGAGGTTGAGAGAGGTGGTGGTGAAGTAGAGTTACAGAGTCATAGAGGTTTACAGCATGGAAACAGGCCCTTCAGCCCTATTTGTCATGTCGCCCTCTTTTTAACCACTAAGCTAGTCCCAATTGCCCGCTTTTGGCCCTATTCCTCTATCCCCTTCATATCCATGTAACTGTCTAAATGCTTTTTAAAAGAGAAAGTTGTACCCACCTCTACTACTACCTCTGGCAGCCCGTTCCAGACACTCACCACCCTCTGTGTGAAAACATTTCCCCTCTTGACACTTTTATATCTCTCCCCTCTCACCTTAAACCTATGCCCTCTAGTTTTAGACTCCCCTACCTTTGAGAAAAGATGTTGACTATCTAGCTGATCTGTGCCCCTCATTATTTTATAGACCTCTATAAGATCACCCCTAAGTCTCCTACGGTCTAGGGAAAAAAGTCCCAGTCTATCCAACCTGTCCTTATAACTCAAACTCAAAGTACAGCTAGATGTCTTCAACAGACGTGAAACTTGATGTTGTGCTTTTGAAATATCTCATCAAAGGACAGAGTGGTTAGCACTGCTGCCTTACAGCTCCAGGGATCCAGTTCCATTCCCGGCTTGGGTGGGAGTTTGCACGTTCTGTGTGGAGTTTGCACGTTCTCCCCATGTCTGTGTTGGTTTTCTCTGGGTGCTCCGGTTTCCTTTCACAGTCCAAAAATGTGCAGGTTAGGTGAATTGGCCACGCTAAATTCCCCCTCAGTGTACCTGAACAGGTGCTGGAGTGTGGCGGCCAAGGGATTTTCACCGTAACTTCATTGCAGTTTGAATGTAAGCCTACTTGTGAGTAATAAATAAAACTTTAAATAGGCTTAGTACAGTTGGCATTAAAATTTAACAGTTTATGAAAGAATTTTCCATTTACTTATTTACTGCCTACTGAATTATTTTTCTCTAAAAGCAGAGTAAATGTAAGCACTGCCATGGGCCTCAGTGGCTACAACAAAGAATTTCCTTTTGTGCCTGGATTGCATTGTACTTCCAGCTAGAATGAACATCACAAGATTGATGTATACTTGTGGAAATGGTTGAGCTGTGGGTTGCACTTGCTCAGTGCCGTGAGATTTGTTTTCCATTTCGGATGACACTAATTGGACAAGAAGCTGTAAACTCCACAACAAAAAGGATGCCAAACCTCTATTTTGTCAACAAATGTGCTCCATGAATGAGCCTTAGGCTGGAATCAGGTCAACATATGTCAGAAAGCCTTCATTTAACCTGAAATGCTTGGATCATTTTTGGGTTATAATACTGACTTGTGACATTTAAAAGATCTTTAAATTTAGGGTAAATTCTTTGCTTGGAAAGTATTCCTCTCTCCTGATTACACATAATGCTGATCACCTTTATATAATCTCAGAGAGATTTACAAAGAACATGGGGCATCGGGACGGGAACAGAGGCAGACAGGCACAGAACTCAGTGTACTGATTCCTTGGCTCCATTCCATCCCTAGCCACCTTCCCTGAGGCGGGAATGGGGCAGGGGTGTGGTAGGTCTACCCAGCAGCAAGTAGCCCAAGGCTGGTCTCGGCAGGTAGCAGGGTCAGTACAGCTGTGGTCCACTCCCAGTGGTAGATCAGCGTGCCAGTGCCAGAGGCCCTGCTAACAGGCCTGAGTTCAGAAGCAGTAATAGACACCATGAGGAGGGACTCCCCTCCTAGCAGTGGTTACAATGCTACAAAGGCCTTTTTTATTTTAATTCTGAAAAAGTAGGAGAGAGGGAGCCTCCATTTTGCTATGACATCCTGCCACTGCTTCTAAGCTGGAAGGCTTCCTATTGGTCCTCCAACTGAAAAAGCTTGTGCGAATTGGACACCAAGCCTGTCCTCTGGTCTCTAATTGGCTAATTTAGGAAAAGTGATAGGTAAGTGACTGTTCCCACACAGCTCCAGTTTCTGACCCCCACATGAGCCAGATCATAAAGCCTATGGGAAAACTTCTACCCCATATTTAAACCTTCTACACTTCCCTTTCCCTCCAGCAAACGTTAGTTTCTTTCAATTATTAAATATTTCACAAGGAGCTGGACTCAATTCAGCAGAGCACCTCTGACCACTGGAATTCTGTCCACACATTTCAAATTCTCCCGATGGAATTACCCTAACTTTGTGGGGGTCAGTTTAGCTCAGTTGGCTTGACGGCTGGTTTGTGATGCAGAATGACACCACCTTGCCCCTTGCCTGAGGTGTGGTGATCCTCAGGTTAAATCATCACCAGTCAGCTCTCTCCCTCAAAGGGGAGAGCAGCCAATGGTCATCTGAGACTAAGACGACTTTACCTTTACGAATCCAAAACAAAATTGGCACTCCAATTGTGTTTGAGTGAAATGAAATGCTGCCAGGAGTTGAACAATAGCAGAACAAACAATAATGTAGATAAACATGACTCCTTTGGGGCTGACATCATTCAATTGGTGCATTCCTTCTTTAGGAGGAGGATAAGGACTGAGAAGGTTAAGAATTCCACCGTCGCGTAAACATTAAACTCGCAAGACAAGTCCCTCCATAACAATGAATAGAATGAAAGATTTCATTGAATTCTCTTTTCAGACATGAACTATAACCTTGTTTGCCAGACATGTGTCTTGGCAAAATCCCACCTCAACCAGTAGCTGAACAAATGAGTTGCTAAGAGAGCAAACCACAAATGCTGGAGAAATGTCACGTCCCATAGAATCACAAACTGGGGTGTGTGCACTGAAAGCCTGGTGATGTATTGACATGTTGAGACGGATCGCTAGATTATATCTTAAAAGTAGAGATAAAACAGAAATGTAAATCAATAACATCAAGGGAATCAAGACCGTACATCCCTGAATCAAAGTATTTTTAGTAACTTCAGTTTCAGGCACGTTATTCATCAATATACGGTAACCGGTTCTCAGGAATATGGGAGGTCTTTCATGCTCTGAAAAAAGAAGACAGATTAAGGTTTAAGGTGTCGCCCCTCCATGAGGAATAATATAATATAATAAAATAATATTTGTCTTTTCCCTTTTCAGCTGCTGATGGATTGATTGTGTGTTTTGGATTTTCTACTTTTATGCTGAAGTATTTCTTTTTTGTCGTGATTGGTTCCTGGAGTTATGTATAAATACCAGTTGATTGATCAGGTCCCCAGATTTGGTCACCAGTACACATGGATCCCAAGATCAATATACAACAGAAAATGTATGAGCATTCAGTCCTCTTGGCCCATGCCAGAGTTTATGTTCCACACAAGCCTCCTCCTGACTCTCTTCTTCAACCCAATCAGCATAGCCTTCTATTCCTTTCCTCCTGACTTGTTTATCTAGCTTCCCTTATATATTGTCTGTGTTATTTGTCCCAACTACCCCACTGTGGTCATGATTTCCACCTTCTAACTGCTGTCTAGTAAAGGAATTTCCTTTTGAAATTACTGGTGACAATCCCAAATATGGGGTTCGACTTTATGGCCCCGACACTGGCGGGCATCATCGCAGGCGGGGCAGGAAAATTTTGAGAGTCGTTAAAAGTTTACAGCCCTCCAAACGTTCTGATCCCGCCAGTGACAATCTCTGCTGGTGACAAGACCAGACAATCCTGTCCATGGATCCTAGATTCGGTCTTCCCCACGGGATTTTGCCAAGACACGTTTCTGGCAAATAAGGTTATAGTTCATGTCTGAAAAGAGAATTCAATGAAATCTTTCATTCTATTCATTGTTATGGAGGGACTATTTTTCTCTATGTCAACATTATCAAACACTTCCTCAATCTCATAGACTATGATCAGATCATTCCTCAGCTCAGGAATTATTAATCCTTGGGAAAAGAGATCCAATCTGCTCAATCTTTCCTGTTATTTCTCATCTCTCAATTCTGGTATCTATTCTCTAGCTTCTCTATAATATGTCTGTGCTCCTCCTTTTCTGCCTATTGTCTGCAAACTCTATGAATCATACAGCAGAGTGTTACACCAAAGTGTGACCCACTGATTGATCTTGGAGTTATTCGTAGTCCATTGAGCAGCCTGCATTAGTCTCATACTTACTTCATAATGATCAATGTCTGCTTTTTGATGAGGCGGAGGAACTGGGGTCACAACATCACTGGTGTTTATGTAACCACAATGTAGACGCCATCTAGAAATTAAAACATTCCTTATTCACGGGTGGAGCCACCTGAACTGTCTGTGTTAGCCGCAGATTTGCTTACACTCATTTCTGAACATATACTTATTGAGTAAATGCAAATGGAAGGAAAGGCAAAAAAGAAAGGCTGGAAAGTTGAAATAAGAGAGAAATTGATTCTCAGGAAGATTCCCACCTAAATATTTAAGATTTCTTTCTCTTTAAGGTGCAGATCATTTCTGCTTTGGTTTGAAAAGTAACATGTTGCAGCTTACAACCAGTTTATGTACTCTTGTTTAAAACATTTGAATATAAATCTGCTGACATTTCAATATTTAGATTTAAATACGTAAATGTCAGCGGGCCAGCTCTGACAAAACATACCACTTCAATTCATGACTGAGAATGTCCTCTGCACAATGTTCCAAATTCTTACCTTACTCAATGTGACTGAGGTTACTTAGTAATTCAGATTTCACAATTTTGGATCCAATGAAATAATAGATAAATAAGACTGAAAGTGAAACTTTTAGTTTTCTAATGTAACTGGCATTTTTTTGGTGTGCTGTACACAGTGTTTAACATCTCGTATCTGCAGTGCAGCCTCTTCCGCCAGAGATTTCAGGACAGTCTGGCTTGCACACTTCCCTATGAATGGATGGGCTTGTGAAGAGTTGGCATGATCTGTGGTTACAAAGTGGCAAGCAGCTGGCAGCTTTTAGTTCCAGCAAGCAGAAATGTTCTGCCAAATAAGGCGTTCCACCAACTGGTCCAGTTAAGAATCCAAATGCAAGATTTTTTGAAGTCTTGAGTGTTTAAAATCATTCTACACATCTTAAATTTCACCTATTTTACATGAAACATTAATTTAAATAGATTCTTACTTAAGTGACATGGAGAAATGTCGTGGAAGAGGGATGTCTCATTTAGGGAATATAGAACATAGAAACCCTACAGTGCAGAAAGAGGCCATTCGGCCCATCGAGTCTGCACCGACCACAATCCCACCCAGGCCCTACCCCCTTATCCCTACATATTTACCCGCTAATCCCTCTAACCTACACATCTAAGGACACTAAGGGGCAATTTTAGCATGGCCAATCAACCTAACCTGCACATCTTTGGACTGTGGGAGGAAACCGGAGCACCCAGAGGAAACCCACGCAGACACGAGGAGAATGTGCAAACTCCACACAGACAGTGACCCAAGCCGGGAATCGAACCCAGGTCCCTGGAGCTGTGAAGCAGCAGTGCTAACCACTGTGCTACCGCGCCGCTCCTTTTGTTCCGAACTTGAACAAAGACCCCAGCAGACAGACACAATCAGGAGCTCAATACACCAGGTATTAGCCTCTCTGCTGCAACCCTGCTGCAACTGTGGCCGGAGTACAAAAGAAAGATAAAAGTTGTTTGTCTCCATTGTATCAAAAGGCACCAATATATAAGGCCGACTATCAGTTGAATTTACCTTTTTCTCCAACAAACATTCACCAGTGAATATATATCAGGTAATTAAATTGGGATTAACATTTTTTGTTTAAGCTTTCTTGTGTAATAACTAAATGAATTCACTTTGAACAATCCTACATTACCCATTCTGAAAGAATTTGATTATTCAACTGCTCAGGTCCATCAGTGCTATGCTGAATAAAGTGCAATTCACTTCTTATTTACCAGAGACATCAAAGACTTACTTCAAAGGAAAAATGCATTCCCAGTACCATTTTAGATAACAACATCGACGCTGCTATAATTAGCAAGGTTATGTAACAGTGATTACAATACAAGCAAATGTACATTTATTATCAATCCACATGATTTAAGATAGGCTAAAATGCTTGTTTCTGTGCTGTACATTCTATGTAATTCCATGTAATGAGTACATCATAAAACTTATTTTGATATATCATTAAAGTTTAGCATTAGTTAGGTTTCGGTGAATTACAATAAAGCAGAATAATAATCACTGATAACCATGAAACTATCAAGGCTGGGAAAGACGATTAAGGTAGTAATATGACCAGAGTATGGTATCAGAAAATAAATCAAAGTCAGCTCTTTCACACAAATTATTTATGACTTGGAGTGATGAAGCCTAAACTTCTTTAGTTCGGAGGTCAGGAATTCCAATTCTTTGTACCTTTGTACCTTTCATGTATGCACCAAGGTTCCTTCAACAGCACTTTCCAAACCCACTACATCTACCGACTAGGAGAAAAAGGTTAGCATGTGCATGGGAGCAGGCACCACTACCACCTGCGAGTTCCTCTCCAAGTTATACACCTTCTTGACTTGGAACTATATTACCGTTCTTTCACTGTCTCTGGGTCAAATTCCTGGAATTCCATCCCTAACAGCACTGTGGGTGTACCTATACTACATAGCTCAAAGCTGTTCAAGAACACAACTCACCATCACGTTCTCAAGGGCAATTAAAGATCAGCAATAAATACTGGTCTCGACAGTGATGCTCATATCCTGCGAAAGAATAGTAAAATAAACTGCTTTTTCCTCCAAATTACTTAGCTAAAAAGAGAAAAATCTCCCAAGGAATTGCCTTTATTTTGACAAAATGGCTAAATGTACATAACATAAGCACGATTGCTTTGAAATAATCTTAGTCCTTTCTTTATCTTTCTTTCTGGGTAAGCTGTCCCAGATCTCTCCCTTTTTGTACATCAGCTCACAACAAGATCAGAATTTTCCCGTCCCGCCTGCCATGGGAATCATAGCGGGCGGGACAAGGACCATGCAAAGGTCCACTGACCTCGGGCGGACTTTTCCGGCTTCAGGGCGAACACAAACAGAAAATCCCACCCCAAGACTTCATCAAAAAATCATCACTCCATTTACCAACAAGGTTTTGTATCAAATGCTAATACCTAGCAACGTACTTTGGAATGTCCTACTAATCATTACTTGCACTGAAAGTAACAAGTTGTATGCTGTCTTGTGGGGGATTAGTTAGCTCAGTTGGCCAGCTGACTAGCATGTGTTACAGAATAACACTGACAGCACGGGTTCGATTCCCATTCTGGCTGATATGGATTTGGGATTTGCCCTTTCACCATGCCCCTGAGAGCAAGCACAATAAAACACCTTTGTCAGAAAGCAGCTCAGATTGAAGCATCAGAAGACAATGAGCTATGGACCTACCTTCAGAGCACACATACCATGCCATGATGTCTTGTGATAGATATATTGGAAAAAATGTATAAGTTTAATTTATATTTGTATTTGTGTGTTAAGAAAGGTGAAAGATGGTTCTAGTTTCTTTGAGACTTTATTTTGTAAGTTTGGTACCAGGAAGTCTCGAGACCTTTGTTTTATGCATGCATTTTAATGAAGCTTTACAATCCTTGAAGTGAAAAAAATGGGTTACTATATGGTTAGTAGTTTAGTGAGTTTAAAACAAAAAAATGTAAAGTCGAAAAAACTGTGCTGTTGCCTAATGAGATGGGTTCAGAGACACATAGAGATCCAGGGAAAGACAAAGGAAACTGAGACAGTTGTGTATACTGGAAAGTGAAGGTAGGAGTTTTAAGCTCTGTAGTTTAGTAAGAAATCCTGCAAGATTTTGATGTTGATTTGATTTGATTTATTATTGTCACATGTATTAACATGATGTGGAGATGCCGGCGTTGGACTGGGGTAAGCACAGTAAGAAGTCTCACACATGTATTAACATACAGTGAAAAGTGTTGTTTCTTGCGCGCTATACAGACAAAGCATACCGTTCATAGAGAAGGAAAGGAGAGATTGCAGAATGTGATGTTACAGTCATAGCTAGGGTAAAGAGAAAGATCAACTTAAGGTGAGGCAAGTCCATTCAAAAGTCTGACAGCAGCAGGGAAGAAGCTGTTCTTGAGTCGGTTGGTCCATGAGTGGCACGGTAGCACAGTGGTTAGCACTGCTGCTTCACAGCTCCAGGGACCTGGGTTCGATTCCCGGCTGGGGTCACTGTCTGTGTGGAGTTTGCACATTCTCCTCGTGTCTGCGTGGGTTTCCTCCGGGTGCTCCGGTTTCCTCCCACAGTCCAAAGATGTGTGGGTTAGGTTGATTGGCCATGCTAAAATTGCCCCTTAGTGTCCTGGGATGTGTAGATTAGAGGGATTAGCGGGTAAAATATGTAGGGATATGGAGGTAGGGCCTGGGTGGGATTGTGGTCGGTGCAGACTCGATGGGCCGAATGGCCTCTTTCTGTACTGTAGGGTTTCTATGATGACCTCAGACTTTTGTATCTTTTTCCTGACGGAAGAAGGCGAAAGAGAGAAGTTCAAGGTGTGTGGGGTCCTTAATTATGCTGGCTGCTTTGCCGAGGCAGCGGGAAGTGCATTCAGAGTCAATGGATGGGAGGCTGCTTTGCGTGATGGATTGGGCTACATTCACGACCTTTTGTAGTTCCTTGCGGTCTTGGGCAGAGCAGGAGCCATACCAAGCTGTGATACAACCAGAAAGAAGACTGCTGTGAACTCAGTTAAGGAAACTCATTTGTTTACTCTGAAGTTAAAAAGTCACTTTCCACTTTCCTGCCGCCACTGTAAACAACAGGTCTGAATAAAAACATACTTTCACCACAATTTTAAAATGTCCAAGTTGCCTATTCCACAAAATAAGTGACATTTCCTGAAGACAAGGTGGAGTGCTCCAAATTGACTCAATGTTTGGATATTTGTAATCACTGTAAATTGCTGAAAAAGAGACATGCAGTCAAAGCTTTTAGTCTTGCACTCATCAGGACAGATTTGCAAGAATACCAGATCTAAAGGGAACAACAACTATTATTGCCCTTTGCATATTTTGAATATGTAGATGATAAGTTTGCGATATGTTAATCTGCAGCTGCACGTAAGAATTTCCTTACATGCCATAATGGACTCCCTCATGCGCTCAAATCCATATTTGAAATAAAGCAATCAAATTAATTCCCTTTCCTTGACATGGTAGTTGAGAAATCTGCCAGTTGGTTCTCTACTACTGTCTACCTTCATTGGCCAAAACACAAGTTGGAATTCTTAAAGTTCCACACGCTAGAAGATTGGCCTTATCAGCAACCTCATAAATAGAGCTTGAGCGATTTGGTCACCATGCAAGCTTGATGCTGAAATAGGTCACATCAAAGACATCCACCCAGAACAGATCATCACTTGCTGTATATTGTGCAAACTCACGAATGAGCGTAAGACAGCCAGTTTTGTTCCTGCAAAGTGCCAAGTCTACATTAGATTACTTGGAAGAGAGAAGTTTCTTAAAGATTTGAGCAACAAGTGACAGGCTGCTACTATGCAGTAGCAACATGAGTGGCATTCCCCATTAACAGGGTGCTGCCTTCAAACTGGAAAGATGGTCTGTCTATCACACAAATGAGTAATGTGGTATATGAATTTCAGTGCTGGTGTGATGCCAGGTACGTAAGCCGTACATTCTAAAGACTCATGGATCCCATTAAGCAGCACATCCTTTCGGCTTTTCACAATAATCAAAGTACTGACTATAACTGACCAGACAATGCTTGCAAAATTTAAAACATGGTGTCCAACATTAGATGTGATTCTCTGATTAACAGCACTTGCTAAACAATCCCAATTGTGCTAAAAATTACAGTGACAACCAATTTAAGATCATCAGTGTGGCTAGAAGTGTTTTCACACACAGGGCTTGGACCTTTACAACAAAAAGAGCATTTCCATGTAATATGTCTTTTTCATCTGAACAAAAGCTTGAAGGGCAGCCATTCCCTGCTTCATTCCCTATGGCAATGCCTTGACCAGAGTCAACCTGCCTGATTTTAATTAGAAAAGGCTTGACTGTTCCCTGGTGAATTCCCCATGGCAATGCCTCTACCAATCAGAGTCTGCTTGCCAACCAATCAGCACTCTCTTCTCATGCAGTATAAATTGTTGTTCCCTTTACAACTGGTATACTTGCAAATTTGTCTTAATAGGTGCAAGATGAAAAGCTTCAATAGTATGCCTCTTTTTTCAGCAAGACTCAAGATCTGTACTACCAAGTGACTGATTACTACAAATAAAATTTGTTCTGTGATGATATACTGTACTCTACTTGTACCACAAATATTCATGACATTGTAGTGTTATGCCTGATTATACAAATTGGTGCTGTGAGTTGATGTTAGCTCGCACTCTTTATACCCTGAAAAGAAATTACTTTCCCTTGTGTTCTGTCTAATTTGGATTTCATTTTCTAAGGCATCTTATTTTTATTCAGAATAATTTATATTTCTATATTGCATTAATTCAGAGTTAATGCAATTTTGTTCTGTTTTCTTAATATGAATCTGGATACTAATTCTCAGTTTCTCTTTAACATAGTTCAGTTGTTAACACAGTGATATTTAAAAGACTGAACTCTCCTATTTTTGGAATGATTTTTGTCAGATTTCTACATTGTAAAATGTGAACTTGAAATTCCCACATTTAGGAATTGGGTCACACATTTTCAAAAGGCTTCCGATTCCACTGAGACAATTGCCCTGTTTCAAATTTTCCCAAAACAATGATGTTTTCAATTGCTGCTGTGTGAGATTCTTTAAAGTAATGTGAGATCTATAAAACTTAATGAAGTATTGATTAAAATTTCACATGTGACCCTTGAGAGGCTCCATGGTATGCAGTTAGCCATCCACAAAGACAAATGTCTTCAACACCCTTCCCCGGGTTGGAGGCACTGAGGAAACACTGTGCTCAAATGAAACACTTTTCAATATCAGAAATAAAATTAATGGTTGCAAAATGATGCGCAGTAAGGAACATCAATGCTCATGGATTGTCCTGGAGTTCCCAGGAATCCAAGATTGATCTCCCCAGCACGCTGCAAATAACCTTGGAGAAATATCATAGTTCTTTGGCATTTTGCCTGGCTTTCAGCTGTAATCGATCCATTTTAAACATGAAGGATTACATAAAAAGCTTTCCTGCAGGTTTACCAGGAGTTGAGAAGCTGATGTGATTTGTGAGTTAAGGTGCTACAAAAATTGATTGACTTGCTGCACCTTAACTCTGTTGTCTAAAACTCACCCATCTCCAGTTGTCTCAGGTTCACAGAGGGAGAGGATAATCGATATTGTACATAATAGAAAAATCAACACTCTCCAGGTGCAGCAGTGACAATTTGTCTTTCATTCTGTTCTCTAGTCCTCCAGGTACAGAAGATGACTTGTCTCCATTTGTGCTGTTACCACAGTGATCAGTCTCTTGATTCCTCCTCTCAGCTGCTCGTGATCCCTCAGTTTTTGTATGACAGTTTCAGTTGCCAGCCCTGCCCACCATCCTTCCATGTAGGGTCTCAAACCTTCCTGCAAATGGATTCAAACTTTGGCAACCATTCCAGTGCTGATGCCAGCCCTAGAGGGGTGGGGGGGATTGGGGGGAGACACATGTTGTGGTTTTCAGTACTCCATCCACAACCATAATGTGTACTATTTACACGATTCACTGCAGTGACATATCAAGGCTCTTTTGGCAGCACCTCACATAAGAACATAAGAACTAGGAGCAGGAATAGGCAATTTAGCCCCTCAGCCTGCTCCACCATTTAATACGTTTATGGTTGATCTAATCTCAGCCTCAACTCCACTTTCCTGCCCATTCACCTGCCCTTCAAATCTTTACTAATTAAAATTCTGTCCACCTCTTCCTTAAATTTACTCAATGTCCTGGCATCCACCATGCTCTGTGGTAGTGAATTCCACAGGCTCATGATCCTTTTAAATCTGCAACCTCCACCACTGAGAAAGAAAAGTGTGGTGCTTGTCCCTTTAATGGTCACATGACCTGGGATACCAATCAGGGATCAAGTTGGGGGTTCACCCCAGTAAGCAGGGGTTTCTGTTCCTGAACCATCTCGGGAGCTGGCTGCAGCCACAAGGCTGCAAGCCTCTGCATAGTGTTTACCTGTAAATAAACGTTTTGATGTTTTTCCCTTAACTGGAGAACAAGGATTATCACAAAAAGGCAACTGGTACATGAGGACACTGTCACATCCTTATTCCCCACCAGGTCACAAACCATCCTGATTTGGACATATATCATCATTCCTTCATCGGCACTGGATCAAAATCCTGGAAATCCCTTCCGAGAAGTATTGTGGGAGCATAGTCACCCCATGGGCTTCAGCAGTTCAAGGAAAAGGTTCACCACCATCATTCAAATGTGAGAGATGGGCAATAACAATGTGAACTTTTAGATGCCAAGCTTTTTCCAATAAGGGTACGCATCTGACCAAAATATCAAATCTGGTAACCATGTTACCAATTAGGAGAACTGTTCAAACATTCTTCTCATGCAACATCTCTTCCCAGCAAGGACTCCATGGTTTATATATTGATCTGCCATGTAGTTTCTTGGAAGCAGTAGATGGCATTTACTTAACAAAGGACTTAACTTAACAAAGAGGGTGGTAGTGGAAGGGTCTTTTTCCGGCTGGATGCCTGTGACTAGTGGTGTTCCGCAGGGCTCTGTATTGGGATCTCTGCTGTTTGTGATTTATATAAACGATCCGGAAGAAGGTGTAACTGGGGTGATCAGTAAGTTTGCGGACGACACAAAAATGGCTGGACTTGCAGATAGTGAGGAACATTGTCAGAGGCTACAGAAGGATATAGATAGGCTGGAAATTTGGGCAAAGAAATGGCAGATGGAGTTCAATCCAGATAAATGCGAAGTGATGCATTTTGGTAGAACTAACGTAGGGGGGAGCTATACGATAAATGGCAGAACCATAAAGGGTGTAGATACGCAGAGGGACCTGGGTGTGCAAGTCCACAGATCCTTGAAGGTGACGTCACAGGTGGAGAAGGTAGTGAATAAGGCATATGGCATGCTTGCCTTTATAGGACGGGGCATAGAGTATAAAAGTTGGGGTCTGATGTTGCAGTTGTATAGAACGTTGGTTCGGCCGCATTTGGAATACTGCACCCAGTTCTGGTCGCCACACTACCAGAAGGACGTGGAGGCTTTAGAGAGAGTGCAGAGGAGGTTTACCAGGATGTTGCCTGGTATGGAAGGGCTTAGTTATGAGGAGAGATTGGGTAAACTGGGGTTGTTCTCACTGGAAAGACGGAGGATGAGGGGTGACCTAATAGAGGTGTATAAAATTATGAAAGGCATAGATAGGGTGAACGGTGGGAAGCTTTTTCCCAGATCGGTGGTGACGTTCACAAGGGGTCATAGGTTCAAGGTGAGGGGGGGGAGGTTTAACACGGATATCAGAAGGACGTATTTTACACAGAGGGTGGTGGGGGCCTGGAATGCGCTGCCGGGCAAGGTGGTGGAGGCAGACACACTGGGAACGTTTAAGACTTATCTAGATAGCCACACGAACGGAGTGGGAATGGAGGGATGCAAAAGAATGGTCTAGTTGGGACCAGGGAGCGGCACGGGCTTGGAGGGCCGAAGGGCCTGTTCCTGTGCTGTATTGTTCTTTGTTCTTTGTTGTTCTTTGTTTCATGAAAATCAAAGGTTTTATTCATTGAATCTACGACATTTCAGATCATGGGCCTATGCTGGCGCTATGTTTATATTCTTTGCCCCCCTGCTATGCTATTGTATTCTTGTATTGGGGCTGTGGAACCTGTCCTCCATTGTGAAGCACAGGCTCTGCTCCTCCCCCTGCATACTCTTCTGCATTCTTGGGATTTTGAGTTAACATTTTCTTTGGCCTGGGCTCTCAGGTGACAATAACTGCTGTTTACATTCACAGATTGCTAGGGTGATACAAACACATTGCATTTAACTCAAATCTCTTGGTCCAGAAGGTGTCTTTACCAAGCCATGTATTCCCATGCTTGCAGCAAGTCCTTTCAAATGGTAATTTTCTGCAGGAAATTGGTCTTGCATTACCATTGACGTAGCTACACTTGCTTTCAACTCATATATTTTCAGTTTGCTTTAAAATAGCTGATCTCTATCACTCAGTGAAGGGGATTACGCGATGTTTGTAACTGATTTTCTTAGACCTTTTTGCAACTTCTTTATCAGCACTTTGGTGCTAATCGATTGAAGGGCTGACTAATCATTTGCATCTGAGTTGGGCTTTCTGGTTCCCCTCTTCAAGCTGCAGAAACGCTCCTGGGTTTGTTACCTGCATGAGTTGGGAACACTTGTGCTGATTGTGCGCCTACCCCTGATATTTCAATGATTCGATGCCCGGTATTTGCACAAAGATCAGCAGTGGGTCAAGGTTGGTGCCATTGTAGAGCTGCCTGGAATCCTGAAAACACTGCGGGGAAAAGCTCTGCACATTTTGTGCAAAACATAGAGCATTTAATTTCAAACTGGCAAAGACACTTGTTTCATCTAGAAAGGCACATCTTTGCTGGTTATATCCTCTATTACTGGCCTCCCTCCTTTGTTCTAGCTATGTATGAGTCTTTATTGACCCATGTGCTATGATTTTGAATTAAAGTCCCTATTAATTGTGCTGTCTAATTACTATAGTCAGCTGCGCTGCCACCAAAAGCACAGAAATAGTAATCAGGAGTCTGAGAAAGCAGAACAATCGCTCTATGTTGCAGTTTCATTTGAAGTTGTGGAGATCTTTTCATGTAAAAACCAGAATTGCTGGAAAATGAGCTAAATTATAAACCATACTTTTTTTTAAACTTTTGGATCCCGAGTATCATATTAAAGCTAATATAAAGACAGGAACAATGTAAACAAAAACAGCATGGTGCCTCACAGCGCCAGGGACCTGGGTTCAATTCTTGTCTTGGGTCACTGTCTGTGTGGAGTTTGCACGTTCTCCCCGTGTCTGCGTGGGTTTCTTCCGAGTGCTCCAGTTTCCTCCCAAACTCCAAAGATGTGCGGGTTAGGCTGTTTGGCCATGCTAACTTTGCCCCTTAGTGTCAGGCAAATTAGCAGGATGAATATTTGGGGTTACAGGAATAGGGCCTGGGTGGGATTGTGGTCGGTGCAGGCTCGATGGGCCGAATGGCCTCCTTCTGCACTGTAGGGATTCTATATTCTTAGGATGCGGGGTAAGACCGTTAACTTCGGTATTTATTGCTCAGCTCTCGTTGCCCTGAGGACATTATGATCCAGCCACACAGTGGAACTTGAATCAAATGGGTCATATTAGGGAGTGGTGGCAGAGCCCAAAGTGGAAGAATTGTTTGTGAATCAACTGTTTTTTTTCACCAGCAATTTTGATGGTCATATTTACTGGTGCTAAGGTATAAACTTCCATCAGATTTATTGAATTCAATTTCACGCACCGACTAACTGAAAAATGCAGATGCAACTCACACACAGCTAACTGACATGGTTGAAAAATACCCAGCTGGGATTGGTTAAATAGCGTGGAAGTTGAGTAAAACCATGGGCTGGATTTTCATTTGGGGAAGAGAAGGGAGAAGGGGGAGCAGTAGGGAACAGGAGCTCGTCCTAAAATCTGGCCCTCCCCCGGGGAGACAGTCGCTATTTGAATGTTAAACAGGGCGGTGCATAAATTGAAATGGAGGCAGGTTCCCTGTCTAATTGAGGGTGACAGGTGGGTCTTCCAGTGTCACAGGAGCAGCTGGCTGCAGGACAAGGTAAGAAACTGAGAGGGCACTTCAAAATGCAGGTGCCTTCGCAGCCACTTCTTTAAACATTTAAATCAAAAATAGTGAAAGCTGCTGGCCACCACTTTGAAGCAGGAACCTCCCTACAGAGCAGCCATTGGCTTTCTCTGCACCCACCATCATTTATTTTTCAATCATGCTCCCTAGATTCCCCCATGAGAGGAAACAGCCTCTCAGCATCCACCCTGTCAAAACCTCTCAGAATCTTCCATTTCAAGGCAATCATCTCTTAGTTCTTCTAAATTCCAAGCAATATAGGTCAAACCTTCTCAACTTTTCCTCATCAGACAACCTCATCGCCCCAGGAATCAGCCGAGTGAACATTCTCTGAACTGCATCCAACACTCTTCAGAGAAGGGATCTGCTACAACTCCCTGACCTGACCTGGTTGACTCCTGTTGCACTGTGTGGTCAGTTCTTAAACATCCTCAGGGCAACAAAGGTTGAGTAATAAATACAATGATCACCTCATTAATCATCCCTAATTCTTTTAAATTCAAATGGATGCAGCCCCAGTCTGTCATCTTCTCTAATAAAATAATCCCTTTACCCCAGGAATCAATTGCATGAACATTCCCTGAACTGCTTCTAATGCAATTATATCCATACTTAAGCAAGGTGACCAAACAGCATACAGCACTGCAGGCGCAATCTCACCAATGCCTTACACAGTTATAGCAAGACTACCCCATCTTTATACCTTAAACCCCTTGCAATAAAGGCCACTTTCCATTTGCCTTCCTAAATACTTGCTGTAACTGCATACTAAGCTTTTGTGATTCATCTACCAGGATACCCAGATTCCTCTGTACTGCAGAATTCTGAAGTCTATGTCTCTCGCCATTTACATGATATTGTGTGCTTCTATTCTTCTTGCCAAAGTAGACAACCTTATATTTTCCCACATTATATTCCATCTGCCAATTATTTGCCACTCACTTAACCTAACTACATCCAGCATTGATCCCTGTGGCACTGCACCAGTTACACTTTGTCGACATAACACTGACCCATTCATGCCATGTCTCTGTTTCCCATTAGTTAGCAAGTCTTCTATCCTCGCTAATTTTCACCTCAATGCCATGATCTCTTACCTTGTGCAGTGACTTTTTATTTGGCACGTAACCAAATGCCTTTCGGAAATAGCATCACATCCACTGATTGCCCTTTATCTATCCTGTGTGTAACATTCCCAAAGAACTCAAATAAATTTATCAAACACAGTTTTGCCTGCACAGAAGTATATTGATTCTGTCTGATTGAATTATGATTTTCTAAATGTCCTCTGTTACTACCTTAATAATAGATTCTAAAATTTTCCTAATGACATGCTAGACCAAATGGCTTGTACCTTCCTGCTTTCTGCTTTTGGCTCCCTCCTTTCTTGAATAGTGGTGTTATATTTGTGGCTTTCCAATCTGCTGGGACTTTCCAGATGTTGGGAAATTTGGAAAATTGCAACCAATGCATCCACTACCTCTTCAGCTACTTCCTTTAAGGCCTAGGATACAGGCTATCAGGTCCAGAGGAATCAGTATCTAGTATCAGTATTTCGTCCCATCCGTTTTCATAGTTCTTTTTCTCTAGTAATCATGAATGTTTTAGGTTCATCTCTCCCTTTATCCCCCTATTTTTCTATTATTCATTGGATATTTTCTGTCTTCCATTGTGAAGACAGATACAAAATACATGTTTAAAGTCTCTGCCATTTCCTGGTTTCCCATTATTAATTCCCCAGTCTCACCCTCAATGGGACCAACACTCGCTGTTGCTGCTCTTTTCCTTTTGGTATACTTGTAGAAACCTTTGCAGCGTTGCTAGTTTCCTCCCAAATTCTGATGTCTCCCTCTTTATTAATTTTTTAATTATCCTTTGCTGCTTTCTAAGATTTCCTGATCTTCTGGTCTACCACGAATCTTTGCAACATTGGACACTGTTTCTTTCAACTAGATACCATCTTTAACTTTCTTCATTAGCCATAGATTGTTATCCATCTTGTGGAGTTGTTCTTTCTCAATAGAATTCTTTTTCAGAATTACGAAATAACTCCTTAACTTTCTGTCGCTGCTTCTCTACCGTTTAACCTTTTAACCTATTTTTGCAGTCCACTTCAGCCAATTCTATCTTCATATCATGTCTTTGTAACATTAGTTTCAGGCACAAATTTGTCATCCTTAAATTGAATGCGATATTCTATCATGTTATGATCATTCTTACCATGGGGATTGTTTACTATGAGGTCATTTATTAGTTCTAACCACAATCTTCCAGTCTCCAGGTTGTCAGAAACCAAATATACAACCCAAGATGTTCATCAGCATCCTGCAGAAGTCTTGACATTCTGACTCAGTGCGAATTGCTGGGAAGTTTGAATTTCTGGCGGGCAATTCCCCTGCTCTCCAGGATCCTTGTAAAAAGTTTTTAGTTCTCAGATAGAGTCTCTCACAATTCTGACATACTTATCTGGACAGTTACCCAGGAAATGTCAATGGAAAAATGCGCAGCTAACTCCTGGGTAACTATGCAACTGACCATTCCTCAATCACTCACATTGACCTGCTCGCTGACTCCACTTTGACTCCCCCGACTATAACCTCCTGACCCTGTGACTCGCCCCTGATCTGACCTGAAAAGGCCCAACCACCTGATTACACCCAAAACTTAACCTGACTATCCCTGATCTGAAAACCACTCCAGACCCAACTACGCCCTGAACCATCTACACACTCATCCACCTCAACTACTTGCCACACTAGCACCCTACCAACCAACAACTCACCCACCAACACCTCACACATCTGCCATCTCCCATCCTATCCACTTAACCATTCACCCACCTCAACCACCTGCCACCCTACCCACCTGCTAGCCTATGCACTTATCACCCTACCTACCTGCCACCCTACCCACCTACCAGCTTACCCATCCAAGCCACTTACTCACTTAACTCACCCACTCTATCCATTCACTCATTCATTAACTCATCCATTCACCCAAACACTAACGTTCACACTCAACATTTAAATTACCACATGGCAGCTCATGCCATAAAAAGTGGATGTTTGATTTTGATTTGATTTATTATTGTCACATGAATTAGTATGCAGTGAAAAATATTGTTTCTTGCGCGCTATACAGATAAAGCATACCATTCATAGAGAAGGAAACGAGAGAGTGCCTAATGTAGTGTTACAGTCATAGCTAGGGTGTAGAGAAAGATCAACTTAATGCAAGGTAAGTCCATTCAAAAGTCTGATGGCAGCAGGGAAAAAGCTGTTCTTGAGTCAGTTGGTATGGGTCCTCAGACTTTTGTATCTTTTTCCCGATGGAAGAAGGTGGAAGAGAGAAGGTCTGAGGTGTGTTGACATTGAGGGAGAGATTATTGTCATCGCACCAGTTCATCAGATTCTTAATTATGCTGGCTGCTTTTCCGAGGCAGCGGGAAGTGTAGACAGAGTCAATGGATGGGAGGCCGGTTTGCGTAATGGATTGGGCTACATTCACGACCTTTTGTAATTTCTTGCGGCCTTGGACAGAGCAGGAGCCATACCAAGCTGTAATACAACCAGAAAGAATGCTTTCTATGGTGCATCTGTAAACGTTGGTGAGAGTCGTAGCTGACATGCCAAATTTCCTTAGTCTTCTGAGAAAGTCGAGGCGTTGGTGGACTTTCTTAACTATAGTGTCAGCATGGGGGGACCAGGACAGGTTATTGGTGATCTGGACCTCTAAAAACATGAAGCCCTTGACCATTTGTACTTTGTCCCCGTTGATGTAGACAGGGGCATGTCCTCCACTACGCTTCCTGAAGTTGATGACTATCTCCTTCGTTTTGTTGACATTGAGGGAGAGATTATTGTCATCGCACCAGTTCACCAGATTCTGTATCCCTTTCTTGTACTCCATCTCATCATTGTTTGAGATCCGACCCACTACGATGGTGTCATCAGCAAACTTGAAAATTGAGTTGGAGGGGAATTTGGCCACACAGTCATAGGTGTATAAGGAGTATAGTAGGGGGCTGAGGACACAGCCTTGTGGGGCACCGGTGTTGAGGATGATCATGTAGGAGGTGTTGTTGCCTATCCTTACTGATTGCTGTCTGTGGGTTAGGAAGTTCAGAATCCAGTGGCAAAGGGTATGGCATCTGCATTGAATCTTTTTATTTCTCTCTGGTTGGATTCCTACACTGAAGGAATTTTCCTTGCTGCTACATCACAAGTCAGAGCGTTTAAATGTATCCAGGTCAGAATGCAGTTTTCTGATTGATCAGGTTAACACTTCCAACACCGATTGGAAGATTTGGACATCTGTCCCATTATAAATTCAGTAAGAAGTCTCACAACACCAGGTTAAAGTCCAACAGGTTTATTCGGGAGCACAAGCCACTCGCTTTCGGAGCACTGCTCTTTCATCAGGTAAGTGGGAGTTCTGTTCACAAACAGGGCATATAAAGACACAAACTCAATTTACAAGATATTGGTTGGAATGTGAATCTTTACAGGTAATCAAGACTTAAAGGTACAGACAATGTGAGTGGAGAGAGGGTTAAGCACAGGTTAAAGAGATGTGTATTGTCTCCAGTCAGGACAGTTATTGAGATTTTGCAAGCCCAGGCAAGTCGTGGGGGTTACAGATAGTGTGATATGAACCCAAGATCCCGTTCGAGGCCGTCCTCATGTGTGCGGAACTTGGCTATCAGTTTCTGCTGAGCAATTCTGCGTTGTCGTGTGTCGCAAAGACCGCCTTGGAGAACTTACCCGCCTTACCCGAAGATCAGAGGCTGAATGCCCATGACTGCTGAAGTGTTCCCCAACAGGAAGAGAACACTCCTGCCTGGTGATTGTCAAGCGATGTTCATTCATCCGTTGTCGTAGCGTCTGCATGGTCTCCCCAGTGTACCATGCCTCGGGACATCCTTTCCTGCAGCATCTGTACCTTTAAGACTTGATTACCTGTAAAGACTCGCATTCCAACCATTATCTTGTAAATTGAGTTTGTGTCTTTATATGCCCTGTTTGTGAACATGACTCCCACTCACCTGATAAAGGAGCAGCGCTCCGAAAGCTTGTGTGGCTTGTGCTACCAAATAAACCTGTTGGACTTTAACCTGGTGTTGTGAGACTTCTTACTGTGCTTACCCCAGTCCAACGCCGGCATCTCCACATTGTTATAAATGACCAGGTCTGATTCCAGTTGGTTCCAAAATGTATTCACCTGAAAGACCATTTGCAAATGATAGTCTACAAACTCATCCTTCAGACTACCTTTGACTACTTTATTTATCTAATCTCTCTGAAGATCTAAACCTCCCACAATCATTACAGCACCTTTCTTACAAGCCGCATTATTTCTTTGTTAGATTCTGATTGGGATCAATTGACTGTTCAACTTGTGGGGATGGGCAGCCCAACACTATACCTGCTTAGGCCAAAATGGCTGAAGCTGGGGGTTGGGGTTGGAGTGGGGGGTGGGGGTGGGGGTGGGGGTGGGGCCTGGGGAAACAGTATGCCAGCTGGTTATGACATTTTTCGGCACCTCTACTTTCATATTTGACCTGGGAGGGTGGTGGAAAATCCTGCACTATTACTTTAAATAGTAATCATTAGGGTGACGCTATTAATGGGCTCACACTGAAATGTGATTGTAATTCCGCAGTTTGTGAAGAATCCTTTTTGATATCACACTACTTATTGCAGTTAACCATTCTATTTAAGTATCATTTGCGTTCCTGTGTGAAAATTCCACGCTATGTGTGCCAACTCAAGATTTAATTATTTCATATCAATACAGTTTCAAGAAGAGGCTGGAAGTTATTATTGAAATATTACTGTTTATAGATGTAAAATCTATAAAGCTAAAACTGAATTGCTGAGAGTCACTGTTATTTTTTTGTATGTAGATGTCTAGAGAAAAGAAATAGAGAAAAAAACAAGGATAAGGAAAGAACTTGACCTACTTTGTGCAGTGTCCCTGCTGTAATCTAGGGAAATATGGCAACTCAATTGCAGATACCATGTTTAAGTTTAAAAGTTTAAAGTTTATTTATTTGTCTCCAATTTTCACCTCTTGCTGGTCATTTACTCAATCTCTAATTCCCTCAAGCTGCTTTATCACTCCACCTCTCCGATTTCCTCTCCCTGCCCATCTCACTGGCTCTCCTTACTCGCTCTCCATCCTTTTGGTTCTCCTCCCCTATCTGAGAAGCACTTGCACTGGCTTCTTTCCCCACTGTTACCTTTGGAATCCCCCAAGGATATAGTAAAGTTTATTTATTAGTCACAAGTAGGCTTACATTAACACTGCAATGAAGTTACTGTGAAAATCCCCTAGTTGCCATACTCCAGCGCCTGTTCGGGTACACTGAGGGAGAATTTAGCATGGCCAATGCATCTAACCAGCACGTCTTTCGGACCAAAGTCCGATTAAAAAATAATCTCTACAATTGATGTTGATTGTGTGATAAATGTTGGCCAGAATAACAGAAGCATTTCCATAATGCTTATTCAAGCACTGCTATGGGATCTTTCATGCCCACCTAAGAGGGCAAACAAGTTTAATGACTTATCTCAAAGTATCACCTCTGACAGTGAAGCACTCCCTGAGTACTACACTAAACTTGATCAGGTGCTCAGTGACTGGAGTGGAGTTTCTGATTCAGAGGTAGCAATGTTATTAGCAAAGGAAAGCCAACATTTTACTTTCAAAAATGCTGGAAAAGAATTCCTTATGTTATTGTTTTATCATTTCCACGATCAAAGTTTCTACAAATAAATTAGTCATGCTTTGCTCTTTTCTGGACTCTGATTAACAATACAGATATGCAAACCTTTTAAGTCTGTTATTGTTCCTAGCCTCTGACCTGCTCTAGTAGCCACAGGATTTATATGGCTAGTCTAGTTCAGTTTCTAGTCAATAGTGATGTTGATAATGGGGGAATCAGCGACGTTAATGCAATTGTGTGTCAAGAGGCGATAGTTAGATTCTCTCTTATTTTAGATAATCATTGCCTGCCACTTGTATGGCAGAAAGGTTACTTGCCACTTATTAGCCCAAGTCTGGATATTGCCCAAGTCTTGTTGCATTTGGACATGGACTGCTTCAGTATCTGAGGAGCTGTGAATTGTGCCGAACATTATGCAATCAGTCAACATCCCCAATCTGATCTTATGATGGAAGGAAGGTCATTAATGAAGTAGCTAAAGATGGTTGGGCCAATGACACTACCCTGAGGTGATTGACCTCCAATCACCACAACCATCTTCCTTTGTGTTAAGTATGTCGAGAGTTTTCCCCCTGATTCCCATTGACTCCAGTTTTCTGAGGGATCATTGACGCCATACCTGGTCAAATGATGCCCAGATGTCAAGTTTGGTCAGTCTCATCTCACCTCATAATATTTCTGATAGATGAGAATGGAAAATGCTGCCCTTTAGCTTGTGTAGCTAAGGAAATTAAAGAAAAGGTATCTAGCTAACGAAGCACTGGCCAGTGTGGGAGCAATGGAGATGGGACTCATTTATCAAATATCTTTAAGATTTTGTAGGAGTGTACTGAAGGTAGTATAGCCATAGAATCTTATGTGGATAATGGTTTACTGTTGGATAGTTTACACACCAAGAAAATTGTGAGTATAAAATGGTTATGACCTTATAGGAACATATGATTAAGGAACAAGAGTAGGCCATTCGACCCTTCACGCTTTCTCTGCTGTTCAATAAGATCATGACTGACTCGATTGTGGTCTCAACTTCACTTTCCTGTCTGCTCCATATACCCTTAACTTCCTTGTCTATCAAAAATCTATCTAACTCAGCCTTGAATAAATTCAATGACCCAGCCTCCACTGCCACTTCTTTCTGAGAAAGAGAATTCCACAGACTTATGATCCTCTGAGAGAAAAATTTCTCCATCTTAAAAGGGAGACGTCTTATTCCTAAACTGTGTCCCCTCGTTCTAGTATCCCCCACAAGAGGAAACACCCACATGGTATCCATCCTATCCAGTCTCCTCAAGCTTACATGTTTCAATAAGACCGCCTCTTATTCTTCTAAACTTCGATAGGTGTAGGCCCAACTTGTTCAATCTTTCTACATTAGACAATCCCTTCATCCCAGGAATGAGTTGAGTTAACCTCCTTTGAATTACGACAATACCTTTTTTCAAATGATGAGACCAAAACTCCAAATATGGTCTCAGCAAGGTTTTGTACAGCTGCAATAAAAATTTCTTACTTTTTATATTTCATTCCCCATGCAGTAAATTACAACATTCCATTTACCTTCCTAATCACTTGTTGTATCTGCAAAGAAACCTATTGTGATTTATGCACCAGGACAACCAGATCCGTCTGTACCACTGAAATCTGCAATCTCTCTCTATTTAAATAGTGCACTGCTTTTCCATTCTTCCTGCCAAAGTAGATAAGTTCACAATTTCCCACATTGTGGGTGGGATTTTAGGGCCTCGCTCATCCCAAAACCGTAAAATCCTGCCCAGGGTCAACAGACTTTTCCATGGTCCACCCCTTGCCATGACTTTCGGGAGAACAAAATTACTGCCAATACTCCATCTGCCAAATTTTTGCCCATTCACTTAACCTACCTTTATTCTTTTACAGACTCTCTGCCTCCTCTTGACAACTTATTTTCTTACTGACCTTGGTGCCATCAGCAAACTTAGCATCCATGCATTTGGTCTC
The DNA here is from genome assembly GCF_964213995.1 of Mustelus asterias. Taxonomy (NCBI): domain Eukaryota; kingdom Metazoa; phylum Chordata; class Chondrichthyes; order Carcharhiniformes; family Triakidae; genus Mustelus; species Mustelus asterias. The sequence goes on along the minus strand of NC_135801.1, from coordinate 129,797,833 downwards.
TTGTAAATAGTTGAGGCTCCAGCACTGATCCCTGTGATACTCACGACTTACAGCTTGCCAACCCATTTGTTCCTACTCTCTGCCTTCATTTAGGTAACCGATCCTTTATGCATGCTAATATGCTATGCCTTACACCATATGCTCTTATCTTGTGTAGTAACATTTTATGTGGCACCTTATTAAAAGCCTTTTGAAAATCCCAAGTTCACCACATCAACTGGTTCCACTTTATCCACTTTGGTTGTCAATTCCTCAAAAAGCTCTAATAAAATAGTTAAATGATTTCTCTTTCATAAAACCATGCATTTTCTTCCTGATCAGATAACGATTTTCCATGTATCCTGTTGTAACCTCTTTAATAATGGATTTCCCTATGACAGACACGGTTGCACAGTGGTTAGCACTGCTGCCTCACGCCGCCAGCGACCTGGATTCAATTCTGGCTTTAATTCTGGGTGACTGTCTATGTGGAGTTTGTATATTTTCCCTGTGCCTGCATGGGTTTCCTCCGGGTGCTCCAGTTTTCTCCCACAGTCCAAAGATGCACAGGTTAGGTTGATTGGCCATGCTCAATTGCACCTTAGTGTCAGGGAGATTAGCAGGGTAAGTATGTGAGGTTACGGAGATAGGGTCTGGGTGGGATTATTGGCTGTGCAGGCTCGGTGGGCCAAATTGCCTCTTTCTGCAGTGTAGGACTTCTATGATTCTATATTAGGCTATCTTTGTTTATCTCTCTCTTTTCTTGAATAAAGGTGTTATCATAGAAATCATAGAAACCCTACAGTGCGGAAGGAGGCCATTCGGCCCATCGAGTCTGCACTGACCACAATCCCACCCAGGCCCTACCCCCACATATTTACTTGCTAATCCCTCTAACCTACGCATCTCAGGACTCTAAGGGGCAATTTTTAACCTGGCCAATCAACCTAACCCGCACATCTTTGGACTGTGGGAGGAAACCGGAGCACCCGGAGGAAACCCACACAGACACGAGGAGAATGTGCAAACTCCACACAGACAGTGACCCGAGCCGGGAATCGAACCCGGGACCCTGGAGCTGTGAAGCAGCAGTGCTAACCACTGTGCTACCGTGCCGCCCAAATATTTTCCATTTTGCCAGGATCCTTCAAGAATCGAAAGAATTTGGGACCCTGCTGTCTTGAAACACATGCCAGAGAGAAAGAAATCTCTAAAATTAAATGGGTGTATGGAAGGCCTCAACTGTCGTATTATTTTACAGGAGGATGGAGGAGTGGGCCGTGATAGGGGTATCTTAGCAATGTAATGTTTTGTACAGAATATGGAGGACTTTGAGCTAATTTGTTTTGAAATTACTATTGTACATGTAAACTTGATTTATTATTTTAACATAGAAGGAAGGAAATCTATTAATTGTATATTAATTATATATTGATTCTGTTGAATTGTATGCAAGTGATGAGCATTAACTGGGATTCATTTATGCTTCTATTCATAGGAACAGCCTTCTATGACCGATTAGCCACTGGAGTATATTGTCAAACTGGGAATGCCATGATATTATGAGCTATTAAGTTTCCTGTGAAGTTTTCATTTGCTTTTGTTTCATTGTTTTTGCTACAATAGGTCATTGGTGCTCCTTTCAAAAGGGTACTTAATTAATTTTAGTTCCTCTAACGGGGTGCACTTGGGAAGACTGAAACTGTATTTATTGGGTTAGGGGATGTATGTATGTAATGTGTATCTCTGTAAATAAATGCTTATGAAAGGGTGTGAAGGTTGACTCCACTTCTATACTTCACCACCTGACTTTCTGGAAAAAACACCCACCATCTAAATAGTTTCTTGAGTAGTAAGGTTATGTTTTCAGCTTGAAAGCAAAATGAAAAGGGGTTTGCAGAATTTCAGGGCCCACAGTGGGTGACATTAGTCTTTGCTGCAATGTAGAGGGGTTACAGATTCAGTATCATTCACTTAGTGCTACCTCACTGTGCATATTCTGTCCCTACTGCTTCTCCTTTGCGTCCTATGCAAGAAGGTTATGGTTTCAGAAATATGAGCAATGTTAACAATCTAGCGATTTTCAAAGTATTTGTGGATCATTTACAGGAACTGAAGGCTCCTGTAATTCAATCTCCCTCTAATTGCTGATTCTTGTCAATCTGCAGTCTCTATGTGGATGCCATTAACTAAATTAGACTGCAGGGACACATCTTTATCTGAAAGAAAAATGTGATATACAGCAAAGAAAAGCCAAACAGCATTTCCACAAATAGATGTTTGGTGGTTGGCCAACATCAGAGAAATTCAGTAAACTATGAGTGGAATTTTACGGCCCTGCAGTAGGGGTGGGGCCAGAAATGCAACGGGTCGTTCAAAAGTCCATGGACTTTGGCGGGACAAGGAAATCCCACAAGTGGGAGGCGCTGTAAAATCCTGCTCTGTGTTTCACCAAGTATTCTGAAAGTCGATTAATGATAAGAGTGGGAACACAGAGGGGAGATGAGAAGACAGACTGCAATAGAGACTAAGTCTAACTTGGGAATTTGTTGCATGTTGAATCTCTCTGGTATTTTTATAAGCTATAACTTAGATGAAGAGTCAGAATCTTCCTTATAACTTTCAAACGACCAACGAGCTAAAATGCCCCAGTTTAACAGAAGCTGCCTGGCAGTGGTTGCCTGAATAGATGTTCATTATTGCAGCAGGAAGTTGACTTAACTGTTCTAACTTGGATATCAGTCACCTGCTGTCTATAAAAGCAGACATTTTTGTAACTGAACAGAGTGGAGATGATGAGAAATTAATGTGAAGAGGAATGAGTGCTAACTTGGGAATTGGTGCAGGTTGGAATTTGATGTCGAGGGACAAGTAGGTGCAGCTTTTTATACTTTTTTTTCAGCCTCCAGAAGCTGGTGGGTGTCCAACGACATTAATTAAGTGAGCAGGTGGCTGATTGTTGGTGAGTTTTAACATTTTATCCCTCTAAATTGGGGCAGTAGCTTAAAATGAGTACTGGGAACATATAAGTATGCATTAAATTAAATAGCGTGACAAATTAAACAACTTAATATACCATCATATACAAGATTAGTGAGATTTCTAAACTTAACACTTGCTTGTTAACTGAAACACAAGAAAGATAGCAGGGCAAGTTTATTTCTTTATTCTTTCATGGACTGTGGGCATTGTTGGCAAAGCCAGCATTTGTCACCCATCTTGAATTGCCCTTGAACTGACAGGCTTCCTAGGCTATTTCAGAGGGCAGATAAGAGCCAACCACATTGCATCTGGAATCTCTGAGAGGCCAGACCAGGTAAAGACAGCAGATTTTCTTCTGTAAAGGACATTGGAGAAACAGATGGGTTTTTACAACAATGGTTTCACAGTCACGATTAATGACACTAATTTTTGATTCCAGATTTATCAACTGAATTCAAATTCCACTATCTCCCCTTGTGAGATTTGAGCTCAAGTCCCTGGGCCCCTGGGACATTAGTGCAGGAACAATAACACTGCACCATCATCTTCCCCCATTGATGTTTTGCAGCTGTAGTCTGTGGGAAGTGGTGGACACTAGTGTGATTTATGGCAACCACACCGACAGTAAATCTCTACAGGAACTTTGAGTTGATGAAATGGAGCTTGATCTTTGGGTATTTGCGATGCATTAAGAAGGGGAAAAATTACCTGGACATTTTGTTGCAGGAGGCAGTCGCACACTTTAGGTTCAGTACTTCAGATTTGATCCATAGTCAGGGGTAGGACAGTGTGATTGCAAGCAAGGATGGTATGAGGACACAAAAGGTAGAACTGGAGAAGCCTCAGCCCCTTCAATGGTCCAACATGTTCAAGGTTATTGTAGCTAGTGTGGTCAAGAGTAGTAGCTGCAGGTCGGGTGAACAAACTAACCATGGCACTGTGGTGCAGGGAGCCATTCAAATCATTGCAGGGGAGAGGGAGATGGGTGAGATTAAAAAACATAGTTGTAGTAGGGGGCAGTATGGTTAGGGCTACAAATACGGTTCTCCGCAGCCAAGGGTGTGAGCCCTGAAGGCTGTGTTGCCTGCCTGTTGCTGGATTTAAAAGTTAAAGTTTATTTATTAGTCACAAGTAGGCTTACATTAACACTGCAATGAAGTTACTGTGAAAATCCCCCAGTCGCCGCACTCCGACATCTGTTCAGGTACGCTGAGGGAGAATTTAGCATGGCCAATGCACCTAACCAGCACATCTTTCAGACTGTGGGAGGAAACCGGAGCACCCAGATGAAACCCATGCAGACACGGGGAGAACATGCAACCTCCACACAGACAGTGATCCAAGCCAGGAATTGAACCCGGATTGTGAGGTAGCAGTCCTTTGCGTTGGAGATGAACCTGGAGTGGAAGGGGAAGGGTCCAGTTGTTGTGGTCCACGTGAGTACCAACAACATTGGTAGGTCTAAGAAAGAGATTCTGCTGAAGGAATATAGTAGCTAGGGATTAAATTAAAAGGTAGAACTACAAAGATATTAATCTCTGGATGAAGAACCGAGCGACAAGTAAATTGGCAGAGGGTAAATAAAATCAGAGAGTCGAATGGGTGGCTCAAAGGTTGATGTGAGAGAAAAAGGTTTTGATTCATGGGGAACTGGCACCAGTACAGGGGAAAGGGGGAGTTGTACCATTGGAGCAGGCTTCACTTGAACCACAATTGGACTAATATCCAGGTGAATCATGTATTTAGGTGTGGACAGGGCTTTAAACTAAAGAGAGGGGAGAGTGGGAAGGTTAAAGGGAAAGGACAAGGCAATAGTGCACAGCAACAATATGGGTAATGGTAACCAGAGAGTGATAGGAAAGGACAAACATAGAAACGTAAGAGTGCATCAGAGTAGGAAAAAGTGGCTTTACATTTATAGAGGGAGAGGAGGGTTTAAGTGAAGAGAGATTTAGAAATCCAAAGGTAAAAGTTGAGGCAATAGTAAAGTATATCAATGTGGGTAAAGACAAACTGAGTGGGACAGAAAGAAACAGAGAGTTTACTGATAATAGTGCATCAGTAGGGTGTATGCAGGAAATAGTAGTAAAAAAAACTGGATTAACTTTATCTGAATGCATGGAATATCCACAATAAGATAAATTAACTAGTGGCACAATACATATGGTTTAGGTCTAATCACCATTCCACAAACAAGGTTACAAGGTGATCAGGGTTGACAAATAAATATTGCAGGATACATAACATTTTAAAATCAGACAGAATAGAAAAGAAGGAAGAATAGCTTTAATAGTAAATAATTGCATAAGAGCATTAGTGAGAAAGGATCTTGGCTCAGAATGTCAGAAAGTAGTATCAATATGGATGGAGATTATGGATGGCAAGAGTCAGGAAATGATAATGGGTGTCGTTAAAGGCTGCCCATCAGTGTTTATACTATTGGTCAGAGCATTAAATAAGAAATGATTGCATTTGTAACAAAAGCAATGTAATTGTTGTGGACCAATCAAATTGGCCAAGGTAGTCTGAAAGATGAGTTTTTAGAATGCTTTTGCCATATTTTCCTGGAAAGATATGTTGTGGAACCAAATAGGAATAATGTTTTTATGGTCCAAGTATTGTGCAATGTAACAGAATTAATTAGTAATTAATTCATAGTAAAAGATCCTCTCGGAAATAGTGATCATAATAGAAATTGAATTTCACATTAAGTTTGAAAATTACATACTCCAATTACAAACAAGAATCTGAAACAAGAATCTTAATTCAATTGAGTAAATAGACCAGAAGGTATAGCAGTAAATTAAGAATGGGAAACGATTAAAGAAACAATTTAAAACGTTCAACAAAAATGCATTCTATTGGAAAACATAAACTCAGTGAGAAAGATGTTTCGTGAAACAGTTTAAGGATAGGGTTAGATTGAAAAAGAGTTGAATAATATTCTGAAGAATTGTGGTAAATCTAAAGAATGGGAGTGTTTTAGAAACCAGCAAACCACCAAAACGTTGATAAGAATGGAAAAAATTGAATATGAGAGGCTTGATGGGCTATATGGCCTTCTTCTGCTCTGCTTATGTTCTTATGATTAGGGCCTACACTGCTAAATAAACTCTCTCTATAAATAAAAAAAATATTTTATTCCACATTTACCAAATATCTATCTTTTTTAAACCGACATTGAGAAATAGAAGGTATTTCTATACAATTGTGTATTAATTATTATGCAGCAGGTTTTCATCTTGCACATCACAAACTGCAAACTCTGCAGAAACCCTTCTCATTGATTGGCTGTTTTTCTGGCAAAAATGTCAATGTTCAAGCACTAGTGAGACAAGTCCAAATGGAAGCAGAGTGCTCCAGCTCAGTGCTGACATGCACTCTTTGAAGGAAGAGCTGAATTTCAGAAAGATAATGAGCTAATAGAAAATATTTTTAACAGCTTTATAAAAGGGCCGCTAACCCTGACAAAGTACCATATCCGCGTTGCCACAATAACCTTTCTATTTTAGGGGTTGATGAATTTACATTATTTTCTCATTTTATTTCATGTTTGCAGTCCTTTCCTTTCATTTCACTGCCACATAAAATATTTTAAAATTCAGTCACCATCAGCCATATATTCATCTATCAAAACTATCAAATCCCAGAAGGAACACATTATTTATGAAAACAGTTTGAATAGTAAATATATTGTGATGGATGCATGTTCAATTGTCATAAATTATTCCTATTTCATGATTAATGGAAGTACAAAACAGGAAGAGTACTCAATCAGAAAGGTGGGATTGAAGGAGAATCTCAAAGGAGGAGAGGGAGGGAGGGAGGGAGGGAGGGAGGGAATGTCAGAGCATCAGACCTCCATTGTGAATGGTGAGGCAAAGGGAAAGGAAGAATGCACAAAACGCTGAAGTCGGAGGACTAGAATCAGAAAGGGTGCAGAAAAGATTTATTAGCATGCTACCGGGACTTGATGGTTTGAGTTATCAGGAGAGGCTGATAGACTGGGACTTTTTTCTCTGGAGGGTAGAAGGCTGAGGGGTGATCTTATAGAGGTCTATAAAATAATGAGGAGCATAGATCAGCTTGATAGCCAACATATTTTCCTAAAGGTAGGGGAGTCTAAAACTAAAGGGCATAGGTTTAAGGTGAGAGGGGAGAGATAGAAAAGTGTCCAGAGGGGCAATTGGTTTACACAGAGGGTGGTGAGTGTCTGGAACAAGCTGCCAGAGGTAATAGTAGAGGCGGGTCCAATTTTGTCTTTTAAAAAGCATTTAGACAGTTACATGGGTAAGATGGGCTTAGAGGGATATTGGCCAAATGCGAGCAATTGGGACTAGCTTAGGGGTTTTAAAAAAAGGGTGGCATGGACAAGTTGGGCCGAAGGGCCTGTTTCCATGCTGTAAACCTCTATGACTCTATGACTGAAGCTTTCAGAAGGGCAAGGAGGTTATCGGGCTAGGGGAGGCTGAAGGGAACTATGATGCAATTCAGACATAGAGGTGAGGGCCAATGTAAGTCTGCCAGGACAGTTGTGCTTTGTGGCAGGACTTATTGGAGATTGTCATTGCCCTGTACTTGTGTGGCATGAATGTTACTTGCCATTTATCACCCCATTCAAAAGTGAGTGTTATCCTGGTGGTGCTGCATGCAGGCAGTGACTGCTACATTATTTACCAGTTATGAATAGCTGCGTCAGAAATGTCCTCACTTCCGACTTTTTGATTGAGGACATTCATTGATGAAGCAGCTGATGGTATTTGGGCCTGGGACACTGCCCTGAAGAACTCACAGTGTTGTCCTCTGAGTGAGGTGATTTGCAGCCAACAATGAAAAAAATCCTTCTAATGTGGTAGGCATGACTGAACCCAGCGACGAGTTTTCCCCTGATTCCCATTGATTCCAGTTTTGCAAGGTCTCTTTGATGCCACACTTGGTCAAATACTGCCTTGATGACAAGGGTGGTCACTCTCACCTGATCTCTGCAATTTAGCATTTTTGTCCATTGCTTGGTCAAGGCTGTAATGAGGTCTGGAGCTGAGGGGTCCTAACAGATTCAAACTGAACATCTGTGAGCAGACCATTGCTAAGTGTTGCTTGATATCACCTGTTGATGGCACTTTCCATTACTTTGCTGATGATTGAGAGTGGCCTGATGTGTTAATTAATCAGGTTGAATTTGTCCTGCTTTTTGTGGACAGGGCGTACCTGAACAGTTTTCCACATTGTCAGATAGATACCAGTATTGTAGTTGAACTGGAACAGCCTGGCTAAAGGAGCAGCTAGCTCTGGAACATTGGCCTCCAGTGCTATAGCTGGGACATTGTCAAGGCCCATAGCATTTGTTTTATCAAGTTCCTTCAGCCGTATCTTGATAGCACATGGGCTGAATTAAATTGGTTGAAGATTGGCACGTGGTGTTTGGAATCTCCAGAGGATTTTGAGATGGATCATCCACTCAGAACTTCTGACTGAAGAAAGCTGTTCATGGCATGAGTGGGAAATATGCAGATGACATAAAGATTGGCCGTGTAGTTGCTAGTGAAGAGAAAGCTCTTGACTCGTGAATGATATCAATGATTTGGTTGATTGGACAAGAGAAGTGGCAACTGGAATTCAATCCAGAAAAGGTAAGGTAATGCATTTGGGGAGGGCAAACAAAGCAAGGGAAGATTCAATAAATGGGAAGATATTGAGAGAGGTTGAAGAATTGAGAGACATTGGAGTGCACGTTCACAGGTCCTTGAAGATGGCAGGACAGATGGACAAGTTGGTCAAGAAAGCACATGGAATGCTTCCCTTTATTGAGTGAGGTAATGAATACAAAAGCAGGGATGTAATGATGGAACTGTATAAAATACTGGTTAGGCCACAGCTGGAATTTTGTGTCCAGTTCTGGTCATCACATTACAGGAAGAACATAATTGCTCTGGAGAGAGTGCAGAGGAGATTTACAAGAATGTTGCCAGGGCTTGAACATTGCAGCTCTGAGGGGAGATTGGATAGGCTTGGGTTGTTTTCCTTAGAACAGAGGAGGCTAAGGGGTGACCTAATTGAGGTGGACAAAATTATGAGGTGGCCTAGCCAGGGTAGACAGGAGTGACTGGTTTCCCCGAGCTGAGGGGTCAATGACTAGGGGGCACAGATTTAAGGCGATTGGTAGCAGGATTAGAGGGGACATGAGGAAAAGCCAGAGGGTGATGGGCATAGAACATAGAACATAGAACAGTACAGCACAGAACAGGCCCTTCGGCCCACGATGTTGTGCCGACCTTCATCTGAAACCAAGATCGAGCTATCCCACTCCCTACCATCCTGGTGTGCTCCATGTGCCTATCCAATAACCGCTTAAATGTTCCTAAAGTGTCTGACTCCACTATCACTGCAGGCAGTCCATTCCACACCCCAACCACTCTCTGCGTGAAGAACCTACCTCTGATATCCTTCCTATATCTCCCACCATGAACCCTATAGTTATGCCCCCTTGTAATAGCTCCATCCACCCGAGGAAATAGTCTTTGAACGTTCACTCGATCTATCCCCTTCAGCATTTTATAAACCTCTATTAAGTCTCCCCTCAATCTCCTCCGCTCCAGAGAGAACAGCCCCAGCTCCCTCAACCTTTCCTCATAAGACCTACCCTCCAAACCAGGCAGCATCCTGGTAAATCTCCTCTGCACTCTTTCCAGCGCTTCCACATCCTTCTTATAGTGAGGTGACCAGAACTGCACGCAATATTCCAAATGCGGTCTCACCAAGGTCCTGTACAGTTGCAGCATAACCCCACGGCTCTTAAACTCCAACCCCCTGTTAATAAAAGCTAACACACTATAGGCCTTCTTCACAGCTCTATCCACTTGAGTGGCAACCTTTAGAGATCTGTGGATATGGACCCCAAGATCTCTCTGTTCCTCCACAGTCTTCAGAACCCTACCTTTGACCCTGTAATCCACATTTAAATTAGTCCTACCAAAATGAATCACCTCACATTTATCAGGGTTAAACTCCATTTGCCATTTTTCAGCCCAGCTTTGCATCCTATCTATGTCTCTTTGCAGCCTACAACAGCCCTCCACCTCATCCACTACTCCACCAATCTTGGTGTCATCAGCAAATTTACTGATCCACCCTTCAGCCCCCTCCTCTAAGTCATTAATAAAAATCGCAAAGAGCAGAGGACCAAGCACTGATCCCTGCGGCACTCCGCTAGCAACCTGCCTCCAGTCCGAAAATTTTCCATCGACCACCACCCTCTGTCTTCGATCAGAGAGCCAGTTACCTATCCAATCGGCCAACTTTCCCTCTATCCCACACCTCCTTACTTTCATCATAAGCCGACCATGGGGGACCTTATCAAACGCCTTACTAAAATCCATGTATATGACATCAACCGCCCTACCTTCATCAACACATTTAGTTACCTCCTCAAAAAATTCTATCAAATTTGTGAGGCACGATTTGCCCTTCACAAATCCGTGCTGACTATCCCGGATTAATCCGCATCTTTCTAAATGGTCGTAAATCCCATCCCTAAGGACCTTTTCCATCAATTTATCAACCACCGAAGTCAGACTAACCGGTCTATAATTACCAGGGTCATTTCTATTCCCTTTCTTAAACAGAGGAACAACATTTGCCACTCTCCAGTCCTCTGGCACCATCCCCGTGGACAGTGAGGACCCAAAGATCAAAGCCAAAGGCTCTGCAATCTCATCCCTCGCCTCCCAAAGAATCCTAGGATACATTTCATCAGGCCCAGGGGACTTATCGACCTTCAGTTTATTCAAAACTGCCAATACATCCTCCCTCCGAACATCTATTTCCTCCAGCCTATTAGCCTGTAACACCTTCTCCTCCTGAAAAACATGGCCCCTCTCCTTGGTGAACACTGAAGAAAAGTATTCATTCATCACCTCGCCTATCTCTACTGATTCCATACACAAGTTCCCACCACTGTCCTTGACCGGCCCTAACCTCACCCTGGTCATTCTTTTATTCCTCACATAAGAGTAAAAAGCCTTGGGGTTTTCCTTGATCCGACCCGCCAAGGACTTCTCATGTCCCCTCCTAGCTCTCCTCAGCCCCTTTTTCAGCTCATTCCTTGCTAACTTGTAACCCTCAATCGAGCCATCTGAACCTTGTTTCCTCATCCCTACATAAGCTTCCCTCTTCCTTTTCACAAGACATTCCACCTCTTTTGTGAACCACGGTTCCCTCACTCGGCCATTTCCTCCCTGCCTGACAGGGACATACCTATCAAGGACACCCAGTATTTGTTCCTTGAAAAAGTTCCACTTTTCATCAGTGCCTTTCCCTGACAGTTTCTGTTCCCATCTTATGCCCCCTAATTCTTGCCTAATCGCATCATAATTACCTCTCCCCCAATTGTAAGCCTTGCCCTGCCGTCCGGCCCTATCCCTCTCCATTGCAATAACAAAAGACACCGAATTGTGGTCACTATCTCCAAAGTTCTCTCCCACAACCAAATCTAACACTTGGCCCGGTTCATTTCCCAGTACCAAATCCAATGTGGCCTCACCCCTTGTCGGCCTATCCACATATTGTGTCAGGAAACCCTCCTGCACACACTGCACAAAAAGTGCCCCATCCAAACTATTTGACCTACAAAGGTTCCAATCAATATTTGGAAAGTTAAAGTCCCCCATGACAACTACCCTGTGACCCCCACACGTATCCATAATCTGCTTAGCAATTTCTTCCTCCACATCTCTATTACTATTTGGGGGCCTATAGTAAACTCCTAACAACGTGACCGCTCCTTTCCTGTTTCTAACTGCAGCCCATATTACCTCAGTGTGCATATCCCCCTCAAAGTGCTTTTCCACAGCCGTTAAACTATCCTTGATTAACAATGCTACTCCTCCACCTCTTTTACCAGCTTCCCTACACTTACTGAAACATCTATACCCCGGAACGTCCAACAACCATTCCTGTCCTTGTTCTACCCACGTCTCCGTAATGGCCACAACATCTGGAATTCAGTGTCTAAGCTGGTGGTTGGGACTGAAAAGTTCAACTCATTTAAAAGGTACCTGGATCTGCATCTGAAGTACTGTAACCTGCAAGGCTATGGACCAGGTGCTGGAAAATGGGATTAAAATGAGCAACGAGTTTCTTTTTTCTCTTTTTTGGCTGGCGCACACACAATGGGCTGAATGGTCTTTTCCTGCATCGTAACTTTTCTATGGTTCTAAAGTTACAAATATGTCACCAGATCATTAGTCCAGACTGGATTACTCATCCAGTGACATGGCCACTATGCTACTGTACCCCAATTTGGCACAATGTGGAACATCTCAAGATCGTACACAAGCTTCCCCTTTCCTTTAACCTAATAAAAATATCTTGCAAAGTTTTGGAGAGCGGCATGGTGGCACAGTGGCAAACACTGCTGCCTCACAGTGCCAGGGACCTGGGTTCGATTCCAGCTTTGGGTGACTGTGTGGAGTTTGCCATTTCTCCCTGTGTCTGCATGGGTTTCCTCTGGGTGCTCCGGTTCCCTCCTACAGTCCAAAGATGTGCAGATTCGGTGAATTGGCTATGCTAAATTGCCTCTTAATGTCCAAAAATATGTAGGTTAGGGGGATTCGCAAAGTAAATACGTGGGGCTAAGGGGATAGGGCAGGGGTGGGTCCAGGTAAGATGCTGCGTAAGAGAGTCAGTGCAGACTCGATGGGCTGAATGACCTCCTTCTGCGCTGTAGGGATTCTATGTAATTCTCCGTCAGTCATTTCAGAACAATAAGGCATTGAGCATTTGTTTTGGAACATGCTTCTGTTTCATCACTGTATTTAAATCCATTTAATACCAGAGCAAGGTGGAACTTTTCAAGTTACCCTTTGTCCCTCATGATAAGGAACAATGCATAAAAGTATATCTGAGCTCAACAACAGTTGATGGTGGTATTCATGAAATATTTAATGAACAAAACAAACCTATCATTGCAACCTGAGGAGGAACATCTGCTTTGCTAAAAATCCACTTGGGCACAGGTGTGCTATTTAACCTTTGATCTAACAGAAGGTTACAATAACACTTCAGTCTATGAATCCAAGACAACCTGCCACCTCCTTTTTGAAGCTGCTCTTTTTAAGTTATCTTTTCCAAATTATGTTATTTCCTCTTTCATGACCTATGCTTTAGGAAAAACAGTCACTCTTTTTAAGGATAGCAACATATTGGCTCAATCTTGACTTTGTGTAAAACTGGCATTATTAAAACTGCATCCCATTTTGCATCAGTCCATATTTCTAAGCAAGTCAACAGAAGCAAAAGTTGGGAGAGATGCAAGGCTGACTGGTGGCTCATTATCATTCTTTTACACTGTTGCTCAAATTCAAGATCTGCTCCATTGTATTATGGTGTTTCTTCAAGTTTGAAAATTCTGTGACAGCAGACATGGTGAGAAGCCTGCATAAGAGATATATAGATCCCAATTGCAGTGAAAAAAAAGTTAACTGATTAATGAAGAAGTGATGTGTGCACTTGCATCATAATATTTAACATATTATTCGAAGAATATACATTCCTGACACAGAGCTTTGCCCATCAGGAGTACATATCAAGTGTGGAGGCATGTGGATGATAGATCTGGGGAGTGCTCAATCATGTGATATGGTTCCTTATTTGTATTTAAGTGTTCAAAACTCCCTGTAAAATAATAAAATTACCTCAATGTTATCCCCATTGCCTTGCACCCTGCCATAAAACCCCCTCAACTCCAGCCCGAAACCCAGACACTAGCAAGGCACTGAAATCTCTAATTATGTATTGTAGCAGTGATTTGCATCACAGTCAGTCCTCTGCTCATTTCTCCACCTCACAGTCATAGAGTCATAGAGGTTTACAGCATGGAAACAGGCCCTTCGACCTAACTTGTCCATGCCACCCTTTTTTTTAAACCCCGAACCCCTATGCCCGCATTTGGCCCATATCCCTCTATACCCATCTTACCCTTGTAACTGTCTAAATGCTTTTTAAAAGACAAAATTGTACCCGCCTCTACTACTACTACCTCTGGCAGCTTGTTCCAGACACTCACCATCCTCTGTGCGAAGAAAACAATCTCGTGCTTTCCTCTTCAGTCTTGTGCTTTCCTCTTCAGTTCCTTATCAGAGCACCCATTTTAAATTTCAATGAGCAATATAGCTATGGAAAAGAGTACATAACGTGGCTTCAATTGCCTTCTCATGTGGGCTGAAAGGAAAGGCAAAGTTCTCTTCCCAAAGGATTCTCCCTCCACCTGTAAACAAACATTATTCCTTGAAATCTTCCACCACCACCACCGAAACTTTGCTAGTTCGGCCATTGACCATAACCCATAACCCTAAGCATGAAACACTTGGCAACTTTGGCAGTTTTGACAAAGGGTCACCTGGACTTGAAACGTCAGCTCTTTTCTCTCCTTACAGATGCTGTCAGACCTGCTGAGATTGTCCAGCATTTTCTCTTGGTTTTAACACTTACTTGGGCCTGGGCCAACTTGCAAGTGGGCAATTATGACCACCCTCTGAAGGTTCAAATGACCCTTCTACCTGGAATTACATATAAGCAAAATAAAATATTAACAGTAAGTCATGTTTCTTATCCTGTAAACTATTTGACAGGTATCAAATTACCTGAACATCTGGCACTTTTAGTATGTAATTCAATCACTGAAGTTCATGCGCAATATGCACCTGAATTCCTGATTTGTACCACAGAGAAAGGCACCAACCCATAATTTGTGCATCTGAATTAGTTCAATTGAACAAGTGCATAAATATTATTGCAGTGAATGTTACTGTCCTAGACAGATGCTATTTTTCTATATACATCCAGCTGTGTGCCCTCTATCTGCTTATTAGAGTGGAAAAAATCAATGGTTAATATTTCCCTTGTCCAAATTGTTTCATACTAATTTTGGAAAGTTTTCAGCTGTCTGTAATGATTAACCTAAAAAGAAAAACATTGGTAAAACAACAATCACTTATGGAATTTATTGTCCATCCTGTAAAGCAGCAGTTAATTATTGAGAATTCTAGGCAAAAAGCCAAGACCCTTCATGTAGAACCCGCAAGGTTATGAAGAGTTGGAGAGATGAGGCAAATCGATAAGTACTCAAAAGTTTAGATTACAGCAAACTTGGCTCCAAAGATACTTCAGTTGTAGAAAGAAGGAAGACTGAGTAAGGGATTCCAGTTTTTAGCTCCTGAGAATAAGTTGGAGCAGGTTGGAGACTGCACAGTCAACCTGAAGTGAACGGCCTTTTTCTTATTACTGTACATACATTCTTATGAAAGTTCCCAGAACTCAGTAAACCATTGCTGCAAAGTGTACTGTTTTCTGGCTAATGGATGTGTGGACACTGGGAGTTGGTGCATTGGGTTGTCACTATCCATGGTGTGTACAGCTTAGACCCCATTAAACAGTCTTGTGAAAGTTACCAAGAAGTCTTTATTAATATTACTGAACTATGTACACACTTACAGTAGAGAGTACAGGTATGGAGAGGGCTCCATGGCATGTTCTTACATGTTGTTACCTAGATCTAGATTGCTGACCTAGGGACCTTCTATCACGGGTGAGTGGCACTGTACTCAGTCCCATGTTAATCCTTAATGCAGTGGATCCTTCTACTACACCTCCCTCCAAGTCTTTATCTCCTGGATATAGATTGGCAATGCTTACTTACAGTTTGATTCAAATCTTTTGTGTTGCCATAAGGCTTCTGTACTTAGTTTTAATGTTGCAACTATAACTACTTTAACTCTAAACTACTTTGTGGTTAACATTACAATATCAATGTAATGCATGCATTAATGGAATTCAAACTATCCCATCTCCCCCCTCCAAATCTTTGAAATCAGGTCTGGGGCTCTCGTATTCCTGTCATGTCTCATCTCCTGTTCTGTCGGTGGAATGGTAGGGTCTGGGGGCTGTTAATCTTAGTGGTGGATTGTTGGTTGGAGTCAAGTGCAGGCATGACTTCTTGTGTTTTTTCCAATTGGCGAGTGTTGCACCACACCTGATCAGTCTGGTTGGTATCATGAGTGGGAGGACGGGAATGGCATCCATTTGGCTGTTGGTTGCATCCCTTCTTCTTTCACCTTTTCTGGCACCTGGACCCCTTCTGGGATTGAGCGGGAACAATCCTATGGATGGAAGACAAATGTAGAGGCAGTTCATCTTTGTTGAGTTGTGTTTGTATTGGGCTGCTAGCTAGTTCCAATGGACTCTGTGGTTTCCTCACACTGGCTGGCAGTTACTGGGGCTATCTGTCATCCATCATCTCAATCCACTGCCTGTGGTCATTGGTGGAGGCAGAGGCTCCTCTGGAAGTCACCCCTCCACTAGGAGTGTTGTGATAACCTCCTGTGCTGTGGGTTAGTCTGGCTCTTGGTTCAGCTTGGGACCTAAATAGGAGAAGAACAGACCAGTTCCGTGAACAGGGAAGAGATATTCTAAACAAAGTTAACATTGGGTTGCTGCTTTGTAGTTAGGCATCCTGGAGGAGATTGTCTGGCTGTGTGGGGACCGCCATTGTCATTAGATCTTTGGCCAGTTGAAGAATAGCATTGATTTTGCATAATGTATACAACTTCTGTGATTCATTTGTCAGTGTACCTTAATAGGTTGAATCATTCCAATGTCCATGAGTTGGACTCCCCCTATACTGTAGGGGGCCTTGGAACCATGGTTTTTCAGTTGGTAGGATAACCACTCTGACGCTGGATTTGAACTTCAAATCGGTTAGTTGGCCATTTACTAAGATGTCCATGTTCCAGAAGAGGAACTACATTGTCTAATGTTGCCCAGCAAGAAAGGCTGTGTGTCTTCTGACTTAGTGGCCTTGACTCAGGAAGTGTCTGTGCAGTGTGAAGGATGTAACTGGCATAACTTACTGAAATGCCCCTGTTAGTGAGAGTAGAAACATTCAGCAGTGCAGGCCAGACCTTGGTCCTTCTTGTGGGTGCGCTTCACCCTACAGCACTGGCATGGGCAGCAGTACCCCAAGAAAAGAGGTAAGATACATTTTCAGCATGCTACCTATTTACTTATTATTAATGGAAGCCTTGAATAATGGGATGTGAACCTTCTAAAGAATGACCTTTTATTAGGTATTGAATACATGTGCTTAAACAAGAGCGAATGCTAAATTTTAACTGTTCTATTAGTGTAGAGAATTGGACATAATTGGGCCAGATTTGATCTGAATTAAATCGATCAGCATTATTCCATTAGGGACTAATTCGATAGGAAAGTTGAGGTTGATAATTTTTAAAATAATTCTCTCTGAATTGCTGCTAAACTCATAAAATAGGAGTTTGATGCAGCAAGAATCATCAACATCATCAAAAAGTAATTCCCATATTTACGTTTTACTCATTTACACAAGATAATCCTCATTTATAGTCCTTTGTAAATGCTCAGTCTGGCAACTCTTGAGATTAAAAGGAGCATAAATGGACACAACACCATCGACTGACATCCATCATTATGGCAGAATGATTGTCTAAAATATCCAAATTAATTTTAGTTAGAGCCAGATTCTGAATTGACAATTTCTTTGAAGGCTGATTTCAATTTTCCCTTCATCTCTGCATTAATTATGTCTCCCTCAATGCAGCCGGTCAGCCTTAAAACACCTGACAGACGCAGATTAATTTCAATGACAACCTTGTTCTTATTTAATGCTTCCTCAGCATTAAAGAAGATTTGCATTTATTTGCTATGGGGAATTACATTTTATGATAGGGTGAGCTTATTGCTTGATTTGCACATTGGTGCCAATTGGGAGGCTTCTCCGGACAGCTTGTGTGGAAAAGCTGCTGAGCATTTCTGCTCCTGAATTTATTGAGCTGTACTTCAAATGAAATCCCAGCTCACATCCCTTGTCTGGTTCAATGGCTGCTACTTGAAGCCGCGCAGTCTAATATCTAGAAGTAAATGACATTAAGATTGCTGGAACGACTAAGATGAGGGTTTTCAAAATCCTGCTTCTGGGCACAAAGGTCCACAATGAAATCAGCAGGAAATGTACTTCTTTCTGAGCTTTGTGATGCACTCGAGAGCAGTCATGCTGTAAATCCACAGGCTTTAAGGAACAAACTGCGATGCTGAGCTCCCCTGAGACCATGTCATATTGCTTGTCTTTGTATTCTGCTGAGTTAATGTCAATCTGGCTGCTTTCCAGAGATTATTTTGTTTTATTTCCAAAAGGAAACACAAAATAACATTTTCTATCTGAAAGCAGGTTCCTTTTGGCAGGAAAATGGTATCAATAAAAAAAAAACTATCCTGAGGAAAGAAGGGCAGCGTTTTGTTCACCATCATTCAATGTTTCTTTTCATTTGTTGAAATAATGAAAAAGGATTGAAAGAATCATGGGGCAGAATGACGTCAAAAAACATCAAAGCTGAGAGAGATATACAGCGAGTGGCCTGCTGATTTCCCATTACCCATGTTACATCATTGTACTCTATGAACGGTAGGCTTTGTCTGTATAGTGCACAAAAAACAATACTTTACATTGTATCCCAATACATGTGACAATAATAAATCAAATCAAATCAAAGTCAAGATCTACCTCATAGAATCTTACAACACCAAAGGAGACCATCCGCACTTGTGTTTGTTCTTGAAAACAGATCTTAATGGTTTAATTCCCCTGCTCTTTGTACATTTTAATTGTTCTTTCCAGATTTCCTCTTATAAGCTTCCGCGGATTCTGCCGCCACATATTAACAACCCACAATGTTAAAACAAAACTTACCTCTGCCTTCATTGTTTCTGTAATCAAATGAGTTCCAAGTCTAGAATAAAATTAATTGTTAACTCTCAGGGCTGGGTTTTAAACTGGGGGAGGGGATGGTGGAGGGGGAGGGATCCCCTCACCCCCTGGGGTGAATGTCGATCTGACCCTGCTTTGCTGGTTCTCCTTACTGCCGTTTCATGGACCTGAGTTGGATTGAGGAGGACCTTCCATACGAAATGTTGCTAGGCGTGGTGGCCACATCTGGGACTGCATCCAGTCCCTAAAGATGATCATTGATGGAGCCAGATTTGTAGATAAGTAGGAGTGGGAGAGTATTGGCTGGAGCCAGACTGGTAGGCCCCAGTGAGGAGGCTGAGAGGGGTAGGGTGCCTGAATGTACAGGGCAGCACAGACTAAACATAATGCTGGAAATATCTTGCGCAGTGGGGGCGAGCCTCCAATGGGCACACTAGACCCGTAAAGGAGGTATCACCCTTGCCTGCCACCGGCCTAAGGAGTGAACGGTGTTGGGCTTCACACTTGGTGCCAGCCAAGTAAAATCCCAATGGTGGAAGCCCTTAAGGGAATGCGGGTGTCCCACAGTCCGCATTGGTCTTGCACTGGATGCAGGTCCAAGCCGGAAGCAGTGACCATGGCATGGCACCTGATTTTATGCCTCCCCCACCTGCCAACCTGCTCCCAGAAGGGTGCAAACTTCCATCCTCTATGTCCAGTCCAGGGAGCCTGTGGTTAGACTGTAAGATGTGATGGACACCAGAATCCTGAGAACAAATTGACAAGTATAACAAAATAGAGTATAAACATTCAAAACATGGGAAAGCTGCTAACTGTTCTATTAACTGTTGTTTTTAAAATGTAAATAGAACCTGTTCGAAAAGTGACAAATATTAAGAGAAATCTCTGATAAAACACGTGTTACAGTTAAACCACACTGGGTCAGCTTGGCTCCTCTCACTGTTTTTATTTAATAGTCGGTGTTCTTGTTCATGGGTGGCCTGATGCTGCTGTCCTTTGGGATGGGCTCCTGTCTCTGGCAGAAGCTTGGCATTAGTTTGCTGTCCAAGTTGCACTGGGGAAGCAGCTGCCTACAAATGACCAGAATGTTGCACTTGTTCTTTACTGACACCTCCAGAAACCTGCACCATGGGCATGGCATCTTCAACCTGTGCCCACTGACCTACAAGCCGGATTTTTACCGCCCCACCCTCCGCGGGATTCAGAATGGGCAAGGGTTGGACCATGGGAAGGTCCATTGACCTTGCGCGGCATTTTACAATTTTGGGACGAGCGAGGCCGCAAAAACTCATCCACTGTCATTGACATTGAAAGAATCCAGCAAGTGAGCATAAGAGACAAGGTTTAAATGTTGCAACATCGTCATCCTAAAAGTGCCAAGCGCTTGGTCCTACTCCTGCTTTCACTCTCTCCTTTCTTCACTCAAGTGTCCTTCCTCAAAGGTGAGCTGCATGTATCATGCTAGCTCAAGGGGCCAAATGGTCTACTTCCGTTCTTATTTCATATGTTTGTATCAGAATTTCCCCAGAATGCTTTGGGTCACAAATTCTGGACCAAATCTGTGTCCCAGGCCTGTGCCAGCACACATCATGATCATGGAGCCTATTGGCTGGTAAAGAGGTTGTCACAGTAAGAAGTTTAACAACACCAGGTTAAAGTCCAACAGGTTTATTTGGTAGCAAAAGCCACACAAGCTTTCGGAGCTCTAAGCCCCTTCCTCCACATCAAGAAGTTGTTACCATGACCACCATCTAATTAAGCATGGTGGTCCACCTCTCCAAGCTGGTAGTCTGATCAGAGAAACCGCACTGCACTGCTTCAGCAGCCCCAATAAAGATGGCCGCCGTTGAGGCTGCAAGAGGAAAGAAAGGGTGCGTCTAAATTGAGGCAACATCACGGCAAAGTTGGAACTTTTCTTTCTGTGCCAGGCAAGCAGACTTTGGTGATCAAAGAAGTTTACCTTGTAGCGGGCAGTCTCATGATAGCAGGGATAATTATTCTCATCAAGAGGCTCCTTAGTGGACCATGGATCAGCTAGGAAAGTAGCCCAACCCACAGGAGGCCACTTGGAAACCATCTCAATGTACCTGGTTATCGCCTCATGATGCTGTTAAAATGGCAGTGGGTGCATAAATATTTTAAAAATTCATTTACAGGATGGTTAGACCAGCATTTAGTGTCCATCCCTAATTGCTCTTGAAAAGGTGATGGTGAGCTACCTTCTTGAACTGCTGCACTCATAGTGTGGTTAGTGAGAGAGTTCCAGGAGTTTGATCCAGAGATAGTGAAGGAATGGCGACATATTTCCAAGTCAGGATGGTGAGTGACTCGAAGGGGAATCTCCAGGTGGTGGTGTTCCCATGTGTCTACTGCTCTTGTCCTTCTAGATGGTAGTGGTCAGGGGTTTGGAAGATGCTGTCTAAGAAGGCTTGGTGAGTTCCTGCAGTGCATCTTGTAGATGGTACACATTGTTGCCACTGTGTTGGTGGTGGAGGGATCGAATGGAAGGGGTGCCAAACAAATGGGCTGCTTTGTGCTGGATGGTGTTGTACTTCTTGAGTGTTGTTGGAGCATCATGGCAATGGGAGAGTATTCCACCATACTCCTGACACTTGCCTGGTAGATGGTAGACAGGCTTTGGGGAGTTAGGAGGTGAGTTATTCATTGCACAATTCACAGCCTTTGCTCTTGTCGCCACGTTATTTATATGGCTAGTCCAGTTCAGTTTCTGGTCAACGATAATCCCCAGGCTTTAGATAGTGAAAGATTCATCGATGGTAAAGCCATTGAATATCAAGGGATATGATTAGACCTTCTCTTGTTGGAGATGGTCATTGCCTGGCACTTGTGTAGCACAAATATTATTTGCCATTTGTCAGTCCAAGCCTGAATTTTTTTTTATTCCTTCATTGGATCTGGGCAGCACTGGCTGCGCCAGCGTTTATTGCCCATCCCGAATTACCCTTGAATTAAGTGGTTTGCTAAGCCATTTCAGAGGGGCAGTTAAGAATCAACTACATTGCTGTGGATCTGGAGTCACATGTGGGTCAGATCAGGTAAGGATGGCAGATTTCCTTCCTAAAGGACATTAGTGAACCAGGTCTTGCTGCATTTGGACATGGACTGCTTCAGTATCTGAGGAGTCATGAATGGTGCTGAACATTGTGCAATCATCAGCCAACATCTCCACTTCTGACCTTATGATGGAAGGAAGGTCACTGATGATGTTGAAGATGGTTGGGCCTAGGACACTATCCTGAGGAACTCTTGCAGTGATATCCTGGAACTGAGTTGATTGACCTCCAACCACCACATCTATCTTCCTTTGTGCCAAATATAACGTCAACGCGTGGGGAGTTTTCCCTGATTCTCATTCACTCCAGTTTTGCTCGGGCTCCTGGGTGCCACAGTCAGTTAATGCTGCCTTGATGTCAACGGCAGTCAGTCTCACCTCACTCGACTGTTAATCGGCTAATTGAATTAGTTGGCCTCCCATCTACAGTCAGTGGGTAGTGGAATCACTGCTGTCCCTACTGGTGGCAGGAAGCTGTTAGGTTTCCCTCCCGATACCTTCTGATGCCATTTTACCAGCACTCCCACCTCTCAGAGGGCGGGTAAAATCCTAATGATACTGAGTGTTAGCTGTTCAATTGACCATCAACCAAGCCTAAACACCGTTCTCACCCAACATCCATTCATATCCAGACCACAGTAGGAGTCACCAAACAGCAGATCACTGTGTCGAGATAAGTGACGCTGCTCTAGTGGAAATTAGCTAACACAACACAACTCTGGGACAAAATACTAGTTTAGACACACCCCCACATATTCAGCAGCTGAACTATCAGTGCGATACTAGTGACTATTTGTGATATATCCAATGTCGAATCTTTAAGTAACAATTACAAACAAATTATTTTAATATTTAACTGGTCTCTAAGCAGCAAATATATGGCAGCATTTTAGTGGGAACATTTGCACTGTTTCTTTAAAAGTATCTTTCAATCTTTTGTCATAAATGGCAGATGCACGAAAGTCAAACTGAACAAATTTAACACACCCAATTGGTCAGAATCCAGATGTAGATTGCATGTAAACCTATTAACTCAGATGATATTTAACAGTTAAACATGCTATTCAGTGCCTGCCTGCCTCAAGTGGGGGTCCAAACTTTGCAAAGCTTGCTTGCTTAAAATTAGCTTGTGTTACTCCAAGGCAGCCGACACCTCTTAAAGGGGAAGTACATTCTGGCTGGGAGCAGGCGTTGCAAGTGACTGAGGAGAAGAGTCTGACCTTCGAGGAGACTCAACATGGTGCAACAGGCAGAGAGCACGCTCACATGCTCGAAAGCATTCTGAAGCAGCATGAGCGGCTTTTCTCAGAGATGGACGGGAGGAGAGATTGCCTCCATCCACTGGAGGATGCAACTCCCCCCACCATCCCCAGACAAATTCTGAGCGGGCAATGCAAGTGAATATATATGGGAGGGTTACTTCGCTGAAAGGGTGAAGATAGGTGCTATTTGATATGTCTGTTTGAAAGTCTGGTTTTACCATGCAATTTTGGATCTAAGTGCTGATCATCATAATTTGAACTTGCCTGGAGGTGCTAAAACAGAGACATCAGCAAGTTAATCGTGCAACTGCTGATTAGCTGCAATTTTCATGGAGCTGTATATACGGGCTGCACTCACTCACTTCCAATGTAGCTGTGGAGTGAGTTGACTTCATACATTGTTACTTTGAGAAAGGTTCAGGGACTGAGTTGGAGGGAACACAGCTTTCTGGATGTGGTTCTGGTGGAGGAGGTCCAGAGAAGTAAGGGGAAGAAAGTTGTCTGCTGGGTCCTCCTGCCCACCCCCCTTCCCCCAAATCCTTCAGCAGCTGGTTCTCCTCTGCCTGGCCTCATTTACCCCTCGCTTCCTCCTGCGGACATTGGGGAAGCCCTAGAAAAACACCAATGACTAATGACACCCTTTCTCCTGATGATTTAAACAAGGTGGTCAATGGTGGAATAACACAATGCTTACAACTTTTAGGTGAAGCCCTAAGAATTTCCTGAATAAATGCTGATAGAATGTTGTGATTAAAGTGTTGCAGTAATCCTCCCACTAATTTTTAAAACCCCAATTCAAAGCTCACGCAACAAGTAAAAGCTGACAAAGGTGATGGGAGGCGATGGCCGAGTGGTATTATCGCTAGAGTATTAATCCAGAAACTCAGCGAATGTTCTGAGGACCCGGGTTCGAATCCCACCACGGTAGATGGTGGAATTTGAATTCAATAAAAAATATCTGGAATTAAGGCTCTACTGATGACCATGAAACCATTGTCGATTGTTGGAAAAAACCCATCTGGTTCACAAATGTCCTTTAGGGAAGGAAATCTACTGTCCTTACTTGGTCTGGCCTATATGTGACTTCAGAGCCACAGCAACGTGGTTGACTTTCAACTGCCCTCTGAAATCTCCTAGCAAGCCTTTCAGTTTCAAGGGCAACTCGGGATGGGCAATAAATGCTGGCCAGCCAGCGACGCCCATGTCCCATGAATGAACATGACATCTAAGTACCATTCAAAATTCTCAGCAACAACCGGTTTACTCCTGATCGCTGTGAGATGAGAATGCTAAATGCTGTGCAGTTTCCTTAATAAGCATTAGCAGGCATTTTAAGTGTCAATCAGCTGCTTAAAAATCCTGAAGGTGACCATTCCAGGCCAAACTTCAATCTTTGGTGTTTTGCTCGACATGCCAGTTAAATCAACAGTCCAGCAAGACCCATCTTGGTCACCTTGGGTTTTTTAGTGCCTAAAACAGCTGGGGAAAATTACCCTCAAGTTTCTTTCAGTAGCATGGCAGAACCCTTATGAGTATTGATAGGCAAAGGGATCTGGGTGTACAGGTACACAGGTCACTGAAAGTGGCAATGCAGGTGGAGAAGGTAGTCAAGAAGGCATATGGCATGCTTGCCTTCATCGGCCGGGGCATTGAGTTTAAAAATTGGCAAGTCATGTTGCAGCTTTATAGAACCTTAGTTGGGCCGCACTTGGAATATAGTGTTCAGTTCTGGTCACCACACTACCAGAAGGATGTGGAGGCTTTGGAGAGGGTACAGAAAAGATTTACCAAGATGTTGCCTGGCATGGAGGGCATTAGCTATGAGGAGAGGTTGGAGAAACTTGGTTTGTCCTCACTAGAATGATGGAGGTTGAGAGGTGACCTGATAGAAGTCTACAAGATTATGAGGGGCATGGACAGAGTGGCTAGTCAGAAGCTTTTTCCCAGGGTGAAAGAGTCAATTACTAGGCGGCACAGGTTTAAGGTGCGAGGGGCAAGGTTTAAAGGAGATGTACGAGGCAGATTTTTTACACAGAGGGTGGTGGGTCCCTGGAACTTGTTGCCAGGGGAGGTAGTGGAAGCAGATACGATAGTGACTTTTAAGGGGCGTCTTGACAAATACATGAATAGGATGGGAATAGAGGGATATGGTCCCCAGAAGGGTAGGGGGTTTTAGTTAAGTTGGGCAGCATGGTCGGTGCAGGCTTGGAGAGCCGAAGGGCCTGTTCTTGTGCTGTAATTTCCTTTGTTCTTTGTTCATTTCTGAGGTTCTTGGATCGTGAAGCCAAGATAAACATAAGCGCTCCCCTGGGTCCACAGTGCGTGCTATTACACACCATCCTCAACAACCCCACTGGCGTTCACTGCTGTTCTGCATCTACATTGCACCGCTCCAATGTTCCCAAAGAAATGCTGTTTCTTAAACTGCACCCCCACCAAAATGTACCTTTGGGCTTCCACTGGTGAAGCAAGTGATCTGACATTCAACTGAAGTAGAGTCACGTAGACTCAAAAAGTTAACTCGGTGTCCCTCTCTCCACTAATCCTGCCAGACCCACTGTGCTTTCCAGCATTTTTATTTCATCTTTTTAACCTGAGTACGTTGCCTGTGGAAGAGCAACAAGCACAGGCAGCTAGGCTAAATAAGAAAATCAGGTGCACAGTCCAATTTGGCACCCGCACCCTTTTCAGTCCCAAAAACACACTTAAAGAAATGTCCATCTTGGCTAATGCAGCACTCTCTCAGAACTGTGATCTGTCGTGAAGTCTTGGCATGAATTACAAGCTCAAGTCATGACTCAGCATTCGGACTTACAACCCTGTTGGTCAGAGGCAAGAGTGCCATGACTGAGCCAAGTGTACACTTACTAAGTATACGAGGAGGTGCAGTATATTGCTGGAAAGGACGTTCAAAGCAATTTGAACATTTAGAAACTGTTGCAATGTTCAGTGTTTTCAAACGGTATAATGTACCTGTCAGGCAGGGAGGAAGCAGACGTGTGAGGGAACCGTGGTTTACTAAGGAGGTTGAATCTCTTGGGAAGAGGAAGAAGGAGACTTATGTTAAGATGAGACGTGAAGGCTCAGTTAGGGCGCTTGAGAGTTACAAGTTAGCCAGGAAGGACCTAAAGAGAGTTAAGAAGAGCCAGGAGGGGACATGAGAAGTCTTTGGCAGGTAGGATCAAGGAAAACCCTAAAGCTTTCTATAGGTATGTCAGGAGTAAAAGAATGACTAGGGTAAGATTAGGGCCAGTCAAGGACAGGAGTGGGAAGTTGTGCGTGGAGTCTGAAGAGATAAGAGAAGCACTAAATGAATATTTTTCGTCGGTATTCACACTGGAGAGGGACACTGGAGTACTGAGATGCAGGCTGTTGGACTGGATGGTATTGATGTTCATAAGGAGGAGGTGTTAGCAATTCTGGAAAGGGTAAAAATAGATAAGTCCCCTGGGCCAGATGGGATTTATCCTAGGATTCTCTGGGAGGCTAGAGAAGAGATTGCAGAGCCTTTGGCTTTGATCTTTGTGTCGTCATTGTCTACAGGAACAGTGCCAGAAGACTGGAGGATAGCAAATGTTGTCCCCTTATTCAAGAAGGGGAGTAGGGACAACCCTGGTAATTATAGACCGGTGAGCCTTACTTCTGTTGTGGGCAAAGTATTGGAAAGGATTATAAGAGATAGGATTTATAATCACCTAGAAAGGAATAATTTGATTAGGGATAGTCAACACGGTTTTATGAAGGGTAGGTCGTGCCTCACAAACCTTTTTGAGTTCTTTGAGAAGGTGACCAAAGAGGTGGATGAGGGTAAAGCGGTTGATGTGGTGTATATGGATTTCAGCAAAGCGTTTGAGAAGGTTCCCCATGGTAAGCTTTTGCAGAAAGTACGGACACATGGGATTGAGGGTGATTTAGTGGTTTGGATCAGGAATTGGCTAGCTGTAAGAAAACAAAGGGTGGTGGTTGATGGGAAATATTCATCCTGGAGTTCAGTTACTAGTGGTGTACCGCAGGGATCTGTTTTGGGGCCACTGCTGTTTGTCATTTTTATTAATGACTTGGATGAGGACGTGGAAGGATGGATTAGTAAATTTGCGGATGACACTAAAGTCGGTGCAGTTGTAGACAGTGCGGAGGGAAGTGGCAGGTTACAGAGGGACATAGATAAGCTGCAGAGCTGGGCTGAGAGGTGGCAAATGGAGTTTAATGCGGAAAAGTGTGAGGTGATTCACTTTGGAAGGAGTAACAGGAATACAGAGTACTGGGTTAATGGTAAGATACTTGGTAGTGTGGATGAACAGAGGGATCTGGGTGTCCATGTGCATAGATCCCTGAAAGTTGGCACCTAGGTTAATAGGGTTGTTAAGAAGGCGTACGGTGTGTTAGCTTTTATTGGTAGAGGGATTGAGTTTCGGAGCCAGGAGGTCATGCTGCAACTGTACAAAACTCTGGTGCGGCCGCATTTGGAGTATTGCGTACAGTTCTGGTCACCGTATTATAGGAAAGATGTGGAAGTGTTGGAAAGGGTGCAGAGGAGATGTACCAGGATGTTGCCTGGTATGGTGGGAAAATCGTATGAGGAAAGGCTGAGGGGCTTGAGGTTGTTTTCATTAGAGAGAAGAAGGTTAAGAGGTGACTTAATAGAGGCATACAAGATGATCAGAGGATTAGATAGGGTGGATAGTGAGAGCCTTTTTCCTCGGATGGTGTTGGCTAGCACGAGGGGACATAGCTTTAAATTGAGGGGTGAGAGATATAGGACAGATGTTAGAGGTAGGTTCTTTACTCAGAGAGTAGTAAGGGCGTGGAATGCCCTACCTGCAGCAGTGGTGGACTCGTCAACGTTGAGAGCGTTCAAGTGGTTATTGGATAAACATATGGATGATATTGGAATAGTGTAGATTAGAGGGGCTTTAGATTGGTTCCACTGGTCGGCGCAACATCGAGGGCCGAAGGGCCTGTACTGCGCTGTAATGTTCTATGTTCTATGTTAATTGCTGACCTTCACCATTCAGACTTATAAAAGATGACTGCTTGGGCAGGATTCAGAGAGCCAGTTTTCCCCACAGAATCATGTCCCAGAGTGAATCCCAACCGTCAGGAAAAGAAGCAGAAAAAAAAACTGAGGAAAATTGCTATTAAAGTGAAAACAAGAAATTACTTTGGAGAATGTCACTTATTTACTTACTGTTCATTGTGAATGTAGTTTAACAATATCAATCAAGTATGGAAGGTCAAAATAACCCCCGCAGTGTAAAAAAAAATCAATGCATTGCATTTTATAAAACACTTATTATTATTAATTTTCTCCAGTTGCCTTTTGAAAAATAAAGACTTTCCAAAGTTTACTGTTGCATGTAATGTAAAAGGAAAGAATAATAACTTTCACTGCTTCACTCATGTGGAATAAGTCCTTATGTCAACGAAAAGCAATGAAACCCAACTCTCCATCTGTAAGAATCTAATACTCTGTGCGTTTCCAAATCGCTCCTTGTCACCTACCCAGTTTTCTGTGGATCCCTCCGGCTTCTTGCTGAACACATGGCAAGTGTTCTGTTCAAATATTAGAATTGAGCTTAAGATCATCACAAAATGAGAGAATTTACAGCACTGAAGGAGGTTATTTTACCATTGTGCTTGTTCTTAAACGATTTATTGCCACCCAGATCCATATTCACCTCTCCACAACTTTCTATTTGGATCCCTGCATTTCAGTTTCCACCACTTCTATAGCATCAGAACAGCCCTAATTGAGGTTATGATATTCTCTGTGACTACCCTCCACATGCTTAGCCTCTTTGGAGCCTTCTGTACTGTTAACCACATCATCCTCTTTTTAGCCTCTCCTTGTTGTCCACCTCAAAGAGATTACCTTCATCTGGTTGAACTCTTACCTCTGATCATAATTAGACCAACTTTACGAATGATTTCTCTTCACATCCTGCACTATCACTTCAAGAATCTCCCAAGGATTCATCTTTCTTCTTCTTTGCCTTTTCTTCATCCATATCTACTCATTGGCCAGATTTTCCAAAGCCATGTGGTCAACTTCAACGTTTAGGTCAGTAAGACCCATCCCTATCCCCCTGACCTTTCTGCTTTGAGTTGTCAGACTTCTTACCCAGCACTGAGTCTTTGATGATAGAAACATTGAAATTAGAAGCAGGAGTAGGCCCTTCAGCCCTTCAAGCCTTCTCCACCATTCATTTTGATCATGGCTGATCATCAATTTCAATATCCTGATCCCCCCTTCCTCCCATGTCCTTTGATCCCTTTAGCCGCATGAGCTATATCTAATTTCTTCTTGAAATCAGACAACGTTTTGGCCTCACTACATTCTATGGTAGTGAATTCCATATATGCACCACCATCTGGTTGAAGACATTTCCCTTCATCTCAGTGCTAAAAGGTTTACCCGTTATCCTCAAACTATGACCCCTAGTTCTGGACTCCCCCACCATTGGGAATATTCTTTCTGAATCTACCCTGTTAGAATTTTATAATTTCTATGCGATCCCCTCTCACTCTTCTAAATTCCAGTGAATATAATCCTAACCAATTTAGTCTCTCCTCATATGACAAGCATGCCATCCCAGGAATCAGCCTGATAAACCTTCACTGTACTCCCTCTATAGCAAAGGCATCCTTCTTCAGATAAGGACACCAGGACTGTTTTCGCTCTCCCTCCCTTCTTGAATAATGGGCTTATATTGGCTATCCACCAATCTATAGGAACTATTCCAGAGTCCAAATAATTTTTAAAATAACCACCAATGGATCTATTATTTCCAAGGCAACTTCCTTAAGTCCTCTGGGATGCAGATCATCAGGACCAGGGGATGTTTCCACCTTCAATCCATGATCCATAACTTCCTCCAATTATGAGGAACATTAGGAAGACTGAAACCATTGTCTTCAGCCGCTGTTTTTACTTTGTATTCTCACCACCAGCTCTATTCCACTTCCTGCCTGTTGTCTCAGGCTGACGTGCTCGGTTACTCTCTCGGCATAATACTCAACCCCATATTACCTAGACTCCATTTATAAGCCCAGGATCCCTAAATGCTTTATTAACTGAGTTGCCTTGTTAACTTACACTGTCACCTCCAAAAGTTTGTACACAAATACCCCTGGGATCCTCTCTCTTGTAGCCTTTTTAAAAATTGTACTGACGAGCTTGTAAGCCTTTCCTCATTTTTCCTACAAAAATCTATCATCTCATATTTGCTGCATTGAATGTAATCTGCATGTGTCCACCAATACCACCTGCTTGTTCTTTTGAAGTCTATTATCATTTATCTCATTGTTTACTACAATTTCAAGTTTTATGACACAAATTTCAAAATTATGTGCTGAATACCCGAGTCCAATTTATGAATATATATCAAAACAGCAGTGATCCTCGTACTGAACCTTGGGAAGCTCTATTGTATATCCCCTTCAATCTTGTAAAATATCATTCATCACAACTCTGTTTTTTATCCCTTAGTCAATTTTGTACATAAACTGCTATATCCTCTTTTCTCCCATGGGCATCAATTTTATTAACAAGCCTAATATGTGACATTGTTGAAAGCAGACATTTTTGTCAAAGCTTTTTGTCTTACAGTCATTAGGACAATCATGAGAATACCAATTTCAGATAACACAACTGTATGAGAAGAGGGTGCTATTTGGTTGACAAGTGGACTCTGACTGGTGGAAGTATTGTCGTGGAGAATGCACCAGTTGATGGTAACTGATAGTTAAGTGCCAAGCATTGTTTGAGATATAAACCAGGCAACTTGACTCTGATTGCTCCGTGGAATAAACCAGCAAATGGCTATCACAATGTGTGTACATGTTATTTCTGTCTGCAAAGAATAGGGTGCTGTGTATTAATACATGTAACTTCCTGTACACCCAAATGCACCATACTACAAGTCGGAATGACAATCTTAAATTTGTTGTCAGTATAATACTTAGCATACTGAGGATTATTTAGCAGATGTTGTCCAACTGCGGAATCACAGCTGGAATTATCTGGTCTCGCATGCCCTGCTACTGTTGCCAGCGAGAACGAAGAAATGGTTCGTTCTCCATTCACTGCAGCGGGACCAGAGAATCCCAGCCACAGGCGAGGTCAGAAAATTTGGCCCACATCTAATGTTGGACGCAGTATTTTGCATTTTACAAGCATGGTTTGGTTCTGTAAAGTCTGTACCTTGCCCATTGCGAACAGTGGAAGGGACATGCTGTTTGATATGATCCACCAGTCTTTGGGATGTACAGCCTACACACCTAGCATCATACTGGTACTGAAATGCATGTATCATATTACTCATTTGTCTGATGGGCAGAATGGGTTTTTGGTTTCACATCAGCATTCTGTTAGTGGTGAATATCACTCCTGATGCTACTGCATAGCAGCAGCATGAGACAACTAACCTCACCTGTTGCTGAAATTGGGGGTATCTTGCCCTTCCAGGGTAATCTGAAATAGACTGGGCACTTTTCAGGGCTGAAGGTGACAGCCTTGGACCCGTTCATGAGTTTGTGCGATATACAGCGCAAAAAGAACTGATCTGAAAAGCCTTGACAAAATGTCTTTGTTTTCAGCAATACACACGTTTTGTACAACCAAACGACTATTAACATGTGGTGGTTTATCAAATGCCTTTTGAAAGTCCATATACACGACATTAACTGCATTGCTATCATCTATCTCTCCATTGTTTAATTAGAAACTCAGTCAAGTTAGTCACATCCTTTTAAAGTTCTTCAAATTCAGCTGCTTCACAGTTCTGTACAATGAAGGCAGGAGTATTAAAAACCAGTGGATCACCTGGGTTTCCGTAAATCTGAAGGGCGGACTCTCCACCATGTTCAATAGCAACATATTAAAGGAGAAGTTTTATAAAATAGTGTTCCACACCAAACACAAAATGCTAAACTAACGTCAGATCAGCTGCTTTTAAATTGTTTTGTGCTGCTGTTAAGTGGAAACTACTTTGCAGTATGTAGCATGACTGCACTGCTAAAGAAAACTAGTCTTAATGAAATAGTTGCCAATACTTGGAAGGTATTGTGAGTAAGCTGACAGCACATTCCAATGAGCAGTTGCTGCTTTCTTGTCAGGACAGATCTGTTGACCTATATGAAAGAGCCTATTGTAAGGATTTGGAGATAGCAGATGATGAATACTCTCAGTGTACAGAACTGATGGATTTATATTGATTGTTCCAGGGCATGATGTGACTCTATTCTGAGAATGAGGTCTCTTACCCTTTGTCTCTGCAGCCATTAATGCAACTAAAGGTTATTGTGCTGCCAGCAACATTTCCTTTAATGCATTGCTGTCGAGCAAAAATGTGAATGCTGCACATACAGTTTAATAACTTGTGTCAGCCACCACTGGGGCTGTTCTCAGACTCGGTTTGTGAGGGGCAAAGGCAACTATCTTCAAGAAGCAAGTCTCTGTGAATCTTAATAAAAACTGAAGATCAGTTATCTTAACTTGTTGCGTCGACCTGGCGCCACGAAAACACAAGAAATAGAAGCAGGGGGAGGCCACCAGGCCCTTCAATCCTGCCCCGCCATTCAATACGATCATGGCTGATCTATGCCGGCCTCAACTCCATTTCTGTGCCATTTCCCCATAGCCCTCTATTCCTCGACCTATCAAATATTTATCCACCTCCACTTTAAATACTTCTAAAGATCCGACCTCCACCACCCTCTGGGGCAGAGAATTCCAGAGATTCACCACCCTCTGCAAGAAGAAATTTCTACGCACTCCAGTTTTAAATGACCGGCCCTTTATCTTGTAGCTATGTCCCTTTGTTCGAGCCACTGATTATCCTGCATCGCTACACTTACAGAGAAACTGGACTTGCACCAAAAGCAACCAAACTGATGAAAAAATGTCTTCCTATGTAGCCTGCGATCCGGTCAAAACTGGTATCAAGTCTTAACTAAATTGAACAGGCAAATTGGATATCTTGATGCAGTTTGCCAGTCTGGGCCTGACAAAGTTAGGCCAGTGCCAAACCAGCCTGCAGGTAGGTCTTGGAAAGGGAGGAGAAGGCAAAATGCAGAGGGGTGGGGGAGAGGTGGGGAGAGAGAGGTGAGTCCTTCCTCGCAGCAGACATGGGCTGTTGCCACAGCAACTCAGACTTCTTGGGTGTGCCAGTTGGCTTAGCTGCTTGGATAGTCAGTGTGGATCAGTTTGGTGTCAGCAGCATGGGGTTCAATACCCATTCTGGTTAGGGTGGATTCAGCATCTGCCTCCTTGCCCTACCATGCTGGAGTTTGTGCAGCACTGTGGGATGGACACACCGTCAGGCAGAGAACTGAAGCAAAAGAGAAGATTGGGTACTATAACTGGTGTCAGGACACCTATTTAGATATGCAAGGCACCTGATGGGCACAATGGAGACCTAAATGGTGCCAGCTTGCGGTTTGACAGCAGGCGCACTTCCTGGGGATATCAGTCATAGGAACATATAACTCGGAAATTTGACATACCTTCATTAGATCCAGCATCTTCATCAAGATTGTGGATTCAACGAGTTATATGTTTTTACACCTACCTCTTGTATCCAGGTCCTGAGAAGTATCTGTGATTGGGAAGCCCCCAATCCCCACCTCCCCTTCCATGTGACCTACTTCCCCTTTCTCCTCCCTGACAATCCTCATCTCCACCAATTGAAGCCCCCCATTCGTTGCAAACCCTCTTCTACAGCCTTCACTGGTGCCCTCTGGGCAGTGAACCAATCTGTGATGTTACGAATGATTCCACAGTTTATTGGGGGAATTCCAAATTCAGAGTCTCTCACGACTTTCTGACTGTCCAAATCCTAATGGGTAAGAGTAAGCAAAAATTTAGCCCTACGTTTCAAAAGTACTTAATTGCTTGTGAAGAACTTTAGGATGTCCTAAACATAAATCTTCTTTTGTTACACATACTTTACTGAATCATACGGAGGAAATAGAGGGGTGGTAGTTAACAACGTATTGTGCTGGAGATAAACTTTGCTGATGGACTAGGTTTGAAGATGACCTCAAGGTTGCAAATTATTGGATTCAACGTGAACGAGTAAGTCACGGACTGAGTTGGAATTACAGGCAAACTGAGTTTTCTCGCCAGAGTTGAACAATCTTTAACCCTTCACAGCAATACTTTTTTTATCTTTGCATCAGAGGCAGCGTGGTGGCACAGTGGTTAGCACTACTGCCTCACAGCACCAGGGACCCGGGTTCAATTCTGGCCTCGGGTCACTGTTTGTGCGGAGTTGCACGTTCTCCCTGTGTCTGCGTGGGTTTCCTCCGGTGCTCTAGTTTCCTCCCACAGTCCAAAGATGTGCAGGCCATGCTAAATTCTCCCTCAGTGTACCCGAACAGGCACCAGAGTGTGGCGACTAGGGGATTTTCACTGTACCTTCATCACAGTGTGAATGTAAGCCTACTTGTGACTAACAAATAAACTTTACTTTTGGTGCATCTTTCAGGAATGTTTGAAGGTATCATCTGGTTCATGATCCAGTTGTGCGACGCACATTAAAATAGGATGATGTGGCTTTATCAGACCTTTTCCCCCAACTCAAAAAATGAAAATTACAAGTTAACATAGAAAAAATAGGAACAGGAGTAGGCTCTTCGAGCCTGCTTTGCCATTCATTATGATCATGGCTGATCATCTATCTCAGTAACCTGCTCCTGCTTTCCCCTCATAGCCTTTGATCCCTTTCACCCCAAGAGCTATATTTAACTCCTTGAATATATACAATATACCATGTTTTGGCCTCAACTGCTTTCTGTGGTAGAGATAGTGATAGAGGCTGGTCACTCTCTAGGTGAAGAAATTTCTCCTTTTCTCAGTCCTAAATGGTGCGCCCAATATCCTCAGACTGTGGCCCCTGGTTCTGGACTCCCCTGGCATTGGGAACATCCTTCCTCCATCTACCCTGTCTAGTCCTGTTAGAATTTGATAAGTTTCTATGAGATTCCCCCTCATTCTTCTGAACTCCAGTGAATACAATCCTAACCGACTCAATCCTCTCCTCATACGTCAGTCTCGCCATCCCCGGAATCAGGAATTAAACCAAATATTAGGAGCGATTTTCCATTCTTAGAGTGGATTTGCAGAACATAATATCCACAAAAGAGGCTGGTGCTGCATAATTGATAAACTCTAATCTGCAGTTGGACAAATAACCAGTGGGAATGGAATGAAGCTTGTAAGAATTGCAATGGACTGTAATGATCAAATACTACATAAGACATGATTGTTTCCGTACTGACATGACCAGGAAAGGGGAGAAGGAGGGGATTGCAGGTTTCTTTCTGTGGAGCTACAGGTTGCAAATTGAAATGTGGGGATGGATCAGTATTCCAGAAAGTTGCTAGCTCACACTCAGGGATCCAGAGGTATGTGTGTAGAGGTATCCCTCCAGTGAGAAACGGTCTGCTGTTCAGTAAGCTTGTGATAAGATCGACTATGCGTGGTTGGTAAAAGCAGATCATTAGACTGACCTGAATGACATTTTCTCATTTCATGTCATCTCATGTCGGATTTGTCCACTGCCTGTCTCAACCTGACACTCGATTTAGAATCCCAGAGCAGGATTGAGGGAAGTCAGAGAACCACAACTTGGAGGGTAGTCTCGGAGTTATCCCACCACTTGCTTGGGAATCATCTACTACTGTACCGTAGCATGGAATCAAGAAAACAAAATATATTTTTTTGTGGTTGAAAATAATTGAATCAATGGATAATTTGAATTCAGTAAGTTTAAATTAAAAGGCATGGAATGTTCAGTAGTCTAATGAAAAAAAAGTGGGGTCACTCATTGAAGGCTTTGGATAAACCGATTGATGAATAACTCTGAACTGGTCAACAGCTGGTTCAAATTTATCCGCTTTAGAGTCTGAAGGCAATTCATATAAATTCTTGATTTAGTCCTGAACTATCTGAATGTATATACATTACTGAAATTACACAGAACCCTTTTATGATCAAATTTTCCAGATGTCTCAATTTATCACTCTGTAATCTTAGCCCAGATGCAATGGCTTTTCTGTTGAAAATCAACTTCTTACATTTATATAATGCAAGTCAATCGTGCTTTTCTATTCTTTCACTCCTAAAGATATTGGGCCGGAATTCTCCAGCCATCCCTGCCAGTAGGATTCTCTGGTCCCGCTGCGGTGAATGGAGATTTGGCCGGGGCGCCAAATGCTCCGTCTTCGCTTGCAGCGGCGGCAGGGTGTAAACGGCAGCAGAATTCCAGCCTATAGTAAATGCCCGGGGCAATGTAAAATTATTGCAGGTCACAGAAACATCACATAACTTACAGAACATCTGTTTTTAAGACAACAGCATTCAGCAATGGTACTCTCCCACCTCTTCCCACTCATACACAATCTACTCATCTGTCACAAAGGAATAATTCATTCCCGATAAACTCAGAACCGCTCTTCATGAGATTGTAGCCTTGAGTTGAAAACCTTATAACAAGAGAATAAATAGAAGTACTTCGGGGAAATTAATACTTAGTTATGTATGTGCCTGATCTCGATTGTACATGTGCTATTTCACATTAGAATATATTATTCACAAACACCAATGCACGTACACACTCTTAAACACACATATGAGCTGAATTTAACTAGGCATATGGCCCATTGTAAATAAACATGTTATTTACCTGTTTGCAACTCAATTCTTTCCCAAATTCTCCCTTATTAACTTGCAGGGTTTTAGCAATATAACGCAGTGTCCTGTGATTTATGCAAATCTGACAGGAGCCAATGGCTTTTTAAAAATATTCTTTCTTGGGGCGTGAGTATCAGGGGCAAAGCCAACATTTATTGCCCATTCCTAATTGCCCTTGAGAACCTGATGATGAGCTGCCTTCTTGAACCATTCCAGGCCTTATGGTATAGGTACACCCAAGGTGTTATTAGGAAGGGAGCTCCAAGATTTTGACCCTGTGAAGCAACGGTAATATAAGCCAGAATTGTACTGTCCCGCCCACCATGGGAATTGGAGCGGGCAAGGGGCGGACTGTGGAAAGGTCCATTGACCTCAGGCAGGATTATGACAATCGACAATGGTTGCATGGTCATCACTGAACTTTTAATTCCAGATGTTTTATTCAGTCTAAATTCCACCATCTGCCATGGCAGGAATTGAACCCAAGTCCCCAGAGCATTACCCTGGGTCTCTGGATTGCTAGTCCATCACCTCTCCCCAAGTGGTAGAGGTCATGGGCTTGGAAAGTACTATTTATGGAGTGTTGACTTTAACCAGAGTGTTTCAGTCAAAACCTGGTATGCTGGAAGGAGGTTCAGTGCATTTCAAGGATGGGAGCATTCATTACACAGGGCTTGTAGGGAGGAGAGGAGCTGCCCTGTGGTGGCAGCTCAGCAGATCCGTAACTGCACAGTATCAGCGGTATTGGCCAGCCTCCAGACCTGGAAATAGATAGGTTTGAGGAGAGCTCGTGGGGGTTATTGTCCAAGCCTGGGAAGAGGGAGCCAGATGTGACAGCTGCCCTGATTGTTTTTCATGGAGCCTGCAGGAGTAGCCCTACACAACACGTGCATCTCCAAGTTGATTCCAAAATAACAAAGCCCTATATACATCATAAGATTTGAATTTTAAAAGGACAGAATATTGAATGTTTCAGGTGAGGTAGGCTCTTGGAAATATGGTGTTGGGCGGGAATGGGGAGGCATTTCATACCCCATCATTTTTGGGGTGCTATTTCCCTGTTTCTGCCCAACAGACAACCTGAATATTTCCCCCATATCACACACCAGACCAGTCTGCATGAACCAAAACCACTTGGCACAAAGCAAGACTGCAAAACACCACACAGCATGAACTAAATCCAAGTCACTCCACACAGCATGGAGCAAATAGAATATGACCTACAGTGTTAGAACATTCAACCAGAGTTAACATACCTACTTACCATTGACATTCTGACTGCACTGCCAGCATAGGTAAGTTTGGAGTCAAATAGGTATCAATGCAATAGATTTACATGTACTTCCATTTCTTTGTTCAGAGAATGTAAGAAGCATGTTTAAACTGCTGAAAAGCAAGTGGACACCACTTCAAACATTTTGCTGTTGCTTACACTTACAACATGAATGGGCTTGCTTCATTATTTGACATATGTGCGTGATTGTCGTAACTAAACACACTTTAACATGACAACTATAAGAAGCATGTTTATTGGCATGCAGTGTTTAATGGCATTACCTCTACAGGAATATTTTATCTTGAGTTATAATCTAAATCCCATATTAAGTAGCATATCAGTATTTATTTCACAGCCCTTTGATGGTTAGGTCTAGTGTGTCAGAATAATATTCCACACTTGTCTTTTAAATATGCAGGATTCCACTCAGGATAGGCTTTTTCTTACTGTGCAGTGAGTGGAACTAAGATTTCATTACAATCATACATTTCATACAAAAAAGAAATAGCTTTACACAATACTAGCTGCAGCAAAAGCCAACATATTGCAGATCCGAGCCTGTACTCAGGATGTTTACATCGAACGTTGGTCTATATCATTTTAGGGATATTGCATTACATCAACAACATGCAGAACAGAAGCTTTAATCAATTAATAATGAAGCACTCATTGTCAAAAATCGGAACAATGTGGGGTCATATTGAGGATGATTATGCAAGAAGCAAAATGCTCCATTCCCCTTTGCTGCAAGAACCTCTCATCGAGAGTAAAAAAACTTATGAAATCAGTTCATGATTGCTGAGTGTGTTTACCCTACTGATCAGAATGCTGCATGATCTCTCCTAATAAAACTTGTCTCAATAGGAGGGAGTGTCCGTGGGAGTAGCCGGGAGGAATCAGGG
This sequence comes from Mustelus asterias, assembly GCF_964213995.1. Taxonomy (NCBI): domain Eukaryota; kingdom Metazoa; phylum Chordata; class Chondrichthyes; order Carcharhiniformes; family Triakidae; genus Mustelus; species Mustelus asterias. The sequence continues at coordinate 129,758,870 of NC_135801.1, read as the reverse complement.
TGGTGCAACAATTGATCAAATGCTCTGGTTTACTTGGAAGAGCAAAATCAAGCAAGATTCCTATATCGTTACTAATCACTGAGCCTTGCTGTGAGTCTGTGGAGATGGTTTAAGGACAGGATCAGCCTCCCATGTAATGCCCCAGTGCTCAGATAATCTGTCCTCATTCACAATCAAAGCTGACAAATAAATAAGGGCTACTTATTTGTGGTTCTAGAGTGTGGTGCTGTTCAAGGAGCTATAACTTAATAAGTTCAGGCATTCACCTTTGATATTCTGGTGATTTAAATTAATGTTCAGAGAATTGTGCACAGCTTAAATATCTGATAAAAGCACATCTTTAGCATAAGACAAGTCTTGGACCATTTTCTCTGAATATGGGCCCTGTATCTCATACTATTCTTCATTTTTGCATTGGGAATTGTCTATTCAACAGGGTGTAATACATTGATTTAAATTAGTCTAAAACTAATTCAGATGTAGCTTGTTCGTGATTTCAGTAACTGTTACGGAGTGTAGTTACCAGCCATTCTTCTTTTGTGTGGTTAGTTATAGAGCAACAACTATAATTTTACATCAAGCCAAGATATTATGGCAGGAGTGTCATTGTGTATTGCTGTATTACCTCCTTCATATTTATGAGTGGGGCATTGAGTCATTATGTGTTCCATGATATCTTCTGGGTGACCACAATGGCACATAGGAGAGCTATAAATCCTCCATTTCTGGATGCGGTATTTGCATCTGCCATGGTTTGTATGGATGCAGTTTAGGAATGCCCATGAGCTTTATGGGAGATTGAAACCAGGGACCTTCAGTGTTGGGTCTTTCACGAGGTGTTTGTGACTTCTTGTGAGGACCATTCATTTTTTCAAGCTTCTACAGGGTTGAAATCTCATTGCTCAATGTTGTGTGAACGGGGTCCAAAAGGGCTTATGTGACTTCAAGCTGAGGACCTGATGGATGAGAGGTGTTTGTTTTCTTTGATTCCCTGAGCCTCACGGAGGGTCACTGCATTGTGATGGATCATGGGGTGGAGTGGGGGAGGTGGGCGGGGGGTACTTGGTGGGGGTGGTACATGATATGCCAGTGCCAACTTAGGAGCCAGGGTGTTCGGGTCAACTTGAGGATTCCAGTGAGGTGTCTCATTGTGACATTCATTGTGACATCAGTCAACTGTGCTCACTTCTGATCCACACCAGTGCACAGTATTCAGCTACAGAGTACATAAGGCCCGTGACGAAGTCCATTAGTTGGTACTGAGGCTCACCAACTGGATCAAGTTGACTCTTGACTTTGTCTCAGTGGCTACCTTCTTCTTGTGGTTGTGGATGGGGATTGCGAGTGTGTTTACTCCAAGGTAAATCAGACTGGGGTCATATCATACAAGATCATATCGAGGTTATGTTTAGCATTCTTGTTATCAAGACGAAATGCAGGGACTGTTTTTTGTGGGGGTTCAGTATGAGCCTCCATTTCTGGAGCACAGTGGGTGGGTGGCACAATGGCACAGTGGTTAACACTGCTGCCTCACAGCACCAGGGACCCGGGTTCGATTCCCAGCTTGGGTCACTGTCTGTGTGGAGTTTGCACGTTCTCCCCGTGTCTGCGTGGGTTTCTTCCAGGTGCTTCGGTTTCCTCCCACAGTCCAAAAGACGTGCTGGTTAGGTGGATTGGCCATGCTAAATTCTCCTTCCGTGTACCCGAACAGGCGTCGGAGTGTGGCGGCTACGGGATTTTCACAATAACTTCACTGCAGTGTTAACGTAAGCCTACTTGTGACACTAAGAAATAAACTTTAAACTAATCAGACATGATGTTGAGGTCCTTGTTCAAAGTGGACTCAATGCTATTGAAGTTATCTGCCTGAGTTGCCTGAGCAAGATCATCCTCATCTGCAAATTTGTGTGACTTTGTTGCCATTATGTTGCTCATGTAGACATTGAAAAGCATTGTTACCATCTATGATCTCATTTAACAATTCTCAAGATGTATTGTATTTTACAGTGTAATTTAAATATATTTGCTTCAAATTTCTCAACTTATTGCTGTAACTTTAATGGAAGATTAGTGAAACTCTAGCGAAACAAGACAGCCATTTTCAACCATTTGTAGAGTTTCTCTACCCATTTTGCCAATCGCCACCAAAATAATGGAGGTAGTTCAGGAGAGCCTGTATAAATTCTCCCTCATCAGGTTCATCAAACATATTCGGAATGTACAAAGATTATTAATATGCCAGTGGCAACGAGCACCACAGCAACACTCAACTATCAGGAAAATGGGCAACTGACAGAGAAATTAGATGGGGGTCTTGGACACCTTTTCACTGCCTGGTTGAATTTTCAGGAAGGCTTTTAAATAGCCATTCAGAATTCCAAGAAAAACAAGTTGGAGATGGTTACAAATACAGGTCAGGGTAATAGGCCAATTTAAGGACCCTGTTTGCAACCTTCTTGGGGAAAATGGGCAGAGGATGAAGCCCGCACAACAGAATTTTCAAGTGTTGAGCTTGACCAACCAGTGAGGTACCACTCGAGGGCTCTCAGAAAAGGTAATTAATTTATTGTGTTTTTGAGGAACTCAGGGGAGGATTTTTGCTCCTCTTGATGTGTTGCTGGCCCTTGCTCACATCCCCAAACAACCCAACCTGCCAGATCTATACATAGGCTGGCCAATTTTGTACCACACCGAACTGGCAAGCTGAGGCCGACCCTGCCCCTCTGTGTGGCATCCACAGTATGTTAGTGAACAACAGCAATTTATCGAGCTTCTTTGTGATAAACAAGTCCCAAGATTCTTTAGTTGAGTGTTATATAACAAAACTTGGAGGACGAGAGGGGGGAGTTAATAGTGGGAAATGAGGATATGGCTGAGTCTTTAAATAAGTTTTTTGTGTCGGTCTTCACGGTGGAGGACACAAATAGTTTGCCAAATATTAACGATAGAGGGTTGGCAGCAGGAGAAATACTTAATACAATCAATGTTACCAGAGAGGCAGTGCTGGGTAGACTAATGGGACTGAAGGTGGACAAGTCCCCGGGTCCGGATGGAATGCATCCCAGGGTATTGAAAGAAATGTCAGAGGTAATAGTGGATGCGTTAGTGATTATTTATCAAAACTCGTTGCATTCTGGGGTAGTGCCGGTTGATTGGAAAACGGCTAATGTTACGCCGCTGTTTAAAAAAGGAAGGAGACAAAAGGCGGGTAACTATAGGCCGGTCAGCTTAACATAGAATCATAGAAACCCTACAGTGCAGAAGGAGGCCATTCGGCCCATCGAGTCTGCACCGACCACAATCCCACCCAGGCCCTACCCCCACATATTTACCCGCTAATCCCTCTAACCTACGCATCCCAGGACACTAAGGGGCAATTTAGCATGGCCAATCAACCTAACCCGCACATCTTTGGACTGTGGGAGGAAACCGGAGCACCCGGAGGAAACCCACGCAGACACAAGGAGAATGTGCAAACTCCACACAGACAGTTACCCGACCCGGGAATCGAACCCAGGACCCTGGAGCTGTGAAGCAGCAGTGCTAACCACTGTGTTACCGTGCCGCCCCACTGTGCTACTGTGCCGCCCAATTAACGTCTGTAGTAGGGAAAATGCTGGAATCCATTATTAAAGAGGAGATAGCAGGGCATCTGGATAGAAATGGTTCGATCAATCAGACGCAGCATGGATTCATGAGGGGAAAGTCGTGCTTGACGAACATGTTGGATTTTTATGAAGATGTGACTAGGGCGGTTGATGGAGGAGAACCGGTGGATGCGGTGTTTTTGGATTTCCAAAAGGCGTTTGATAAGGTGCCCCATAAAAGGCTGCTGAAGAAGATTAGGGCACACGGAGTTGGGGGTAGTGTGTTAAAGTGGATTGGGGACTGGCTATCCGACAGGAAGCAAAGAGTCGGAATAAATGGGTGTTTTTCCGGTTGGAGGAAGGTAACTAGTGGCGTGCCGCAGGGATTGGTACTCGGGCCGCAACTATTTACCATTTATATAGATGATCTGGAGGAGGGGACGGAGTGTAGGGTAACGAAGTTTGCAGACGACACAAAGATAAGTGGAAAAATGAATCGTGTGGAGGACGGAGAAGATCTGCAGAGAGATTTGGACAGGCTGAGTGAGTGGGCGAGGATATGGCAAATGGAGTATAACGTTGATAAATGCGAGGTTATACACTTTGGAGGAAATAATAACAAATGGGATTACTATCTCAATGGAAACAAATTAAAACATGCTACCGTGCAAAGGGACCTGGGGGTCCTTGTGCATGAGACGCAAAAGCCCAGTCTGCAGGTACAACAGGTGATCAAGAAGGCAAATGGGATGTTGGCCTATATCGCGAGGGGGATAGAATATAAAAGCAGAGATGTCTTGATGCACCTGTACAGGGCATTGGTGAGGCCGCAGCTGGAATACTGTGTGCAGTATTGGTCCCCTTGAGGAAGGATATATTGGCATTGGAGGGAGTGCAGAGAAGGTTCACCAGGTTGATACTGGAGATGAGGGGTTTGGATTATGAGGAGAGGCTGAGGAGATTGGGTTTGTACTCGTTGGAGTTTAGAAGGATGAGGGGGGATCTTATGGAGACTTATAAGATAATGCGGGGGCTGGATAGGGTGGAGGCGGAGAGATTCTTTCCACTTAGTAAGGAAGTTAAAACTAGAGGACACAGCCTCAAAATAAAGGGGGGTCGGTTTAAGACAGAGTTGAGGAGGAACTTCTTCTCCCAGAGGTGGTGAATCTCTGGAATTCTCTGCCCACTGAGGTGGTGGAGGCTACCTCGCTGAATATGTTTAAAGCGCGGATGGATGGATTCCTGATCGGTAAGGGAATTAAGGGTTATGGGGATCAGGCGGGTAAGTGGTACTGATCCACGTCAGATCAGCCATGATCTTATTGAATGGCGGGGCTGGCTCGAGGGGCTAGATGGCCTACTCCTGCTCCTATTTCTTATGTAAAACTAGACAGGGTGCCACATCAGGCAATATTAAAGCAGAAGGTCAAAAGCTTGATCAAAGAGGTAGGTTTTATGGAGTGTCTTAAAAGAGGAAAATGAGGAAGAGATGCAGAGAGGTTTAGGGAGGGAATTCCAGAGCTTAGGGCCCAAGCAGCTGTAGCCATGTAGCCTGCCAATGTGGAGCAATCAAGAAGGCAGAATGAGATGAGGGCAGATATCTCGGAGGGCTCTGGGGCTGGAAAAGATGACAGAGATAGCAGGGGTAGGCCATGGAGGGATTTGAGAGCAAAGAAGATAATTTTTAAATGAAGGCATTGCTTTCCAGCTGTCAGGAATTGGCAATATGACAGCTGGGATTTTCCAGCAGCCTCTCTCTCCTCTCCGGTGGTGGGTTTTCCAGCAGCAGAGGTGGCTCATTCTTGTCTGTGAGCTAGATCTTCCAATCCCACCGACATCAATGGCATTTGTATGGCTCGCCAGCCCCGCTGCGGGGGTTCACCTTTGGCAGGACTGGAAAATCCCGCCCAACATCTTTTTAAAATTCAAAACCAAATGGGGTTGATAAAAGAGAAAAAACAGTCTACCCTTCCCCCCGGGTGGCATGGTGAAACAACGGTTAGCACTGCTGCCTCAAAACGCCAAGGAGTCAGGTTCGATTCCCAGCTTGGGTCATTGTCTGTGTGGAGTCTGCACGCTCTCCCCGTGTCTGTGTAGGTTTCCTCCGGGTGTTCCGGTTTCCTCCCACAGTCTGAAAGACATGCTGGTTAGGTGCATTGGCCATGCTAAATTCTCCCTCGGTGTACCCGAACAGGCGCCAGAGTGTGGCAACTAGGGGATTTTCACAGTAACTTCATTGCAGTGTTAACATAAGCCTACTTGTGACACTAATAAATACATTTTAAACACACCTGGTCGAACAAGTTGACACATCCTCAAAATCTTATCTATTTCGGGCTTGAGTTGAAAATGTCCCTACTGTCTTTTTAAATTGTGTTTCATTTTTTAAATTGCCAAATACATTTACTTGCTTTGTTAGACCACAAGTAACTCTATTCATCTCATGGATATAAGTTTGAAAATTACCATGAGTGGTTTTATCTTATGAAAGCATATTGTGACTGTATCAAATTCATTCTTGCTGGAGAAGTTCTCATACTGGATTACAGAACAGAATCTGTTGTATGAACTTAAACAGATTGCTTTTCCACAAAATCCCTGAGTTGCCACACTCCGGCGAATGTTTGGGTACACCGAGGGAGAATTTAACATGGCCAATGCACCTAACCAGCACGTCTTTCGGACTGTGGGACAAAACCGGAGCAAACCCATGCAGACTTGGGGAGAACAGGCAGACTCTGCACAGCCTTTGACCCAAGTCGGGAATCAAACCCGGGTCCCTGGCGCTCTGAGGCAGCAGTGCTAACCACTGTGCCGCCGTGCTGAGGGAAGAGGCTGTGGTGCTGAGAGTGCAAAATCATGAAAGTGAAGGACAATAGCGAGGCCAAGATTGGAATATTATGCTCACCATCATACACAAAGCTTGAAAACCTTACCTACCCAACAGTTTAACCAAGCTAAGATTAGGAACCCTAACAGAAAGGATATGTTGCATTTACAGAGTTTTAAAAAAAATGTTTTGCTGTATTTATTGAAATGAAGCATATGCTCAAATGTTGACAGTGGTACAGAGAGTATTAATGCCATCATGCAACTGGTGACTATCAGCCAGATAGTTTAAAAAATACGAAACAAAAAGAGTAACTGTAATGCTTACTGCTCCAGTTAGCCAACCATCTTCACAGAGGGGGAGATAAAAAAGCTGCACCTGCATATTCCATGCAAGCTGTAGTTTACCCTGTCTCCCAGAAAGGGGAAAGGGAGGTAGCAACAAAAGGAAAGAGAAAAAAAGGATTACACAAATAAAAAGCCTCATCATATACCTAAGAAACATGTCAAAGTTCTTCTTCAATAATGAATTATTTTAAAATGTTGTTTACCGGCTTACACAGATCTCTTCCCCCTTACCTAAAAAACAATAGAGTGACTCAGGGCTAAATTCAATAGCCCCCAAAAGCAGAAATGGCGATCTCAATGGGCAATTAGCCGACCCTCTTCGATGTGATGCATGCAACCTGCCGAATTTGTCCTGTCTGCTCATTTAAATGATTACTGTGTTCAGCCAGCATGAACCATACTGTTCATTACCTACACGCATCAGCAGAGCAACCAAAATCATAACTTTCAAGCAACACTTAAAGTTAAAAGATTTAAAATTTATTTATTAGTGTCACAAGTAGGCCTACATTAACACTGCAATGCAGTTACTGTGAAAATCCCCTAGTCGCCACACTTTGGCACCTGTTCAGGTACACTGAGGGAGAATTTAGCATGGCCAATTCACCTAACCAGCACGTCTTTTGGACTGTGGGAGGAAACTGGAGCACCCAAAGGGACACGGGAAGAACGTGCAGACTCTGCACAGACAGTGACTTAAGCTGGGAATCAAACCTGGGTCCCTAGCGCTATGTAAAATGACTAATCTGCATTGTTTAAAGTGGAGTTGCACTGTAGCTGGAGCAGGTGCAAGAAATGAAGAGGAGCTGAGAAGCACTGAAGAATGGAAGACAATACTTTGTTCTGCGAGTGTGGGGTTGGAGTTGTGCTGCTTTCCACCTCAATAGCCTCCAAGTCTTTTGGACATTTCAATGGAGGCTTTTGAGCTGGGAAGCAGCACAACTCCAACCACACTTGCAGAACAAAGTGGGAGCAGAAGGCTGTGAAAGTCAATGTCAGGAGTCAACTCCTGAAGATCTGATGAAGTGCCACAAGAAGTTCAATAATCTCATACGAGTGATCAAGGTCACTTAATGCATCTTCAAATGTCACATCCTACCAAAAGCACCAATAGCCTCAGCAACTGTTCAAATCCCTGTGACTACATCATTAATCTATTTATTATGAATTAAGACCCATATCTAACATTCATATGCTTCATCTCAATTTCACACATTTCACACCATTGCAAGCCTCACACTCACATCTAGCAGGCTGCACACATTGTCAGATATTCTACCATAACAGCTACATCAGACAAGCATATTGCACTGACATTCTTCCATCTCTTTGCATGGTGCATAACCTGAGACAGCAGGAGCTAACCAGAGAGGACAAATGGCATGATGGCACAGTGGTTAGCACTGCTGCCTCACAGCGCCAGGGACCCGGGTTCAATTCTGGCCTCAGGTGACTGCCTGTATGGAGTTTGCAAATTCTTCCCGTGTCTGCGTGGGTTTCCTCCGGGTGCTCCGGTTTCCTCCCAGTCTAAAGATGTGCCGGTTAGATGGATTGGCCATGCTAAATTGCCCCTCAGTGTCAGGGGGATTATCAAGGTAAATAAGTGGATTGTCAGCATAAATACATGGGGTTATGGGGATAGGGTCTGGGTGGGACTGTTGTCGGTGCAAGCTCAATGGGCCGAATGGCCTCCTGCACTGTAGGGATTCTATGATTCTAGGTGCAACTGTACATCCTAACCCCCATAGAAAAGATGGCACTGGCCATTAGTGAGACACTAATGACTATGGTTGTGGTCATCGAAGATGACAGTATCCTCATACTTAACCCTCCTCCTCACACCTCAGCTCCCCCTCCCACAATCTCTTCTGATTTATAAGCCACAGATGTTGTTAACATGTATCTCTTACTCTGCCCCTCCCTGCGTGCTCTTCTGCATTTCTCCTTTCAGATTCCCAAGCAGTGTAGGAATGGCGACAAGACAGTGATAATAAAGGCACAGCACCATCTCTCAATTTCACCTTCATAACCACCAGCCCAGATACTGACAATGACACTGAAAGTGCAAATAGAGGCAGGGCTGGTACCTGGTGAGATACTGGGCACCAGGGCAAGGGACAAGGAGAGCTCTGGCGCCAGCTTGCCAGAGGGCAAAGTTGAACGGTTCTGCTACAGAGGAATCGGGTGAGGATTTTGATGGGGCAGCCTACAACAGAATGCTGATACGTATGCACAACAAAATGCTTGATGTAATGGCAGCCTTCCAGAAAACTGTGATCAATAGAGGTGTGCAGCTGCAGAACCTGGATCCCATCCATTCCAGCATGGAGCTGGTGCCCAACTCCATCAGCAGACTTATTGGACTCAATCCTGATTAAGGGGCTAATGGCTTCCATTGCAGTGCAAGCAGCAGCCACTCAATGTCTGAGAGAGGCTGTAAAAGCTCAGACTGCAGACATCATAGTTGTGGCTTACAGTGTGCAAACGTATACGTGCCAGATCCCAATCACACTGTGTGAAAATGTTCTTCCTCATGTCGCTGCTGGGTTTGTTGTCATTCATCTTCTTTCAGTATTCACTTCAACTGGGCCAATGGGAACAGTTTCACTTTATCTATTCTGTCTGGATCACTCATGATTTTTAACAACTCTATCAAATCTCCTCACAGCCCTCTCTCCTCTAATGAGAACATACGAACATATAAAACAAGAACAGAACTAGGCCATTTGGCCCCTCGAGCCTGCTCCATCATTCAATAGGATCATGGCTGATCTGTTTGTGTTGAATTCCACAATCCCATCTACTGCCAATAACCTTTGATTATCTTGGCCAACAAGAATCTATCTATCGCTGTCGTAAAAATATTCAATGACCCTGCCTTCACCACCTTCTGAGGCAGGGAGTTCCAAAGTTGCACAATCCTCTAAGAGAAAGAAATTCTCCTCATCTCTGTCCTATAAGGTCAACCCCTAATTTTAAAACAGTGCTCCTAGTTCTGGACTCACATCTGCATCTCCCTTGTCAATACCATTCAGGATTCTATATACTTCAATCAAGTCACCCCTCACTCTTCTAAACTCCAGTGGAAACAAGCCCAGTCTGCCCAAATAAGCTCATAAGGCAACCCACTCATTCCAGGCATCAATCTAGTAAACCTCCTCTGAACCATCTCCAACACATTCATCTCCTTCCTTAAATAGGAGACCAAAACTGCACTCAGTGTTCGAGATGCAGCCTCACCAATACCTGCATAACATCCTTACTTCTATGTTCAAATGTTCTCATAATAAGGAATGCATTCCATTTGCCTTCTTGATTACATGCTATACCTGCCTACTAACTTTTTGTGACTCGAGTATGACAACCCCCAGATCCCTCTGCACATTGTCATTCTGCTGTCATTCTCCATTTAAGTAATACGCTGCTTTTTTATTCTTCCTGTCAAAGTGAACAATTTCATACTTTCTCACATCATTCTCCATCTGCCAGATATTTGCCCACTCCCTGAACCTATCCATAACCATCTGCAAAATTGTCTTCTTCACAACATACTTTCCTATCTGTCTTTGTGTTGTCTGCAAATTTAATTACCATGCTTTTACTCCCCTCATCTAAGTCATTGATGTAAATTGCAAAAACATTGAGGCCTCAGCATAGATCCCTGTGGGATTCCACTGTCACATCTTGCTGATCACTGCATACTCTTTGTTCTCTGCCAGTCAGCCAATCTTCTATCCATGCTAATATGTTACTCATGATGTGGAGATGCCGGCGTTGGACTGGGGTAAACACAGTAAGAAGTCTCACAACACCAGGTTAAAGTCCAACAGGTTTATTTGGTAGCAAAAGCCACTAGCTTTCGGAGCGCTGCTCCTTCATCAGGTAAGTGGGAGTTCTGTTCACAAACAGGGCATGCGGAACACATGAGCAGAGACTGATAGCCAAGTTCCGCACACATGAGGACGGCCTCAACCGGGATCTTAGGTGCATGTCATACTATCTGTAACCCCCATGACTTGCCCGGGCTTGCAAAATCTCACTAACTGTCCTGGCTGGAGACAATACACATCTCTTTAACTTGTGCTTAACCCTCTCTCCACTCACATTGTCTGTATCTTTAAGACTTGATTACCTGTAAAGACTCGCATTCCAATCATTATTTTGTAAATTGAATTTGTGTCTTTATGTGTACTGTTTGTGAACAGAACTCCCACTTGCCTGACGAAGGAGCAGCGCTCCGAAAGCTAGTGGCTTTTGCGACCAAATAAACCTGTTGGACTTTAACCTGGTGTTGTGAGACTTCTTAATATGTTACTCCCCACACCATGAGCTTTTATTGTTTGCAATAACCTTTGATGAGGCACCTTATCAAATGCCTTCTAGAAATCATGTCTACAGGCACCTCTCTATCCACAGCACACCTTTGTTTTAATTTCATAACACTAAGGTGGCTCTTCCCAATTACATTGAGTTTATCTATGTGCCCAGCTATAAACTTTTAATGATCGATCCTAACACCTTCCCAACGACAGACGTCACACTAATTGGCCTATAATTTCCTGTTTCCTGCCTCCCTCCCTTTTGGAATAAGGGGTTATATTTACTGCTTTCCAATCTGATGGAACCTTTCCAGAATCCATCAAATTTTGGAAAATTAACACCAACGCATCTACTATCTCATGAGCCATCTCTTTTAAGACCCTGGGATGAAGTCCACCAGGAATTGGAGCTCCATCAGTTTGCTAGTGCTGCTTCCCTAGTGCTTGTAATTTCACCAAGTTCCTTTCTGCCCATCCCCCTCCTGATTTACAGCTATTATTGGAATGCTTCTTGAATCCTGTCTAGCGAATACAGAAGCAAAATATTTTCTTATTTCATCCAGCATTTCCTTATTAACTCCCCATTCTTGCTCTCTAGAGGGCCATCACTCACTTTACTTACTCTTTTACTATTTAAATACCTTTAGAAACTCGTGCTATCTGTTCTTACATTCCCACTACCTTCCTGTCATACTCTAATATCTTTCTCCTGATTAACCTTTAGGTCATTCCCTGTTGTTCTTTATCTGATCTGTCACTTATCTTTGTACGGTTATATGTTTTCTCCTTAAGTTTGATGCTTTCCTTAACTTCTTCAGGTAACCATGGATGGTAGCTCCTCCCTATAGAACTCTCCTTATTCATTCTGGTTCTCATTTGTAATATCAATCGGACATCTATCAAACACAGCCTATTTCTGCTTCATTTTGCTCTCCATCATTTTCTTCATCTAGGAAGCTCAGGCTTTGCCTGGTCTACCTTTCTCCCCTCATGTAATGCACCTCAACCGTACCCATAAGCAGCCACTGATCCCTTAAAGTAGCATAGGTGGAGATCCTCCCTGCTGCTGGACTTACTTTCAGCTGTGTGAGGTTAAGAGGATATTAACTCGAGCATTAGCCTCTAAAATGTACCAGTGGTGTTAACTCAGTATTGCATGCTGATAGATGTCATGAGCTGCTTGTTCTGCATACTTTCAGTGGCGTTTGGAGCTCTAAGGGCATTAACAATGCCCAAAATATTCAGCACTATCAAGACAATATCTTGTTCACTATCTTTACCATACATGAAGATTATTATTTAAATTTTTTAAATAACATAAATTTCTTTAATATGGATGAAGGTACATTGAAAATTTCCATTCCAATTCTCTTCCCACATTTAGTGGTGCACTAAGGCAGACTTTTGTCTGTTTCCATAGCTAGCAATTCCTGGAACAGGTCACCAATCTGTCGCCAGGAGTTTATACCTTAAAATGCACCACTCCACATTAAGCATGATTGATCAGGAATCTCTCTCACTCTTACCACCAGCATGTTGGAAGAATTTGCAGCTTGACGCTTAACCTGTTTGACCATTATGAGCATTATGAACGCACCTTCCTTACACATCAAATCTTGGGGTGGGATTTGAACCTCTGGCTCAGAGGCAGAGACACTCTTCACTGCGATACAAGTCCTCCTGCCCTGAAAATTTGCTGCTGTAATATCTAAGATTCAGTGAACTAAAAAGGTTGTGAACGTAGCCCAGTCCATCACGCAAATCAGCGTCCCATCCATTGGTTCCGTCTACACTTTCAGCTGTCTCGGAAAAGCAGCCAGCATAATCAAGCACTCCACACACCCTGGACATTCTCTCTTCCACCCTCTTCCATCGGGAAAAAAGATAAAGTTTGAGATCACGTACCAACCGACTCAAGAACAGCTTCTTCCCTGGTGCCACCAGACTTTTGAATGGACCTACATATTAAGCTGATCTTTCTCTACACCCTACTATGACTGTAGCACTACATCCTGCATCCTCTCCTTTCCTTCTTCCCTATGTACTCTATGAACGGTATGCTTTGTCTGTATAGCGTGCAAGAAACAATACTTTTCACTGCATACCAATACATGTGATAATAATAAAGCAAATTTGAAAAAAGTTATTCAGCCATTACAGATTAAGCACTCCAGCTCTGCATTAAGCACTACATTTCAAAACTGAAGACTGCATTGCAACATGAAACGTTCAAAGAATTTTTGCCGGTGTGTGACTAAGCTAGACAGCAGGCGAAATCAAAGGCTGTCATAAAAAGTTTGTGTGGATCTATAAGGAAATGTCTCTCAGCTGTGTCAGCATGCTGTCATCAGATTTACAGTGGGTGCTAGATATGAAAGGGCCGCGTAATGAGAGAACAAAGGAATCTACATGCAAAAAATGTTGCATCATATATAATTAAATGTATAATCAAATTGCAGAAAAATCAATCTACAGTTGCTTAATCAGCTTTTTAGCAAAGGATTGCTTGCCCCAAGCATTTATTGGACCTATTGCTGTAATCCTTCAATCTTAATGATTTTTTAAAAGGTTTGTCAGTGGCGAAATACCAGAACTGTGAAGTTACACTTGGTAGTTCAGACGTTCAGTGAAACTCAGTGTAGAAACCTGGTCCTTATGTTATGTCAGTTTCGTTTTGATTACACCCCAGTGAAATACCTTGGCATGCTTTACTGTGTCAAAGTACAAGTTGTTGTTGCTATTCAACACAATGATTTCGATGCCTTCTGCAATTTCCCTCCACAGTGAATATAAAATCAGAATTGTCAGGTCCGACTTACTGTTGGGCTTGGTATTATTTTATAAGAGATGTAAGTCTGTGGAGTTTAGATCCGTGATTTATGTTTCCAAAAGATTAATTGGTGGAGGAGCGATGATGGAGGGGGTGGGGTGGGGTGCTGCAGAGATGGGGAATGGGAAACAGCATTATCCAAACAGCAAACACAATTGGGTGGGATTTTACAGTCTCGCTCATCCTGAAACCGTAAAATCCCACCCGAGGTCAACAGATCTTTCCATGGTCCGCCCCTCGCCCGCTCCGATTCCTGTGGCGGGCGGGGCAGTAAAATTCCAGCCAATGACACATATATCAATCACCAGCACCCACAGCCCTGCATACGTGATGGTATTAAATATATCATGAAAGCCTCCATGAAGTCTTGTAGGGGAGGCATTTTTACATTTAATGTGCATAATACAATCGAGACAGAAACAAGTGAAATAGAAAGGTCAAAAGTAGCTCAATGGAGAGGGGCCTCTTTCAATACAGGGGAGAGATGGGCAGTTCTCCATCATGATATGAGGCGGCACAGTGACACAGTGGTTAGCATTGCTGCTTCACAGCGCCAGAGACCCAGGTTCGATTCCAGCCTCGGGTCGCTGTCTGTGTGGAGTTTGCACTTTCTCCCCATGTCTGTATGGGTTTCCTTCAGGTGCTCCGGTTTCATCCCACAGTCCAAAGATGTGTAGGTTAGGGGATTAGCAGGGTAAACGTACGGGGTTATGGGAATAGGGCCTGGATGGGATTGTGATTGGTACAGACACGATGGGCCAAATAGCCTCCTTCTGTACTGTAGGGATTCTATGATTCTATGATATGGATGGAATATCCATCAGGCTGCACATTTTAATGACGGCAGTCCACTATCATCACTAATGATAATTTGTGGTTTCTTGTCGATGTCAATGTATAAGCTGACCATTGAAGCCTTGAAGAATTCCTCCAATAATGGGGATTGACTTATATGCCAAGTGAACCACCTGTTTGGGTGTGGGTGGCTGCCATTTTTGTCATTCACCTTGAGGAATCTGGGTGTATCTTAAACTCCTGTAGGTCAGTCCAAAGATGTGCGGGTTAGGTTGATTGGCCAGGTTAAAAAAAAAATTGCCCCTTAGAGTCTTGGGATGTGTAGGTTAGAGGGATTAGCGGGTAAATATGTGGGGGTAGGGCCTGGGTGGGATTGTGGTCGGTGCAGACTCGATGGGCCGAATGGCCTCCTTCTGCACTGTAGGATTTCTATGATTTCTATGATTTCTATGATTTCAACACAGCTTGTATCACGTGTTTGATCCCTTGAACCCAATTATGAATACTGGTAAGCAAAACATCCATTTGGGGAGTGAACAATTGAGGCTGACTACTAATGCATGTATAGCATGCCATGGCTGGAAAAGCAGGTCAATATATAGGCTAAAGCATGATTTCTGGGACCATATACATCAGGTAAATTTATACACCGTGATCTATGTAATTTCCTATTGTTTCCCCCTGTTACCTATCATTTATGTTTAAATGAAAAGTAAATACTTTTCAGCACATCATTTTTTGTTTGTTTACAGCAATCTGTAACCGATATACACTCAAACACAGACATGGTCCATGGAGTGCTGAGCTATATAAGGATGTTAATGGGGTGGCTAGTGCACAAGATCTGGGAGTGGAAACACATTCATGTTTCATATTCATTCATGTGAAACAATGAGCCTCAATCAGATATATGTGTGAGGCTTAGGTTTGAGATTCAATCTCTCGAAAACAAAAGCTTTATCTGAAAAACAGTAATTGGAATTTTCTAGTCACTTTCCAAAATATTTCACCGCTTGATAAAAGATACCTCAGGGCTCAATTCATTCAAACAGAAAACAGTTACTATAATTAAATCTGTCTCACTGAAGAGCAACAAACAAGAGAAAAACTTCAGTACAGAAAACCTGGCACAATAATGGAAACCCAAGGGGTGGAAGCAATTGTAAAATAATACAATTTTAAAACAAGACCTTGCCTGGAACATATGCTAGTGGATAAAGCAGCACGATTTTTGTAGATTTATGCCAGATGTATGCTAAGACTATTAAATCCTACATAATGTTTCCCTTCTAATACTGCATTAATCTTCTGTATATTTTTGTCAGTGAAGCCCAAAAGGATTGAAGCATTCTGCTGTTGTCTGTCTGTCTGCATCTCGCTATTTCTGTAAATACTGCAATATCCTTCCCACCACCTGGTGTCTGCTTCATCCTTTGTACCTGAAAGTGACACGTTCGTTTCTGTGCCTACTCTTCCAGGCCTTCGTGGGAGGTAAGAAGAAAAGAGAAAATAATAAACTGAAAGAAACATAAACCAGAAAAAGCCCCTGTTCTTTTCCCAATAGTGCCATGGAATCTTTAGCAAATGTCTGAATCGTCAAGAGAAGGGTCTTTTAATGCTTCATCCAAAGGATGGCATTTTCGACATTGCACTAGATATGCCTAATATAATTTGGAGTGGGATCTGAATTCATAACCTTGTGAGAAAAAAAGAGAGGGCGAGTGAGAGACAGAAAGAAGGAAAGGAAAGAAAGATAGAATGAATGAATTGTTTTTTCACCGCTTTAGTCTGTTAGCTTGAATTTTTAAAAGCTTTAAAGAACTTCATTTTCTCCAGTGTTTCCTCTGAACTCAATTTTTTGACAGTCTGGTTCTTCCCTGGATTGTTTCAGTGGCCTGAATGTTTCCCATGTATCTTAGAGGATCTTAAACGAAGTGACTGCAGAAATAGTTGATGCATTGGTTATAATCTTCCAAATTTCCTTCGATCCTGGAAGGGTCCCAGTGGATTGGAAAATAGTGAATATAATGCCTTTATTCAATCAGGAGGGAGACAGAAAGTAGGAAACTTCAGGCCAGTTAAACCAACATCTGTCATAGTGAAATTGCTAGAATCCATTATTTAAGAGCTTATAGCAGGATACTTAAAAAAACATAATTTGATCAGATAGAAACAACGTGGCATTGTGAAAGGGAAATCATGTTTTGCTAAGTTATTAGAATCTTTGAGGAAGTAACAAGTAAGATGGATAAAGGGGAATCTGTAGATGTGGTATACTTGGATTTCCAAAAGGCAATAGATGGATGCCACATTAAAGGTTACAAAGGTAAAGTCATCATAGTTCCAGATGACCATAGGTTGCTCTCTCCTTTGAGAGGGAGAGTTGACTGATGGTAATTTAACCTGAGGATCACCACACCTCAGATTACTTATTAACTCTGAAAATTAACCCTGAAAAGGAACAATTTGACAAAGAAGTATTCAATGAATGGCATGACACTAGGAAGTTCTGTGGAACAAAGGGACCTTGCCTGTTTGGCCATCGATCTCTGAAGGTGGAAGGACAGAAGGTGGTGAAAAAGTATTATGGGAAACTTGCCTTTTTCAATCAAGGCATAGATTACAAAAGCAGGGCAGTCATATTGGTGTTGTATAGAACTTTGGTGAGCCCATAGCTAGAGTGGCGTGCAGTTCTGGTCACCACATTGTAGGAAATGAATGGTGGAGCAGGCTCAAAGGGCCGAATGGCTTCTAGTTTCCACGTTTCTATGTTAACTGCTTGCTGTACTTGCATGCTTGCTTTCAGTGATTGCTGTACAAGATACGTTGGCCCCTTTGTACATCAACCTAATCTATCACTATTTAAATAATATTCTGCCATTCTGTTTCTCTGTTTGAAGTGGATAGCTTCACATTTATCCACTTTATATTTCATCTGCCATGTGTTTGCCCACTCGCCCAATCAGAAAAAGGCCTATTTATGCCAACTCTTTGCTTCCTCTCTGCTAACCAGCTTTCTATCCATCTCGCGACATTACCTGCAATCCCATGTGCTTTAACTTTACACAGTAGTTTGTTATGTGAGACCTTGTCGAAAGCCTTCTGAAAGTCTAAATAAACCACATCCTCTGGTTCTCCTCGGTCAACTCTACTAGTTACATCCTCAAACAATTCCAATAGATTCGTCAAGCATGATTTCCCCTTTGTAAATCCATGCTGACTTTGTCTGATTATACCACTGCCTTCCAAATGCCGAGCTACAAAATCCTTGATAATGGACTTGAGCAACTTCCCCGGTACTGATGTTAGGCTCACTGGTCTAGAGTTCCCTGTTTTCTCTCTATCTTCCCTTTTAAATAGCGGGCTTACATTAGCAACTCTCCAATCTGTAGGAAATATTCCAGAGTCCAAAGAATTTTGGAAAGTAACCAACAACAGATCTACTATTTCTAGGGCCACTTCCTTAAGTACTCTGGGATGAAGATTATCAGGACCTGAAGATTTATACACCTCCAATCCCATCAATTTCCCCAAAACCATTTCTCTACTAATATTGATTTCCTTCACTATCCCAGCACTTCTGGTATATTATTAATGTCTTCCTTTGTGAAGACTGAAGCAAAGTACAAATTTAATTCCTCAGCCATTTCATTATTCCCCGTTATGAATTCTCCCATTTCTGACTGTAAAGGGCCTACATGTGTTTTTGTCAATCTTTTTCTCTTTACATATCTATAGAAACTTGTACAGTCAGTTTTTATGTTCCCCACTAGCTTACTTTCATACTGTATTTTTACTTTCTTAATCAATCTCTTGATCCTCCTTTGATGTAGGTAGAAACATTGAAATATAGAAAAAGGAAGGCAAATGGTATGTTGGCTTACATTGCAAGAACACTTGAGTATAAGAGCAAGGACGTCTTGGCACCAGAACTCACAAAAACCCAGCCATTTCCGTGCTCACATCATGTGGTCCCCTGTACAGGGCCTTGGTGAGACTACACCTGGAGTATTGTGTGCAGTTTTGGTCTCATTCTAAGAAAATATTTACGTGCCTTGGAGGGAATGCAGCAAAGGTTCACCAGACTGATTGTTGTGATGGTAGGATTATCGTATGAGGAGAGATTGGTTCGACTGGGCCCGTATCGGATGAAATTTAGAAGAATGAGAGGGGATCTAATTGAAACATAAACAATTTTGACAGCGCTGGACAGACTGAATATATGGATGTTGTTTCCTCTGGCTGGGCGCTCCAGTCACAGTAAGAAGTCTCACAACACACTTTAACCTGGTGCTGTGAGACTTCTTACTGTGTTTACCCCAGTCCAACGCCGGCATCTCCACATGGGGGCTCTAGAACCAGGGGTCACAGTCTTAGGATAAGGGGGAGGCCATTTAGGATTGAGACGAGGACCAGTTTCTTCACACAGAGGATGATGAGCCTCTGGAATTTTCCACCACAGAAGGCTGGGGAGACCAAATCACTGCTCTATTTAAGAAGGAAAGAGATAACTCTCTGGACTCTAAAGGTGCCAAGGAGTATGGGGAAAGTGTGGGAGTTATGGTCTTTAAGATCAATCATGATCATACTGAATGCCGAAGGAGGCTTGAAGGGAGGAATGGCCTATTCCTGCTCCTATTTTCTATATTTCAATATATCTCATACGACATTTCATCTACCATAACATCATGAGGGGCTAATGCAGTCAAGAAAGGTTGAGCAAGTTAGATTTATACTCATTGGAGATCAGAAGAATGAGATGTGATCTTGTGGAAATCTATAAGATCCTGAGGAGACTTGACAGGGTAGACAGTGGAGCGATGTTTCCACTCTGGGGGACGGGGTGGGGCGGGGGGGGGCGGGGGGGGGGGGGGGGCATCGGGGGGGGGGGGGGGGGTGCGGGGGAGGGAAGAGACTGAAACTAGGGGATACAGTTAGGAATAAGAGATCTCCCTTTTAAGACAGAGATGAAGAGAAATACTTTCCCTCAGAGGGTTGCTGGCATGTGGAATTCCCTTCCCCAGAGAACAGCGGAGGCTGGGTTACTGAATTTATTCAAGGCAGATTTTGATAGATCTTTGATAAACAAGTGAGTCAAGGGCAGACAGGAAAGTGAAATTGAGATCACAACCAAATAGCCATCCATGATCTTTTTGAATGGTGGAGCAGGCTTGAAGGGCCAAATAGCCTACTTCTGCTCCTAAGTCCTATGTTCCCATATCTTGATGGCCAAAGTTATTGTTGCTCAAGGTGAAATCTGACCCAGCACTGTAGTTTTACATTACATTTTCTGACTTATAATCAAACAACCACTAACCAAGCAATATAATTACACATTTTATTCCCACTTGCTATTGCTCATTCAGTGATTTGACAGATTAAATAGCAAATCCATCTTCTCAGATCTCTTTACACTTCATTTTTTTGTTATTTCAGCACCATCAATAAAATACTGATGACATTTCTCATCTTACAATGAATAATATCTTGACTGTACTGAGTTTTTTGTGTCACTGAATTTGCTATTTAAAGATGTGTTTTTGAACATACCTGGCTGCTATTGGGCCCAAGAATTCATCGTCCTCAGCCTCCTATTCGGCAGGCAAGAAACGTATATTTATTATTGGTGAAGGCTAAGGCATTTGCATGTAGCACCCATGTTTGAAACAGGTATTAGAGCCTTTGCCTATAGTTATCAAGAACTTAATACCTGCTTAAAGACCACACTGCAAGAAAACCAGGCTAAAACCAACCAAGGGAAGTTTTTAAAATACATGAATATAGAATTCCTAATGACGGTTCATTAAAATGAACTTTTAATAGCTTGTGAAGCAATCGGGAATAAAATCCATCGATTTGTCTATGGATTTGGTGTGCCATATTTCTGCGTCACAAATAAATATGGATATTACTGATGCCTTGCAATGCTGTACTTTGAGATTGTAACTTGCATTCAATCTCTATATATAGAATAAAATTCATTGCAGGCTCGCATGAGGCATGCCTTTATGGCATTCGAGAAAACACTGGAAGATATCATGTTACAGACCAATAAGTAAGTGAATTGTATCACAGATTGTCTTAGATGGGTTGCCAGCTATTATGAAAAAGGTTGGAACTATATTGTGTCCTTGCTATTGCAGTTAATCTTGGGGAGGCCCTGCCTTAGAAAGCTGCCAACCAATCAGACTGGCCAGCAGCTCTCAAGTCCCTCCAGCAACAGTGATGCAGTGGCTGGAAGAAGCACTGCACAAGACTGCCAGAGCCTAAGTCCCAGGAACTGGAGGCCCAGGTAAGTGTCACGAGTCCCAGGGCGCGGAGGGTAGGGGAGGCCTGGAGGATCACAAAGGTTTTGCGGGATAAGCCAGAGGGAGGAAGGGTTTGGTGGTCACCAGGGCATAAGGGAAGGGCAGCTCCAATCAGAATGGAGGTGACCCCCATGCACCCTTTCCCACCCAAGATTGACTTTTTTTTATTTCCAGGGTATCCCACCCAGTGCTGTCATCTGCCCAGCAACAGGGGGGAAATCACATGATGTGAACATAGGAATGGTTGGGTTTCTGTGAGCTCTGGTGCTACTCATCTTTTAATCCTTTCATTTATCATGATGCACAGCCTGTAACCCATCTAAGACAATTACTTAATCCTGGAATGAAAACTCTACTATGTCCCTGGAAGATTTCTGGTTAAGTTTTGGGACAAAGTGCCAAATAAAGTCATGAAAGTCCTTGATGGTAGCTATTTGGCTTCCACCCAACATACTATAAATATCGGCTCAATGGTATTCTCCCTGGAGTCAACCTGTTGTTTTCAATGTTTCTCTCAGAGGATTCTTGTTCAAAGTGAATTAATAGCCATTATTGACAGTAAAGTAATCTCTCTGTAGTTGATCCAGTCTGTTTTGGATACCTTGACTTTAGAAAATAATGAACGAAGATGCCTTGGTGTCAGTGGGATAGGTGATTCATTTCATCTATGCTGAATTTTAACTCCTTGATATTATTACTGTCCACTATCACCATTGCTTCTTAACACCTGTGCGGAAGCCATAATGAGGAAACATAGATGAAATTCAGAAAGGTGGGAAAGTAACTCAATTGGTAAAGTTAGTGACATTTGTCACTAGTGGCTAGCAGAAGGTCTACAGATACCAATGGATATAATTAATGAAATGGTGAAAGTTTACAAAATGAAAATTAATGTAAAAAAGACAGAAGTTATTAAAATTTGAAGAAACAATGGTAAAAAAACAGAGCTCAAGATAAACGGTTAATAGATGGAACAGGTGTCACCATTTAAGTACCTCAGGTGCATCTTGTCACAGTTACAGTTAAAAAGAAATTAGAGTGAGAAAAGCAGTGGCAAATAATGCATTCTCCAAACTTAAAGAATTGCTCAGTCTAAGAATAAGCAAAGAATGATAAAAACTGTGATTTAATGTATTTAGTTCTAAAGGGCTGAAATATGGACTGTGAGGAAAGCAGACATCCAAAGATTGGCAAGTTGTGAAGTGTGGTTCCGGAGAAGGATGGAGCGGGTCAGCTGGAGGAAACCTAAAGAGCAAAGAAGCCGTTCTCAGAAAGGAGAAGGAAGATCATCAACGAATATCAGCGAGAAAAGGTTGGATTGCCCACATTGTCAGGAATGATAACTGAGAACTTGCTGAAGGGGTTGATTGAAGGACAATTAGGGGGATGTAGGGCAAAGAGGGAAACAGAGAATGATGATGTTAGACAACTTGAAAATGGGATGCTCCTCGGAACAACTGAACAGGAAAGTGCAAAACTGCACGGCGTGAAATGTGCACAAAACTTCCTCTTAAGACTACTGCAGAAATGGCACAATAATTATGTTTTTGTGTGCGCTGATTTTGGCAAAACAGAGTAGATACCCATTATAGCAGAAGAAAGGCAATTAATATGCATCAGGACAATGATTTCTGCGTAAAGAAGTGTTTCCATGTGTTGATAACCTGAACATATAGTGATTTAGTTCCAGTATTCTATAGATCAAATGGTGTCTCTAAGGTGTTAAGTATTTAAATAATCAGAGTCATTGTAATCAATCACAAACTTCTTCACCATTGTTAAAGATTGGTTATCCATTCAAAACAGATAAAGCAATCACAGATAACGTTCTAGCAAGTCTGCAGTGATAGTCACACCACCTTGGTACACTTCAAAGAATGGAACCCAGTTTGGAGCAGGGGGATAGATTGGCAGCTGTGTAAGAGACCTTGAGAAGAGTCTTTCATTGACTGAGGGAATGAAATAGTCATGATGTGGAAATGCCAGCGTTGGACTGGGGTAAATACAGTAAGAGTTTTAACAACACCAGGTTAAAGTCCAACAGGTTTATTTGGTAGCAAATGCCATTAGCTTTCGGAGCGCTGCTCCTTCGTCAAATGGAGTGGATATCTGGTCACAAATAAGGCATGATGTGGAGATGCCGGCGTTGGACTGGGGTAAACACAGTAAGAAGTTTAACAACACCAGGTTAAAGTCCAACAGGTTTATTTGGTAGTACAGAGACACAAACTCAAGTTACAGAATACTGATTGGAATGCGAATCTTTACAGCTAATCAAGTCTTACAGGTACAGACAATGTGAGTGGAGAGAGCAAATTAGGCACAGGTTAAAGAAATGTGTATTGTCTCCAGACAGGACAGCTAGTGAGATTCTGCAAGTCCAGACAAGCTGTGGGGGTTACCGATAGCGTGACATGAACCCAAGATCCCAGTTTAGGCCATCCTCATGTGGCCTTGGCTATCAGTTTCTGCTCAGCGACTCTGCACTGTCGTGTGTTGTGAAGGCCGCCTTGGAGAACGCTTACCCGAATATCAGAGGCCGAATGCTCGTGACCGCTGAAGTGCTCCCCCACAGGAAGAGAACAGTCTTGCCTGGTGATAGTCAAGCGGTGTTCATTCATCCGTTATCTGCATGGTTTCCCCAATGCACCATGCCTTGGGGACATCCTTTCTTGCAGCGTATCAGGTAGACAACGTTGGCCGAGTTGCAAGTGTATGTACCATGTACCTAGTAGATGGTGTTCTCACGTGAGATGATGGCATCCATGTCGATGATCCGGCACATCTTGCAGAGGTTGCTGTGGCAGGGTTGTGTGGTGTTGTGGTCACTGTTCTCCTGAAGGCTGGGTAATTTGCTGCGGACAATGGTCTGTTTGAGGTTGTGCGGTTGTTTGAAAGCAAGAAGTGGGGGTGTGGGGATGGCCTTGGCGAGATGTTCGTCTTCATCAATGACATGTTGAAGGCCCCGGAGGAGATGCCGTAGCTTCTCCGCTCCGGGGACGACGAAGGGTACTCTGTCCACCGTGTCCCGTGTTTGTCTTCTGAGGAGGTCGGTGCGGTTTTTTGCTGTGGCGCGTCGGAACTGTCGATCGATGAGTCGAGTGCCATATCCTGTTCTTATGAGGGCATCTTTCAGCGTCCGGAGGTGTCTGTTGTGATCCTCCTCATCCGAGCAGATCCTGTGTATACGGAGGGCTTGTCCGTAGGGGATGGCTTCTTTAACGTGTTTAGGGTGGAAGCTGGAGAAGTGGAGCATCGTGAGGTTATCCTTGAGCTTGCGGTACAGTGAGGTGCTGAGGTGACCGTCCTTAATGGAGATGCGTGTGTCCAAGAATGCAACCGATTCCGGAGAGTAGTCTATGGTGAGTCTGATGGTGGGATGGAACTTGTTGATGTCATCATAGAGTTGTTTCAGTGATTGTTCACCAAGGAAGAAAATGTCATCGATGTATCTAGTGTATAGCATCGGTTGAAGGTCCTGTGCGGTGAAGAAGTCTTGTTCGAACCTGTGCATGAAGAATGAATGAAATAGGCCATGTAGGATTGAAATCAGGAAGCACTTTTCATACAGATCTTTATGTTTAAAATTCCAGTGCATGACTGCACTTTCTTTGAATGCTGGTACAGATGGTACTCACCCAAGGGTGTTTAAAGTGATGGGACATGCCGTTTCCAGCTCTTTGCCATTTCCTTAACAGTTTGCTCGTCTCTGCGATTTTTTCCTTTGAATTGGAAGGATGAATATGCAGTCCCAATTTTCCAATAACGTGATGAGCCTCCTCTCTTGCTAAAATGGAAAGGCAGAAAATAGGCAAGAAATTTGGATTTTCACTTTGAGGTGTTTTAGGGATGTCGAGTGGGTCAGATATTATGCCATTACTGAGCTGAGAGTGCCTGATGCGAAAGGACGTTTAGATGTAAAGTATTTTAGAAAGTTTTGTATCTTTATTTATTTTCCACTTAATCACATTCTCTGATCTTGTAACTTTCCTACTGGAAATTCAAGCTGCCCAAACATTGGAAACTAATAATCAAAGCGAAGTGAAATGCTCACCAAAATATTTATTTCCAATGTTGTAGGGAAAAATCCCTGACCAGCACAGAATAGAAGCCGAGTCGCAAATCAAGGTTCAAAGCGTGTCTTTATTGTACAATTTACTAGGATCCTAGGGAGACCCCCGTAGCCAGCTCAGAAACAGTGGCTTGGCCACGTTGATCTCAATTGGATTACATCAGCCCTGGATCTTTATAGGGCTCCAAATTTGAGCGGGAACATTTGATTATGCATCTTTTTACAATATGTATAAAGTGGTCTGTCAGGTCAGGAAGTTCTCTGGGAGGCTTGTCAATTTGCATTTGTATGGTGTGTGTTCGTGTTAATGGGATTACTTGGTCCTGCCCCGGTGTCTAAATGCGTTTCCCATTATCATCTTTATGTGTCCCCTTATTTGAATTTGATCCTATTGTCCCGTGTCTGTGTTTCCTGCTTGTGAGATTGAGTGTTAATGTTATCCTGTCTTGTTGGATGTCTGGAGTACTTCATTCTAACCTTTTATTCTTATATCTTGGTTTATCAGATTTTTATGTCTGCCTTGGCCGAATTAGTAATGTTTCAGTGATAGCTTGGTTTTGATAACCCACTCTGTGTCTCGTTTCATAGGGATCTTGATCGTCCTTGACCAGTTTAAAATGCAGCTACAGGCTGTTGCTAGGCAGATTAGGGATCTCCCGCAGTTTCTGAAATTCGTGAGTCTCTCAGCTGTGCAGGGGGAGACCCGATCGAATATCCATCCGGGGGTGCCCCTCTGCATTGTTGGCCCGTTATGAGTGGTGCCAATTAGTCCAATAAAAATATGTTTGATGATACAAATATGGTTTTCTGGAAAATTTCCTCCTTCAGTCCCTCCTCTCGTCCAGGGGGTGCCATTCATGGCTGACCCCCCATGGACGACCTTCAGAGGAACAGTGATTTGTACAGCTGTTGTCCTTGCCGTTGTTCCTCCTCTTCTGGGTCGTTGTTAAGTTCTTGCATCTGGATACTGGCAGTGGGTAGCATTCCTGATGTAATATTTGCACATATCACTTTAATACAGGTTAGGCCAAGGCAGAGTGTGAACAGGATGGCTACTACTAGGATCAATCCCTTCATAATATATGCTCCCCAAACTGTGTTAAACAGCCATCCTAACCACCCATCAGTCCCTGTTAACCCCTGTTTAAAGTTATCCAATTGCTTTTGTATCCCGGACATGGCTGCTGTTATGTTTAGTGTCTCGTCGTGTACGTATGTGATGCATTTTTCCTTGATGATGGTGCATACCCCCCCTTGTCTGGCTAGCTGATAGTCCACCGCATATCTCGTTTGTTGTGTGTATAGTCTGAGTTCTGCGAGTTCTTGGTCAATTGCGCCTAATGCTTGTAGGGTGTTGTTTCCTAAAATGGTCAGTCCACATATGAAGAAGTTCCTATTACTGGCACTGATCACCCCTGCGGCGCCTCCCAGGGATAGTGTCCCCAGAAATCCATATCCTAAAGAAGACCCTAGTGTGACAGGGGCCTGCCAGTCGGAGCAAAATTCTGCGCTGATGGCCCTGGTCACTATGCGTTTCTGGACATGCCCCTCACTTGGGCATGGAACCGTGAGAGGTCTGATTGTCCCTACGGAAAAGAACCTTGGAGGCCTGTCTGTGGCCGTCATGTATACATTTTTAAATAAAACACGTACCCGTCTTTAACCCGATAACATGCATTACCCCGGGGTCGTTTGACCACATGGCCCCATCTTGTGGAACCTTCCCTCCCCCTGGACTGTCCACTTGATTGTACCTCTTGGTGAGAATCAAATGGATATGTCCCTGAGGCTGAGCTTACGTGGGTGCTGTTGCACTTGCCACACATAAGCTGCCTACCCGCGGTGACTGCAATGCATTTTTGTTGCTTGCAGTCACAAGTGAAGTGTCCTTCCCGGACCCGGCACTCCTGGAGAGCACAATGTGCCTCAGCGCACGAATCATTTTTAGGGACAAAGGCATGCACGCACCCCCATCCCTCTCCCTTAAAACATTGTGGGTAGTTCCCATGTGTCTCCTCCGGTTGGGGTCCCGTCCCCCTTAGAATTCCCGGCTCAGTGAGCTCTACACACCTTCCTTGTATCCCTTGCTTAAAGTACCCAATATGTTCTTTGCAGGGTGCCCCCGATGTGTCAATAGTGAATAACTCTTGTGGGAGCCACCCTGGTGTTGCTATGAATAGGGAGTTTACTGATCGCGCTGAGGGGTAACAAGCGGTCCTATTCCCATAGATCTGGATGTGTGTTTTCAGGAATAGGTTTCCTTCCATGATTGGTGGTTCTGCTCCCCTAACCCCCCTTGTTGGAGTGTATTTACAATGGTCAGGGTTATTATCAGATATGTCCCTGTTCCCATATCGCTCTTTTTTTTTTTCAACAGTATTTTACAATTACAGTATATACAGAAAATAAACAGGCAATTAAATTAAAAGTAGTTGGTTCCGACGTCTTGATAGTAGATCTGGTCCTGGTTCCTGTGGAAGTTGAATGAGCAAAACGGTATTTTTTAGTTCATTTGTCCTCATATAGTTTCAATTGGGTCCAGTGTTTCCAGACCCCTTGTCCCCTTATATCTATACAGGCACAGGTATCTCCGCTAATAATGACCTCGTAAGGTCCGTGCCATCTTGGGGCAAATCCTGGTTTTGCAGGAAGCACTTTTGTTAATACCCGGCTCCCGGCTTTTGGGACTTCTGGTAATATTTCTGAGTCCCCCTCTGCGTCGACCTGTGCCTGATTAGAAATTACGGACCGGCGCATCCCCTTCAATTGGGTGCTAAGGTCTCGGATGTATTGTCGGATCCTATCTTTTATCGGACCCACATCTGTCCAGCCTGTAATAATGTTTTCGGGTAAGTGCATTGCTCGCCCGGTCATCAGCTCGTATGGAGTCAAGCCGGTAGTTCGATTTGTGGTCGCCCTAAGCCTCATCAGAACTGCAGGTAGGACTTCTGTCCAATTTCTACCTGAGGATTGCATTGCTTTTGCCATTGTTATTTTTAGAGTCCGATTCATCCTCTCCACCATCCCGGAACTTTGTGGGTGATAGGGGATGTGAAATTTTTGTTTTATTCCTAATAGTTGGCAAATGTTTTTCAGAACCTTTCCTGTGAAATGTGTTCCCTGGTCCGAATCAACTTGAATTGGCATCCCCCATCCATAGCAAGCTTAGTGTGAATTAAATAACACTTTGTACTGGCCTTTTTTGGCTGCAATTGGACATCCATTCATTTGTCTGTAATCTTATCAAAAGACATCGCTTTCCCCATTAAAATCACATGCCATACAGCTCCGATCTTTATATGATGTACTCTTACACTATCTCTAATTTGATCATTTGTTTGCGTGCAAGTGCCGCACCACAGTACTTCACAAAATAATTATGTCTTTATCAATATTCAATATAGTATATGAATATATCATACAAAGTTGGTTAAGGCTTTTCAGGATTTGATGTTATTCTTGTGTCTATATGGCAGTGCTATACTGTATAATAAAAATAATCAAGCGGCAGTTGTATCATACCACTTTACACATCGTACCCGTGATATCCAAACCCTTTTAATTTAAGCCGTTTCTTTTTTTTAAACTGAGCTCCAGATCGAAACCCCCGCACTCTAGGAAAAGTAACAGGCGCCGAATCAAAATCAAAGCAGGTACAATACATACCAGTTATTTGATTAGGAACATTTTGGTTTCTTAACTGGCTAGGTTTTAAGCTTTGCAGTGCTTTTATATTTGGCAAACCTTGAACCTTGATGGCTCATGAAATTCCGACGGCAGTACATAATTTTAACTAGTTCAGAATACTAAACTATCTGACGTTCGCAAATCGCGATATTCTGCGATTAATACTGTATTTCACTGACTTGATATACTTTAAACTAATTCATAGACCTCAGTCTTTTGTTCCTGCTTTTCTACCTTTCCACAAAATAACTTATTTTCTTCTCTTAACTCCTCAACTAACTCTTATAATTTCTACTTCAAGACAAAGGAAAGAGCACATGCTTCCTTCCAAGGTTTAAATCCTTTCTTAACATTAAAACAAACAACAACAAAGCATCCACGCAACCACTTTGTTTAAACACACACAGACACACACATGGAAGCTTCCAAAAGTCATTCCACAGTACATCCTTTTTCATTCAAACTTATCATTTCAGACTGGGATGAGTGTAAAACATTCAAAGAGAATACTGAACATTGATTAAGACAATCGCTTTTATTCTTCTTTCTTCCAAACTGTAATTGACTCAAAGCAGAAGTAAATTCAAGAAATCCTATCACTTGAATCTTTACAGTTTTAACACTCTCCCAGCCCCCCTGAGGCTAAACCAAGGTGCAATGTACTGCACCTACTGCCTGTAGCAAACATTCCACAGGAACAAAGAGCTCCCTGCTCTCAATCTAATTACAACAACAACCACCTACATTCGACAAGCTACCAGATCTCACAAACACACTGAAATACAAAAACTAAGATCTCTCCTATCCATCTGCTGCCTTTCCCCTGGCGTAAAAGGCTTATAGGTTGCCTTTGGTTGTGCTAACGTCCCTCCTCTCGTGACTGGCGCTAGATTATAATTGTCTATGTTTTCTTTTGATGCTGGAGTGGCTGTATGTTTCTGCACTGACTCGTATGGGCGCCGAGGGTCCGTTTCCTCTGATCTCTGCGTTATCTCCGCAGTGTGGTTTCTGTATTCTAATTCCCTCACTCTCTCCTGTAATACTTTAATTTGCTGTCTCTTTGTGTCTCTCCTCCATAGAGGCATTTACTTCCTCAATTAGTCCAGCTAACTGGGTCACTAATATTACTCCCATTACTTTTGTTTTGTCCCGTTTAACTCCGTCTACCCACTTTCTTTGATCTTCTAAAGTTTGTGATGCGTTCCACCCGTTCCGTTTCATCTTTGCAACAATCGCTTCTCTGGCTAACAGATACTTCAAAATGAGAGCTACTGCAGTTTCTCCCTTAACAACGTGGTCTGCCATTTTTCTGTCTAGCAGTCCTGCAACCCCCGCATGCTGGCTGCTACAGTAAAAGTGCCTCAACTCTCTCCCTTATCTCCTGTCACTGATACTGCCCCAGCACCGTCTGTATTGCTGTAGGTTCTCGTAGTGAGGTTCCAGTGGGTCTCTTTCCCCTGGGCTCCCCCAACTATTCCTGACACCTCACGCTTGGACTATTTTGTGTTGTCTTATTGGGATGTGTGCTGGTTGTTTAGTGGGTTTGTCCGCCCCTGTTCCCAGCCCCTCTAAGTACAACGCCTCCCGCTCGGCCACCACCCCCACTAGCAGGGTTGATCCGTTACCCCAAAACCGGGTATCCTGCTATGGGCTGTGGTGTTCCCTACAGACGAACAAGGTTATCAAACTCCGCCCGGGTCCCTAATGGATCCTCCGTCGTCGTGTCTCTTGGTCAGGATGGATCGGGTCCACTTTTCCTCAACACTTACACACCTGTACTCTGTTATCAAAGCCCCTGTTATAGTTAGTAACTGTATCGACTCTGAGGTTGTTCGTCCCTTCAGAGTCAGTGTTGTTACCCGATTTACACTGTCCGTGCCTTGCACCCTGAGTGCCTGTCCCTCTTAGCGCCCGCTTCAAAACCCAACCTTAGCGTGGGAGATTTCTCCTCTTAACGTCCAGTTTAGGGTAGGGCACCTTGAGTCAAGCACTCCCTTGTCCTATTGCCTTGGCACAGACAGCGGTTTCATTTACAATCCTGGGTTAGTTACACCAATTAGTTCTGCATGCGGTACTTATCTTTATATTAGTCTTAATTCTTTGTTATCAAATAGCCCAAAACCTGTTATCTTTACCTTTGGTCCTTTACTCCTATTAAAGTTAACAGTTACTTACCTTCTTCCACGCGGTTGTTCTGACCTGTACCTCTTTAGTGCGGACTTCTGTTTCAATTTAAAACTTAGGCAAGATTATACAGTTCTACAAGACAACAATACTTAAAACAGACAAACCCTAACCCTTAAAGGTACCTCACTTTGAACGGAGACCTGCACTCGCCTTTGACTGCTCTGGATTTGTATCAGATTCGTTTAAATTTGATCCCGACTTTCAAACTGTGGCCATCAGTCAGAAGTCAGATATCAAATCCTGCCGTGACTACGCCATTTTGTTGTAGGGAAAAATCCCTGACCAGCACAGAATAGAAGCCGAGTCGCAAATCAAGGTTCAAAGCGTGTCTTTATTGTACAATTTACTAGGATCCTAGGGAGACCCCCGTAGCCAGCTCAGAAACAGTGGCTTGGCCACGTTGATCTCAATTGGATTACATCAGCCCTGGATCTTTATAGGGCTCCAAATTTGAGCGGGAACATTTGATTATGCATCTTTTTACAATATGTATAAAGTGGTCTGTCAGGTCAGGAAGTTCTCTGGGAGGCTTGTCAATTTGCATTTGTATGGTGTGTGTTCGTGTTAATGGGATTACTTGGTCCTGCCCCGGTGTCTAAATGCGTTTCCCATTATCATCTTTATGTGTCCCCTTATTTGAATTTGATCCTATTGTCCCGTGTCTGTGTTTCCTGCTTGTGAGATTGAGTGTTAATGTTATCCTGTCTTGTTGGATGTCTGGAGTACTTCATTCTAACCTTTTATTCTTATATCTTGGTTTATCAGATTTTTATGTCTGCCTTGGCCGAATTAGTAATGTTTCAGTGATAGCTTGGTTTTGATAACCCACTCTGTGTCTCGTTTCATAGGGATCTTGATCGTCCTTGACCAGTTTAAAATGCAGCTACAGGCTGTTGCTAGGCAGATTAGGGATCTCCCGCAGTTTCTGAAATTCGTGAGTCTCTCAGCTGTGCAGGGGGAGACCCGATCGAATATCCATCCGGGGGTGCCCCTCTGCATTGTTGGCCCGTTATGAGTGGTGCCAATTAGTCCAATAAAAATATGTTTGATGATACAAATATGGTTTTCTGGAAAATTTCCTCCTTCACCAACAAGAAAAATGACACTCAACCAACAGTGAAGTGGAAACAGCTTTCATTTGATCCACTGACCTAATTGCAATTTGAGTAGATAGCATCTGTCTTTATTTTCAATGAGTTGTGTTGGATTGGGTCAAACTGAATTCAATTTGAGATAGCTGGTTGGAGTAAGGCGCCCTGATAGCAGGATAGACTTGTAACATAACCCCTTCAGAATAGAAAACGTGGTAACAAGAGGTGACTGTGACACTCCTGAAGTATCTTTTGTAAGCGTACAAGACAGGGAATAATTGAATAGGTTTCTGTTTTAAAAAGTTCTAGCATATGTGTTTCATTTTTGAGACAAATTATTCAAATAATGAAAGAGTAAACCTTATCCCTTGCCCTTGAACAGATTTTAAAATATCTTTCTCACCAGTTTAATCCAATATTTTCTGCTTCTGAAAAGCATTGATTTCTTGCTGGGGCACAATTCAATAAAACCAAGTACTCCTCACCGCCTTGTTCAAGTGGCTATTGATGCTAAAAGGTAAATTTAGTCATATTCAAAAGATGTTTAGGTTGAAGACCAATCATTCTCAGATTCTTGGCTTCCTTGAGATGCAGCTTCTTGCTACAGTTAGGTACAGTGAGTAGTCTCACAACACCAGGTTCAAGTCCAACAGGTTTATTTGGTAGCACGAGCTTTCGGAGCGTTGCCCCTTCATCAGGTGAGTGAAGAGTTCGGTTCACAAACAGGGCATATGCAGACACAAACTCAATTACAAGATAATGGTTGGAATGCGAGTCTGAATAGGTAATCAAGTACAGTTAGGTTATTGGACATCCTATGTAGAGCCAGCACACTGGATCTGAGCCTGATCCTGTCCTTACTCAATACACATGTTACATACACAGTTCTTTATGAAGTTTCTAGTGAGTTATCAGGAGCAGAAACCATGGTGATTCTCCTGGGAACCATGGCCTGTTTCCATCCTCTGACTTGTAGTTTATTTCCTTCTTTAGTTAATGTGGTGGACCTCAGTTGTGCCTTTGTCCTATATGGACCACCGTTGTGTGTGCTTGTCATACCTGGACACATCCCCTTCCAGTTTGGTTCCTCCCCTCGGCACCTAGTATAAAGGTGGCTGTCTCCTCCCCCTTGTTCAGTCCAGGTTGGTTATTTGTTGGGATCTGCTCCTGATTCTGTTGTGAATAAAAGCCTACACTTATATTGGCATATCAGTAGTCTTTCGCCTTATTGATAGCGCATCAGTTAATCTGTGCTGTTGTTTATTCCATGCTGGAGTGCAGAAGGAAGGAAATCTGATCCCAGGTCTTTGCCGAAAGCACTCTTTAATCATTTGTTGGGAAATGTATGAGGATGGGCTTCCCATTTGTGAGATCAACCTCACTGCACCCCCTCCTCTCCACCTCCCACACCCCCAGCTTTCTGCCCCCCAACACTTACCTTATCCTGGATTCCAGGAACTGGGTGTAATCCGAATCCTGGCCACTGCTGCCATTGGTGGGACTTGTGACTGAGTGAGAGAAGAAAGTCCCGACTTCAGCCGGTTAATTGTTGTGGGGCAGATGTAATCAGCAGTGATTCATTTTCTGCCAACACTTTAGGTGATGGGATGGGAAACCCTGCCATCCAAAAAGTTTGCATCCCCATGTCTGCGTGGGATTCTTCCGGGTGCTCCGGTTTCCTCCCACAGTGCAAAGGTGTGCAGGTTAGGTTGATTGGCCATGCTAAATTGCCCTTGAGTGTCCCAGGATGTGTAGGTTAGGGGGGAATTAGCAGGATAAATACGTCAGGATACGGGGATAGGGTCGAGGCAGGATGCTCCTTCGGAGAGTTGGTTTAGATTTGATGGGCCGAATGGTCTGCTTCGGCATTGTAGGGACTTTATGATTCTAAGTATCAGTAATGATGAGGAAGATATTGGGAGAGGTGACCAAAAGCTTGAGCAAATGGGCAGATTTCAAAGAAGGTCTTAAAATATCAGAGGGAGATGCAGAGGGGCCTACTGCTGAGTGCACAGCCATTATTGATAGGGCTTAGGGAGGGGGGGATGCAAAAGAGGATGGTGTCTGAGGAATGAGTTTTGGCAGGGGTGGGGGGGGTGGGGAATGATTGTACAGTAGAGGAGGTTACAGAGATAGCCAGGAAAGAGCAATGTCACGTTTAAATAAGAGATGGAGAAATTCAATTCAAGGCATTGGTAGATTTGATTTGATTTGATTTATTATTGTCACATGTATTAGCATACAGTGAAAAATATTGTTTCTTGCATGCTATACAGACAAAGCATACCGTTCATAGAGAAGGAAATGAGAGAGTGCAGAACATAGTGCTACAGTCATAGCTAGGGTGTAGAGAAAGATCAGCTTAATATGAGGTAGGTCCATTCAAAAGTCAGCAGGGAAGAAGCTGTTTTTGAGTCAGTTGGTATGTGACCTCAGACTTTTGTATCTTTCTCCCGACGGAAGAAGGTGAAAGAGAGAATGTCTGAGGTGCGTGGGGTCCTTAATTATGCTGGCTGCTTTGCTGAGGCAGTGGGAAGTATAGACAGATGGGGAGACATCAGATGTCAGCAAAAAAATCTGCTACGGGATGGGATACAGACAAAAAGGTCTGAAGTTTACAGAGCATGGAGAATGGGAAGCTGACCAGGAGAAAATCAGAAGTCAAGTCTGCAAATGACAAAAACGTGGGATTATGTTTCTGTGGCAGATGGGCTGGGACAGAAGGTTATGGATGTGGAAGTACACACTCTTTGCAATCTTAGATTTGATTACTTTTTTCTATTGCTGACTGGAAAATATTTATCTATTTTGGGAAGATTTGCAGTATAATAGTTTTAACATTATTCTGGCAGGCATATAAGAATGAGACCACTTGAACATGTTCATTTTAATTGTATTGGATATTTTACAGTTTCCCAAATGAAAAGTAGTCCTTAAAAAAGAATGCCAGAAATATTCTGTGGATTCTGTGTGGAGAGAACCAGAGGTCAATTTCAGGTCAATGAATTTTCATAAGTTCTGATTTCTGCTTTCATTTCTGATCTCCAGCATCTGCAGTGTTTTGCTTTTGCCTTAAAACTTAATGCCTAATTGCTGCATTTTGGTAACCTGAAGCACTTTTCGCTCTGCCAGCCTCCATTTTCTATCATAAAGCTAACAGCTGCTCATTAGAAAAGAAGTCACTTACCTCATCCTATCAGATCAGCCACACCTCTGCCAAGCAGAATGTCGTTAGCATTAGGAGGAAATTGATGCACAGCCAAGTTGTCTTCAGGGTTGCACAAGCTGGGGTGCCTAAAGCAATCTTCAGATTAAACTATTGCATACCATTCTGCGTCACTGTAAATCTGTTCTTGCAATATATTTGAACAACTAGTATAAAACAACCGATATACAGTACAGCAAGGGACAGACAACAGTTTTAGTAAATATTGTCATTATAAAGGACAATACATACCTTCATGTCAGCCTCAGAATAAATACTGAACCTGATCCTTCAAATGAACAGATTCTAGCCAACCTGCTGATTTATCATGTCTGCCCAAGTGGATGTGCAAATGTGGCCTCTCAGTTACAAGGTATGAAAGATCTTGATGTATACCACAACACAAGTGCCTCTATACCTCGGAGACTGCGTATTTTGTTTTATCTCCAACTTATGTTTTCAGGACAGCTTGAGCGAAAAGCAAGAAATCAGGCAGTTGGAGCAGTGGGAGGGATGAAATTTGCATTGCTGCAGGAAGCATTTGCATTGCTGCGTGTTGAATATCAGGGCTGCTGAGCAGATCTCTTCAGTGTAATCACAGGCTCCTCATGATATGTGATTGTCTTGGCTGCTATAACTCACAAAGAATACTGGATGCTTGCAGTTGCAATGGCACACTGCAGTTCAGTAGAACATTCCGCGGAAAATATATATTAGACAGAACAATCAGATATTAGTTTCTTCCGTCTCCAGGACTAGATCTACCTTTAATGTAAATATCTAATACAAAATATTGATAATTGTTCAAAACATTTACTCAAACTGGCAATGTTTTATCAGGATAAAGAGAGAAGGCAGAATAATCACACATTCATAAGGCCACAGTCCCCAGATTGAGTACAGTTTTCTGTTTCTTTATTTGTTCAAGGGATGTGGGTGTCACTGCAGACATAGAAACTAGAAGCAGGAGTAGGCCATTCAGCCCTTTGAGCCTGCTCTGCCATTCGTTATGATCATGGCTGATCATCAAATTCAATATCCTGGTCCCCCTTTCCCTCCCATATCCCTTGATCCTTTTGGCCCCAAGAGCTATATTTAATTTCTTCTTGAAATCACACAATGTTTTGGCCTCAACTACATTCTGTGATAGCGAATTCCACACATTCACCACTCTCTGGGTAAAGAACTTTCTCCTCAGCTCAGTTCTAAACTGTTTACCCCTTATTCTCAAACTATGACCCCTAGTTCTGGACTCCCCCAGCATTGGGAAGATTCTTTATGGATCTATCATGTCTAATCCTGTTAGAATTTTATAAGTTTTTGTGAGATCCCCTCTGGCTCTTCTAAACTCCAGTGGATATAATCCTAATCAACATAGTCTCTCTGTAGGTTGCTGTAGGTCAGCATCTATTCCCCACCCCTAACTGCCCTTGAGAAGGTGGTGATGAGCTGCCTTTCTGAACTACTTGGGCCCTATTTTATATTTTGATTCTAAGTCCTGGGTGGACTTGAAACTGGGAGTGTTTCAGATCTGACTTTTAGAAATGAATTTAAATGGCCGACACAGCCATTTCGGGCATGGTTCCGATCGCAGCCATATTTGGGCCTCGGTAAAGGAGGAACCGGCGCGGAAGCGATTGCGGATCGCGCTACTTGCCTCACGCCCGACTTTACCAAGTTTCTGTGCCCAAAAATGGGCGCAACGCGATGGTAAAATCAGGCCTCTTGAGCCCATGTGGTGTAGGTACACCCACAATGCTGTTATAAGGGAGTTCCAGGATTTTGAATCAGCAACAGAAAAAATAGCAATATAGTTCCAAATCAAGATGGTGTGTGGTTTTGAGGAGAACTTGCAGGTAGTGATGTTCCCAAGCATCTGTTGCCCTTGTGCTTCTAAATGGTAGAGGTCGTGGGCTAGGAAGGTGGTGTATCATAAAAGATACAGATAGTGCAGTATAGATTCATTCAAAGGCTTAGCAGTTACAGTTAAAAAGAGGTGTGTGTAAAATTATTATCTTTTCACACTAAAGCTGACAATACGACCTGACAGAAATGTTCAAAGATAAATAGAAATAAATTGATTTCACTGCTAGACACGATAAGGGTGCAAACATCATACAAAGAAATAAAGGGGAAATTGCCAAAATATCTTTGCCCAGAGGATAGATCAAAGGTGAAGCACTCTGTCAGAAATTGTTGATGAAATACAGCCCACAAAATGTTAACAAGGATGAAGACAGATGATGGAAAATAGAAATATTAAGGTGACAGAATTAGAAGTGTTAGTTTACAAACAGAAAACACTGGTTTGGATTAATGGGTTGGATGGCTTGTTAATAGGCTGTAAAATTCCATGATTTTATATGGTTTTCATCTGAATGTTATTCCATAGATCAACCTGATGCTTCTTATGACATAATTCAGTGAAAATTCTGTCATTTAATTGAACATTGACGAAGAAACAAAACAATGGGTAAACACCATTACCTTAAATGAAGCTGAGTCCCTTTTTGTTATATCCCGCAAAGTACTTTGTTCCTCATAAAGTTGCTCTACACTGAGGAAGGAGACCAAGAAAATCTACTTGCTATTCCCCTGCTCTGCCTTATATCACACATAGAGACCCAACACGTTGCAGAATGGAATCACAAGGAAACAGCTGAGATGCAAAGGGAGCATTACACTGCAAATCATGCAGACAATTCTATTGAAGACAAACTCTGATTAGTGACAAAGCAGGGCTACAATAGTACGTCATACAGAACTTTTTTGCCAGCTATTTTAACAGTTATTAAGCCATGTTCCAAATGTATTATCTATTAATGTTCACACACATAATCTCAAGGTCTGAGAAACCACTTGTCTGCAAACAAGATGCTGCAATATAGTGTATGCCATTTTGGGCCCTATTTTACCATTTTGATTCTAAGTGCTGGGTGGACTTGAAACTGGGAGTGTTTCAGATCCGACTTTTAGACCCGTTCTCAGGTGCCCCCATGCGCACTCTGCCTGAAAAAATATCAGCAAGTCCGAATCGCGCTGCACAAACCTGTGGGCGGGGCTCAACGCACCCGAAATCCGGCAGCTCCGATCGGTGCCTCCAATTGCGCATGTGCAAAAAAAATGATAGAATCATGCTCCCCTGCCACATCCCTCCTGGGCCAGATAATGCTTCCCCCTGGCCCCCACAGATATTGCCCCACCCCCACAAAATTACTGATCCCCTTATCCCCCCTCACCCCCACCACCCAGTCCGATCGCAGGCCCCGCCCCCTCTCCCCCCACCAATCTCAGGCAGAGTGGCAGCAGACCCTCCCCCCCCTCCCCCCCACTGATCTCAGGCAGAGTGGCAGTGGACAAAAAGAGAAAACGCTGGAAAATCTCAGCAGGTCTGGCAGCATCTGTAAGGAGAGAAAAGAGCTGATGTTTCAAGTGCAGATGACCCTTTGTCAAAAGCTTTTGACACCCCTTCCCTTCCACTGATCTCAGGCAAAGTGGCAATGGACCCCCCTTCCCTTCCACTGATCTCTAGCAGCGAGCCGTCGGACCCATAATTTCTTCTCACTTATCTAGTTACCTGTAACCTATCTTATTCATTTCATTTGTCTTTCAAAGTAATTTATCCCACATGTTTGTCACTCCTTGTGTAAAACATGTTCCAATTGATTCACTCATTACTCCTAAAGACCTATTTTTAAAATGTGTATTCCTGGTTTTGAACTTCACCATTGAAAAATTTGTCGTGATCAATTTTATCAATCCTCTTCATGAGCTTGAAAACTTAAAAAACCCATAGGTTACCTCAAAGATTCCACTTTTCTGATGGATACAAGTTCAACCATCTGAATATTTTTTGATACCTGAAACAAGTCAGTTACTCACTTCTGTCGATTCAGGAACAATAATATCTTGTCTGTACATAAGCAGCCAGAATTTCACAAGTATCTGAAATGGGTTCTGATCACTGTCATACAGAGAGACTCTTTTCATTTATATTCATTGATTTCTGCTGCTGCGATATATATAGGACTACATGAAAGCACCCCACATTGTATGGAATGACACAAGGAGGATTTCCAAGAGGAGACTTAAGTGCTTTAACACAAAGCTTTGACTGAATTTTCAACACGGATCTGAGAAACAGGAGCCAATCCTGTTTTGGGGTTAGAAATTTGCCTCCAGAGGGAAATAAAGTTCAGATTTTCCCATGGGGAAGCCCTTAATTGGTATCGAGATGGGATTGCTGTCCACTTAAAGCCAGTGTGGGAGGGATTGGAGATGGGTCAGATATAGTGTGGAACTCATTTAGACTCAAAGAACAAAGAACAGTACAGCACAGGAAACAGGCCCTTCGGCCCTCCAAACCTGCGCCGCTCCTTGGTCCAACTAGACCAATCGTTTGTATCCCTCCATTCCCAGGCTGCTCATGTGACTATCCAGGAAGCCATGGCATCCATGTCATTTAAAAATGTGTCCAATGCTACATTCATGCCAGCCAGTATTATTATTGTGGGCAGCACAGTGGTTAGCACTGCTGCCTCCTAGCGCCAGGGACCCGGGTTCAATTCCAGCCTGGGTGACTGACTGTCTGAGTTTGCACGTGTCTGCATGGATTTCCTCCGGGTATTCTGGTTTCCTCCCACAGTCTAAAGATGTGCAGGTTAGGTGGATTGGTCATGCTAAATTGTCCCTTAATGTTCCAAGCTGCGGAGGTTGGGGGATTAGCAGGGTAAATATGTGCGGTTACGGAGATAGGGTCTGGTTGGGATACTCTGTCGGAGAGCTGGTGCAGACTTGATGGACTGAATTGACTCCTTCTGCACTGTAAGGATTTTATGATTATCTACCTAGAAAGGTTTCATTAATCTTGTTCTATTTATACTTTTTCTGTTCGTTGTTACTTACAGTTTGTTTTTATAGTAGGAAACTATTTTCTGATATGTTGCCAGTTGCATTGTAAAATTGGGCAACAATGTATGTGGTGGGTGTTTTTGGAAATTTCAGCTAAAAGATGTTCTCAACACAGCTACATTCCAAATCAAGATTAACATCTGTAGTACACCTCAAAGGAAAAGCAGAGTATCTGATCATTATCATATTGCTCGCTGTGGGCTATAGCTGTTGCCTTTCCTACATTGTAACAGAGACCTTATTTCAAAAATGTACTCCATTGGCTGTAAAGTGTTTTGGGACAGACATCCTGAGAATGTGATAGGGGCGAAAAATACAAGCTTTTCTTTGTTTGAAAGCTTGCTGGGGATATCATGCCTTATTGCAATGAAGATGCAGTTTGCTGCAGGCTGTATATCTGCTGTAACACAAAAGGCTTCACATGCACGTTACACTGCAGCTGGAATTTCCAGCATCGTGTCAATATAGAGAGTGCAGCTAAAAGGTATCAGCTCATTTAGTAGCATTCACACTCAAGTCAGAAGATATTGGATTCAAGTCCCACTGTAGGACTTGGAGCACACAAGGGTCATTCATCCAGTCTTGAGGGAGTGCTGCACTGTCAGAGGTACTGTCTTTGAGTTGTTAAACCAAGGCAACATCTGCCTGTCAGATGGATGTATAAGATCCCAGAAGCAATATTTTAAAGAATTAATATCACTAAAGCAGATTATTTGGTCATTATATTGTGTGAGAGCTTGCAGTGCACAGATTGGCTGCCATATTTCCCACATTACAACATTGACTTCACTTCTAAACGTATGTCATTGGCTGTAACACACAGACGTCTTGCAGTACACTGCTAGTTTTAGCAGAGTGACATTCACCCAGCTCTCCCAATTACTCGGCTCCATCAGATATTGGGCAGAAAAATGGAGTTGACAAATCTGGTGGCCACTTGAGACTCGAAAAAGTGTCTTCTTGACGCTAACAAATATGGCAAGTCAGTAACCTGACAGAAGTCTTACA
This sequence comes from Mustelus asterias, assembly GCF_964213995.1. Classification (NCBI taxonomy): domain Eukaryota; kingdom Metazoa; phylum Chordata; class Chondrichthyes; order Carcharhiniformes; family Triakidae; genus Mustelus; species Mustelus asterias. Next base: position 129,717,693 of record NC_135801.1, on the reverse strand, counting down.
TTTGCCATTGCTGACAAGTTTTATGTTTAAATATAGCTTAGATCATTGCAGAGTGAAGTTAGTTGCCAGTACAAGGTCAGCTCCTTTCAGACATAGACACCCAGAAAGGAAAGGGATGGAAAATACCTTGAAAAAGAAACCATCCTGAAAAATTCCCCAAACTAATTTTATTTACTGCCGGCTGCCCGACCATTTTTAGAATTTGAATGTATCCATCTGAACCTCATGTAAAATAGAGCGACAAGGTAAAAAACTTAATGAAATAGTCCTACATTTTAGAAAATTAACACAATAACCTGGTTCCTTAGCTTTGGTGTTGTTATAGTAGTCAAATTAAAGAATTAATCATATTTTGCCCATTTCACAGTGTAGCTGGTAGCAGTGGACAGGCCTCGGTATTATTTCAGGAGTTGAGTAGAGGTAGTTATAATTGCACCTCTAGCTGGTTCCTTTTGACTAGTTGTTGGAAATAATTTTTCATTCCCCACCATAACCATCACTTTTATCCAGATTCCACCACCCGTCTGGCCATTTGCCCAGACTGAACCAGACCCTGTTTAATCTCACATGTTCTGCCCAGAAGCAGAGATTAATCTCCAGATTTTCCCCAGGACCACTTTCATCAGCTACCTCAGGCACTAAAACCTTTATCTACACTTGATTTGATTTACTATTGTCACATGCACTGGGTTACAATGTATTGTTTCTTGTATGCTGTACAGACAAAACATACTGTTCATAGAGAACATGGGGAGAAGGAGAGAGTGCAGAATATAGTGTTACAGTGACAACTAGGGTCTAGAGAAAGATCAGCTTAATGCAAGGTAGTTCCATTCAAAAGTCTGATGGCAGCAGTGAAGAAGCTGTTCTTGAGTTGGTTGGTACTTCATCTCAGACTTTTGTATCTTTTTCCCGACAAAAGGTGGAAGACAGTATGTCCAGGGTGCGTGGGGTCCTTGATTATGCTAACTGTTTTTCTGAGGCAGCGTGAAGTGCACAGGAAGTCAATAGATGGGAGGCTGGTTTGCCTGATGGACTGGACTATATTCACACTTTGTAGTTTCTTGCGGTCTTAGAGCAGGAGTCATACCAAGCTGTGATACATCCACATCGGATGTTTTCTATGATGCATCTGCAAAAATTGGTAAGGGTCATAGTAGACATGATGAATTTCCTTTGCCTTCTGAGAAAGTAGAGATGTTGGTGTGCTTTCTTAACTATAGCATCAGCGTGGAGGGTCCAGAACAAATTGTTGGTGATCTGAACACTTAGAAACATGAAGCTCTTGGCCATCTCCACTTCATCACCATCGATATAGACAAGGGCATGTCCTCCACTACGCTTCCTGAAGTTGATGACTGGCTCATTCATTTTACTTAAAGGGAGAGATTGTTACTGTACCAGATTCTCTATCTCTTCCCTGTACTCCATCTCATCATTGTTTGAGATCTGACCCAGTAGTGGTGTCATCAGCAAACTTGAAAATGGAGTTGAATGGAGCAGTATGAACAGTCATAAGTATATAAGGAGTATTTTAAGGGAGTATTTTAAGGGACTGAGGACACTACCTTGCAGGGCACCAATGTGGAGGATAATCATGGAAGTGATGTTATTACCTATCCTTACTGATTGCAGTCCATGGGTTAGGAAGGGGAGGATCTGGTCAGAGAAGAGCAGAACCCTGTTTGGAGAGGTTTTGTAGGCATAATGGTGTTGCAGGCTGAGCTGTAGTCAATAGGAGTCAGACACAAGGGTCTTCAGTAAAGTCTCAACAGCTGCTTCTTTGCCTTATATCTACCATCCTACATTAATTCCCCAACTTGGTCAGGACCCTTCTACAATGCCATCCTATTTCTTGGCCTTTGTTTTCTGGTTTTAAACTCTTATACCATTATCCACGACCTTGATCTTTAACTCTTCCCCCCACCTCCCTCCCCCCTCATTGGTACGTCAGGATGCTTTTTTTAAAAAATAGTGCTTGTTCCTGAGATACTTAAGTCACAATAGGATTCTGGCAATGAAAGTACCTAAATATAGTGTACGATGCAGTACTTACATTCTAAATTGGAATTAAAACGAACATTGTAGCAGGAGCAAGGTGTAATGGCAGGCAAGATTACACTTAGTCTTTGATTGCCTATTTAATTGGTAATAGCTAAGGGTATGCTTGTAAAGAGAGATGTTGTCCTGCAAAGGAAGAGATTTCCAACTGGAGGTTAAAGAGCTGGACACCAGGTTAGTTGTCAAACCAAATTAGTCATTGAAGTCAAATTGCTCTTATCCTAAAGGCTGCAAAACCTGGGAGGGACAATATTGTTTTTTTGCAGCAAAGTCAGTCAAATCTTTAGCAGAATTCTTGCTAAATGATATTTTGTACAATGTTTGCTATACTGGTGAAATAAGGCATTAGAAGACCATGTTGGCTAAATGAGTTGTAGAATGAGCACTTTGATTTCATCTGTATCTCACTAATTTGAATGTGTGACCTTCTAAGCAAATTGAAAACTAAAACTGTCACACCGACTTGGTAGTCAATTCAGAGATTAGAGAACATACATCAGGAAAGTACATGTCCTCAAGAGTGCCTTCACTGTTCAATTTAGCCATCAGAATAAATCTTTGCAAAGCTCTTTTCTATTGCTCCCAAGTTACATCAGCTTCATTTAGACCTCGCCTGCAGTTGGGTCTTTAGACGAGCTGAAAGACTTGTAGCACCTTAAACATGCCAGTTGAAAGAGATCTAAAACAGCAACAGACCAGCAGGAACAGAGCTTTCATCTGTGGGGAGTTACAGCTGATGTGACAATTGAAGTACTGGGAAAAATAGCATATTCAGGGCCTCTGCTCTATTGTCCAAAGTGGATTGATTCCAGCTAGAATAGTAGGGGTGAGGCCAGATCAGTTATGCAGGGCTATATCATGCACTAAGAATACTTGGGATTGGTACCATGGGGAATTGAAGTGGTACCATGGGGAATTGAAGTATCAAAACAGCACCTCCAGAAAGTGGGTCTGCCAAGAATAGTGTTTCTCCAAATCCAACTAATATATGCTGTAATCATTCACAAATACCTCAGCCCCATTTATTATGGGTACTTTTACTGTGCAGAAGGACTTGCTACTGAATGCCAATTCTTCAATTCAGTTAGCAGCAGGAGAAACAGATCAGTGATAATGTTAAATGGAAAATGTCAAGGCCATATCTAGAGCAACTGCATTGCTAGGAAAGATCACCACTGCATACTCCACCAAGTCATTTGAGGCAGCAGCCCTTTGGTTCAAGTCTTGTTCATCTACTTTATCCATCTGAGGACAGTAGTCCAACACGATAGTTAACCTATGGCAAGTGGCAAGTGTAAACAAAGAATTTCAAATATCCCACCAGGTCTACATTCAAGGTGCATTTCAAAACTTTGAAGCTCTTGTAGACAGCACTTTCCCTGTGTGTGTGATGTGGGAAAGTACAGATATGACCACACTTGTAGAAATTCAACCCCACACTGGAAGTGTCAAAACAACTTCATACACAAAATGAATTCAATTATCTTTATTAATATTTAAACCAGTGACTTGCTCAGCATTTCAGAAGTGTCATTGAGCAGGCTGGTCAATAAATAATAAATACTCAGTGCATAATAAATTAAGAAATGAATATGTCCAGCCACAAAATGTGGTGCAACCTGTTTGAATTTTCAGTTCTGCTCAAAGAACCAAAAAGTTATATCCTAAACCAATAGCACAAGCTGCATTAAAAAAAAAAAGTGTCCTTACAACTTGCAAAGTCCAGCTATTCTTAATACTTCGATTTCACTTGCTTCACTCTTTCCTTTTGCTCATGGGAGCTGCAACACATCACCCTGCTCTGTTGCAACATAAAGATCCATTTCTCCTTGTAATGCAAAAATATTGAAGTTCCTCAGGCAGCTGCTGCATCTCAGGTACACGCCCCTTTAAACGTCAGTCCAATAAAGCAGGAATGTAAAACGCATCTGTCTGGTACCGGCCCAGCACACCAGTCGAAATACAAGTTCCTCGTACCGTCTGACAGATGGTTACTTTGGATCAGTTCCAAAATTGAAGGAAGCCATGGCCAAGCTTCATGGTCCAATCTTTTAATTAAATCTTTGTTGCACCATATTCAATGCGTATTCCATTCTAGTACGAAGTTCTTGGGAGCACCCAGACATTAGAAGTGTTGAGAGCTTGAATGTAGCAGAAACTCTGTCTTCATTGATATAAGTAAGCAGGTACTCCTCATCATGGTTGCAAATAATGATTTTTGTATGATCATGATAAAAATTTACCTGTGATAAAAGTATATGTCAGGTTACTTAATGATTCTTCATGACAGCAGATTGCTGTGTTTTGATGAAAAATATAGATACTGGAGATGCTAACTAATCTAGTTAATTCTCACCTGGAATGTGCCATCACTGAAGAGCATCATTAAAGCACGGTCAGATTTTAACCACTGAAGGAGACACAGTCTGGGCTTCTGAGCATCTGTTGAGCTGGGCAAATCTCCACCCTGTAAAATAAAGATCCAAGGCTGCTCAAAATCTGTTTACAAATGCCAAGAGGCTGGATTCAACCATTTACTAGCAAGCACAGGATGTTAAGAGTTTAAAATTAAGAAATGGCTCTTATATTAAAAAATTATAAAGATCTAGGTAAAGGCTTAGAAGCAAAACAACACAAGGATTCTTACCTCCATTAGATTTTCTTCCATATAGTGTGCAAAGTACTTCAGAATGGTCACTTGACTAATGAACTTTTCAGGCACATCTAGTGCTGAAAAGATAGAACATTGGCCCAGCTCTGCATAGTACTGGATAGTTCTGAGGGGAAAATATATGCTTCAGGTTAGCACCTAAAAATATACACCAATCAATTTTAGATTCAAAGATAAAAGCAAAATACTGTAGATGCTGAAATCAAAAAATGCTGAAAATCTCAGCAGGTCTGACAACATAGAGAATAGAGCCAACATTGTGTCTAACCGACCCTGTGTCAGAGCTTTGTTTGAGCTCTGATGAAAGGTCATCCAAACTCAAAGTTGCTCTAGACTCTCCACAAATATAAGGGCAGCACAGTGGTTAGCACTGCTGCTTCACAGCTCCAGGGTCCCGGGTTCGATTCCCGGCTCGGGTCACTGTCTGTGTGGAGTTTGCACATTCTCCTCGTGTCTGCGTGGGTTTCCTCCGGGTGCTCCGGTTTCCTCCCACAGTCCAAAGATGTGCGGGTTAGGTTGATTGGCCAGGTTAAAAATTGCCCCTTAGAGTCCTGAGATGCGTAGGTTAGAGGGATTAGCAGGTAAAATATGTGGGGGTAGGGCCTGGGTGGGATTGTGGTCGGTGCAGACTCGATGGGCCGAATGGCCTCCTTCTGCACTGTAGGGTTTCTATGATGATTTCTTTCTATGAAATGTTGTCAGACCTGCTGAGATTTTCCAGCATTGTTTGTTTTAGATTCAAAGGCAGTTGAAGCATTCCTAGCCATACTTACTTTTTATCTGCCAACAGACTCATGTGAGTTCCATTGTTGAAGAGGACTCCAACTGTGTGATCAGACAACTGATACCCAAATCCATATTTATTCGAATAATCCACCCACTTGGTGACCCACTGGAAGGAGAAGCTTAACTGCTGTTTTGGCAGACAGTCTCCTGAAAAAGAAACAAGACTGACTTGTTTAAAATGGTCAAGATAAATAGGGGGTTAACTTCCAATCTTCAACTCAAATCTTATGTTGTATTCAATTAATAGTTCTTACCTTCTGGCATATTTTCTAGGCAGCCCTTTAGTACTCTAGCAACTGTATCAGCAACACTTCCCATGGTACTATCTTCAAGAGCTGGAAGAGAAAGCAGGCATCATGTTAATTTGTACATCAAATCCATAAACAGCTTAGACTTCCAAATGAAGTTTGTATTATAAATTAATGTTAGTGGTCAATTCCAATCTTGTACTTACATTCACTACTACTGCTGCAACTTCCCAAAGTGCCTCTCACTATCATCTTAATGGAGTCTCCAATTTGCTGTTCATCATCCTTCATTGGTGAGGTGGCCTCTGGTTTGACATGGACGGTCAGTGACTTGCTAGACAACGTTGACTCCTGTTAAAAGAAATGTCAATTTTAGCAAGGTCCTAGGTTTATGCACTGATGGATATAAAGTTTCAACATAAAATTTACATTCACAGCAGTCAATGTTGCGATCAACCTACCTCAGCTAATCGGCTTTTGATGCTCAATTGGTCATTTAATGACATTTTCTTCAAATCGTTCTTCAGCTTATATATTTCATCATAATCATCTTTTCCTAGTTTATCTGTACAAAAAGAAAAAAATTGTTAACTGTAGCAAATAATTTGTTTGAGCAAACATGGTTTCTATTCTGCCTTTGCCATAGCCAATTCTGCATATTGCCATAATGTATACTTACTGTGATTGTCCAAAAACTTGGCTTTATCCTTCTTCCCACCGAATATTGCTGCAGCTGCCTTTTTGAAGAAGTTCTTGGCAGGGCTGGACAGATGAAAGTCTGGTGCATAATGACAGCAGGTCTGTGACAATCTCTCAGGTGTAAATCCCTGCAATAGAAGGCTAGAGTTCAGATTTGTGCATATGGTATTGTGGGGATGGGAAGAAAGAAGGGGGGGTAAAGTAGTTAAATTAAGAATTCTTGCAATACAAACCTGAGTGAAAAAGTCATAATGCAGGATGTCATCTAAACTTGGTCGATCCTCTGGATTTTTTGCAAGCATGTTGGCTATCAATTGTTTGGCAGACAGCGACAGTGTTGATGGCATTGAATATCTTGCTTCTCTTATACATTTGTAGGTTTCTTTTAGGTTGGTTGTCTCAAATGGAGGCCGCCCCAACAGCATTGTGTACCTGTAATGAATACAATTTAATGAGTTAGTGTCTTTATAGTGAAGCCCCAATGGCAAGTTGATAAAGGATTGTGCTGGGATTAGTTTTCATCTTTAGACCTAGAGCAGAACCTCAATTCAAAAGAAATTTGGATTTATAATTGGATAATGAGGCTGCTCACATCTGATACTGAAGATGAGAATTTACCCCAATTGAGGAGAATGCAGACAGAAGTGCAATACTTACATTACGCAGCCCAATGCCCAGATATCAGATTCACAGCCATGCCCTTGCTTGTTGAGAACTTCAGGAGACAAATAATTTGGCGTGCCACAGATAGTCCTGTGAAGACAATGTTGATATCAGCACTGCTATTTCATAACTCTCCAAAATTTTTTAATATTTGGATATATTTCAATTCCTTACCTGCTCCGTTGCTCCACTGGTTCCAATTTAGCCGCTAACCCAAAGTCCCCTATTTTCAATTCCATAGACTCATTGATGAAGAAGTTACCTGCAATTACAAATCATAGCTCTGCTTAGCAACTGGAAAATACTATTCTACTCCCCCGGTTCAAGATCAGAGGCACACCATTTGGTCTTTATCATTGTTTAATTCTATATATTGTAAAATAGAGAGAATTGCAAAGCAACGTATAAAAAAGTGTCATACCTAATTTGAGGTCTCTGTGCAAGATTTCTTGTTCATGTAGACACTTCAGTCCTGATACTATCTGCCGGAGATAGTATCGCACTTCTGGTTCTGTCAGCACCTTCCTAGCTTTCAGTACGTGAGCCATTGACTATAAATAAAAAAAAGAAAACAATGAAGCATTGTGCATTTTTAAAAAAGTGTTGGTAAATATTGCACATTAGGATCCATAAGAGAAAGGATGAATACTTACTCTTCTGCTGCAGTGTTCCAAAAGGATGTAAATATTCTCTTTATCTTCAAAGTGATGGTAGAAGTGAACGATGTGTTTATGGTGAAGCGTTCGGTGCAGCTCAATCTCTCGATCAATCTGTTTTCATTGAAAAAATATCAAAATTAGGCTCGTGTTGCACCCAGGAACACTTGAAATTTGGTATTATGGCTTTTTCAGTTCAAGAAACCTGCAGCATTACACCAGATACTCACTTTCTCCCTCTGATGGGGCTTGGCCACTCTGGTGTGCGGGATGATCTTTGCAGCAAAGACACGGTTAGTAGTCAGGTCGGTCATCTCGTAGCATTTGGCAAAACCACCCTAAGAAAACAAAATCATAGGAGCTCAAGTTAATTTTAATACGCATCCACATGAACATAGCATTTTTCAACCCAAGAGTTAATGTTTTAAATTACAAATAAATACTAGTTCGAGCACTGAACGTGCGGTGCCTATCGATAGATTATTCCCAAGTCTTTGAGATGCTGATCCATTGCGGGCTGGTAAACACACAACTCAATGTCAGCTTACCATTCCAGAGACATCAGCTCAAACCTTTCGCAAGGATTCCTTCAACTGATTGAACCATGTTTACAAATACTGCAAGATAGCCAAGTGCGCCCACTGCCTTTATTTTCCCCTGTCCCAATGCAGTCGCTTCTTTTTTTTACCTTTCCCAACACTTTTCCTCTGCAGTAACATTTGCCGGTGGCGGGGTCGGTTATAATCCGGGACATCTCCGTGCTGGAGTAGGTCAACTCTTCCTGTCTCTTGGTGAAGCGGTGCTCGGTGGACTTGCCGAGAGGCTGCTCGCACATCTTGGAGTTTTGCTGGTAAGTGATAGTCCTCAGTATTTCCATATCCCGCTGTGCTCAGCTATCCCGCCGCGATCTCCGCACTCAGTGACTGCCCGCTCGCTTCCCGCTGCCTTTTATACCCTCCCTCCGTGGCGTCACAATGCAATCGTTGCACGCGCCGGTTCGCTCATTCGGATTGGTTGAAGGGTTGTCAATCATCCCCTGTGCCTTGCCCCCCTCAATCTGATTGGATCAAACGTGCCGCTTTCAGACGGAGTATCAACCCCCAGGGCTCCCTTTCTAACAGCAAATGTCACCAACATGCACCATCTGGATCACAACATGTTAGAAGCAGCACTGAATAGTGCATTTATCATATGGACATGAAATTATCTGCAAGATTCTCCCTCTCTGGCGCACAATTAATTTGCAGTTGCAAAAAAATAGGGGTGCGTGTAAGAGGGGTTGTTGCTGCATTTTCCAAGAGCAACCCGTCTGTAGTCCAGTCAGTCTCATTGCAACTTTATCAATCATCTCACAGTCGTTATTGTTTCCATTTGCCTCTACCCCAGTATTATATCCCAACATGTTGCTGCTAACTGCTTTATATATATATATATATAAAAGCACGACATGCAGATTCATATCAGAGCGTTGTAGTCTATCGGTTACATTGCTGGAACATACTTTTGCCCATCTGCCCTTATCAAACTGCCATTTAGAGATATTGTATATTTCCATAACCGCTTGTTTACGACATGGCAAGCACGCTTTCATTCGATGCTATATGTTTTTATATTCAGAAAAATAAGGCTAGATAAACTCTCGGCTTTACTATAAATGCATTAATTCAACGGAGGATGCAGTTTTGGGTTTTACAATAAATGAATCCATTCAAGGCTAAATAAATCACAGGTTTTACTATATATCCATTCATTGTGAGATTCGTCCTTGCTTTACCTTGACGTTAACTAAGAAGCCGGCTCGCCATCTATTCGTTTTCGAGGAACTTTTTAAATGTTTTAGACACAGATTGAATAACATGCAATATAGCAAACGGTGCACATTCAGAACTGTGTCGATTTCCATTTTGATCAATGTTATTCATAATTTACATGGTCATTTTTTTCGTGCAGTGTTCATTTTGAGGTCTGTATTTTAACTTTTGAACGGATTTACTCCATAGCTTAGCCTTCGTAAATTCCCCTTTCGCAATTTGTGAGGCGTTTGGATTTTAAGCATCTTGGTGGTGAAATAGATGTGTGTCTGTTAGGCAGAAACAAATCACAGAAACCAGGAAGTGGACTGATACTTCTTGAAATGAATATGAATTTTCGATGTGGTTCAGAGGGGATGAATCGTTGTGCAGAGCGACACCAAATGCCCCGTCACGTAAACTACATCAACACTCACACTGACTCTGCTGTGCTGGCATGATGTGGAGATGCCGGCGTTGGACTGGGGTAAACACAGTAAGAAGTTTAACAACACCCTGAAGAAGGGGCTCAGAGCCTCGAAAGCTTGTGTGGCTTTTGCTACCAAATAAACCTGTTGGACTTTAACCTGGTGTTGTTAAACTTCTTACTGTGCTGGCATTTCCCACAGGGATGGATCAACGTTTGTTTAGCTCCACCTATTGGAACCAATGAGAAACTGAACTATAACAAAAAACAGCCTTAACATTGCACTTAGAAAAGCAAAATGTGATTACAGTAAGTCAACATGGTTTTACAAAGGAGAATCAAGCTACACAAACTTATTGTTTTATTTATGTGTCACAAGTAGGCTTACATTAACACTGCAATGAAGTTACTATGAAATTCCCCTAGTTGCCACATTCCAGCATCTGTTTGGGTCGGTGCACCTAACCAACACATCTTTCAGACCGTGGGAGGAAACGGAGCACCCGGAGGAAACCCATGCAGACACAGGGAGAACATGCAGACTCTGCACAAACAGTAACCCAAGCCAGGAATCGAACCACAGGTCCCTAGCACTATGAAGCAGCAGTGCTAACCACTGTGCCACCCTTAATTGGAATTGTTTGAGGATGTAACTAATAAGATAGATAATGGCAAACTAGTAGATGTAGTGGACTCTCATTTCCAAAAGGCATTCAATCAGGACCGGACAGGGTATTCCCATAGACCTTGAGGGGTAGCACAGTGGTTAGCACTGCTGCTTCACAGCTCCAGGGTCCCGGGTTCGATTCCCGGCTCGGGTCACTGTCTGTGTGGAGTTTGCACATTCTCCTCGTGTCTGCGTGGGTTTCCTCCGGGTGCTCCGGTTTCCTCCCACAGTCCAAAGATGTGCGAGTTAGGTTGATTGGCCAGGTTAAAAATTGCCCCTTAGAGTTCTGAGATGCGTAGATTAGCGGGTAAATATGCGGGTGTAGGGCCTGGGTGGGATTGTGGTCGGTGCAGACTCGATGGGCCGAATGGCCTCCTTCTGCACTGTAGGGTTTCTATGGTTTCTATGGAAGCTAGTGTTGAACTTGCAGGGGCCCTGGCAGACATATTTAAAATGTCAGTATTCACGGGGGAGGTGCCGGATGACTGGAGGGTGGCTCATGTTGTTCCGTTGTTTAAAAAAGGTTCCAAAAGAAATCCGGGAAATTATAGGCCAGTAAGTTTGACGTCGGTGGTGGGCAAGTTATTGGAAGGTGTGATAAGGGATAGGATCTACAAATATTTGGATAGACAGGGACTTATTAGGGAGAGTCAACATGGCTTTGTGCGTGGTAGGTCATGTTTGACCAATCTATTAAGAGTTTTTCGAGGAGGTTACCAGGAAAGTGGATGAAGGGAAGGCGGTGGATGTTGTCTACCTGGATTTCAGCAAGGCCTTTGACAAGGTCCCTCATGGGAGGTTAGTTAGGAAGGTTCAGTCGCTAGGTATACATGGGGAGGTAGTAAATTGGATTAGACACTGGCTCAATGGAAGAAGCCAGAGAGCGGTTGTGGAGGATTGCTTCTCTGAGTGGAGGCCTGTGACTAGTGGTGTGCCGCAGGGATCGGTGTTGGGTCCATTGTTGTTTGTCATCTATATCAATGATCTGGATGATAATGTGGTAAATTGGATCAGCAAGTTTGCTGATGATACAAAGATTGGAGGTGTAGTGGACAGTGAGGAAGGTTTTCAAAGCTTGCAGAGGGATTTGGACCAACTAGAAAAATGGGCTGAAAAATGGCAAATGGAATTTAACACAGACAAGTGTGAGGTATTGCACATTGGAAGGACAAATCAAAGTAGAACGTACAGGGTAAATGGTAGGACTCTGAAGAGTGCAGTTGAACAGAGGGATCTGGGAATACAGGTACAGAATTCCCTAAAAGTGACGTCACAGGTGGATAGGGTCGTAAAGAGTGCCTTTGGGACATTGGCCTTTATAAATCGGAGTATCGAGTCTAAAAGTTGGAGTGTTATGGTAAGGTTATATAAGGCATTGGTGAGGCCGAATTTGGAGTATTGTGTACAGTTTTGGTCACCTAGTTACAGGAAGGATGTGAATAAGGTTGAAAGAGTGCAGAGAAGGTTCACAAGGATGTTGCCGGGACTTGAGAAGCTGAGTTACAGAGAGAGATTGAATAGGTTGGGACTTTATTCCCTGGAGCGTAGAAGATTGAAGGGAGATTTGATAGAGGTGTATAAGATTTTGATGGGTATAGATAGAGTGAATGCAAGCAGGCTTTTTCCACTGAGGCTCGGGGAGAAAAGAACCAGAGGGCATGGGTTAAGGGTGAAAGGAGAAAAGTTTAAAGGGAATATTAGGGGGGGCTTCTTCACGCAGAGACTGGTGGGAGTGTGGAATGAGCTGCCGGATAAAGTGGTAAATTTAAGAAAAGCCTGGACGGGTTCATGGATGAGAGGGGTGTGGAGGGATATGGTCCAAGTGCAGGTCAGTGGGACCAGGCAAAAAATGGTTCGGCACAGACAAGAAGGGCCAAAAGGCTTGTTTCTGAGCTGTAATTTTCTATGGTTCTATGGTTCTAAGGTATAACACAAGATAAAGGCTCATGGAGTTGGGGATGATAGATTAGCATAAATAAAAGATGGTAGTTATGAGGTGGAGATGCTGGGCTTGGACCGGGGTGGGCACAGTAAGAAATCTCATAACACTAGGTTAAAGTCCAACAGGTTTACTTGGAATCATGAGCTTTCAGAGCGCTGCTCCTTCATCAGACGAGTCTCCTATTGGACTTTAACCGGGTCTTGTGAGACTTCTTAATGAATAAAAGATTAACAGGAGAGAGGCAGTGGTATTGTCGTTGGACTGGTAATTCAGGGTAATGCTCTGGGGGCCCAGGTTCGAATCCCACCATGGCAGATGGTAAAATTTGAATTCAATAAAAATCTGGAATTAGAAGTTTAATGATGACCATGAAATCATTGTAAATTGTTGTAAAAACCCATTTAGTTCATTAATGTCCTTTAGGGAAGGAAATCTGTCATCTTTACCTAGTCTGGCCTACATGTCACGCCAGACCCACAGCAATGTGGTTGACTCTTAAATGCCCTCAGGGATGGGCAATAAATGCTGGCACAGCCAGCGATGCCCACATCCAGTGAACAAATAAAAAACACAGATGAAAAACAGAGAATAGGGATAGATAAGTTAGTGACTTTAGAGGAGTACTGCAAGGATCATTGCTGTGGCTTCAGCTATTTACGGGCAGCACAGTAGCACAGTGGTTAGCACTGCTGCTTCACAGTGCCAGGGACCTGGGTTTGATTCCTGGTTTAGGTCTCACTGTGGAGTTTGCGTATCCTCCGTGTCTGTGTGGGTTTCCTCCGAGTGCTCCAGTTTCTTCCCACAGTCCAAAGATGTTCGGGTTAGGTGGATTGGCCATGCTAAATTGCCCCTTAGTGTCAAGGGGATTAGCTTAGGGTAAATACTTGGGGTTATGGAGATAGGGCCTAGGTGGGATTGTGGTCGGTGCAGATTCGATGGGCCGAATGGCCTCCTTCTGCACTGTAGGGATTCTATGATTTACAGATTATATATTATTGACTTAGATGAAGAAATAGTGAATAATGTATCTTATGTTTTCTAATGTAACACAGCTAAGGTGTGAAGAGGGGTGAAGCTGTGAAGGGGACACAAAGAGGCTGCAGAATGATGTGGACAGCTGAAGGGAGTGGGCCATGAGGTGGCAGATAGTGTGGGGAAGTGTGAGATTATTCACCCTCGCTGTAAGAATACGAGAGCAGAATATTTTTTAAAAAGGTGTGAAACTTGTACATGTTCATAGAGGCTTGGGTGGTACAAGTAATGCAGAACATTAGCATGCAGATACAGCAAGCAATTGGGAAAGCCTATTACAAGGGGTTTGAAGTGCAAGAATAAACAAGTCCTGCTACAGATTTGATAGAGTTATTCAAAATCATGAGGAGTCTTGACAGACTGGGTGTGAACAACCTTTCTGTAGGACTGAGTTTAATTTATTATAGTACTGTTATGACTTAGCTGTCATATCCTTAAGTATATCAGTTAAAATAGTATTCTATATGTAACATCACCACAAAAGCATGCTGGATGAATGTTAGCTACAGTTCTCTACAATGGCAAGACGTGATGAAGGAGCAGCACTCCAAAAGCTCGTGCTACCAAATAAACCTGTTGGACTTTAACCTGGTGTTGTGAGACTTCTTACTGTGCCTACCCCAGTCCAATGCCGGCATCTCCACATCAAGAAGTGATGGAAAGGGCCAATTCAGACAAAGTAAAGATCATTTTTTAAAAAGTTGTGAGAATGTCAATGGCCCCAAGGAGGCTGTTATACTTTTAACCACCAATGACTGTAAACATGTCTAGCCAAATAGCTGTGAAACGGGCCTCGTTAAGTGGTGATTGTTTGTGAATAAACAGCAACAAAGCACAAATCTGGAGCTTCCGGAATGACGATGCCCTAAACCAGGCTCAAGGTATCATCATGAAAGGGCAGTTAGGTAATGACTGACCAGTCAGCTGTACAGAAATGGGGGTGATCTAATATGACACAGAGCCAAGCTGGGAACAGTGTATAAAGTAAGGGTTTGTGTAGGAGGGAGACCAGAACGAACTTCAAGAAAAGCTTTTATTCCACGTGCATGAGGGAGAGCTGAACTCGGGCCTGAAATCTCAGGTTGCCTGTGAGTCTTCTCTGCCCCTGGTATATTTGGTACAGGTTAATATATTGTTCCGAGTCACAAAGGTTTACATTCGCATATTAATTCCTTGAGTTGGATACAAAATGGCTCTTTTAATCTCGTTATGCAGACTGCATTGTTCAGTACAACTTTGTTAATCAGTTTCTTGGGCAGTTCCGTTTACCTGATTATAATGTCAAAGCCGTTGTATTTGCCCAACTGACTTGCACTGATGTGTTAATCATTACCTCCCTCTGCTAGATGATGGTGTTTTATGGAAGACTATACCATCCCTAGACTATATGGAGCCTGGCTGACTTAATGTCGGTTCTCTTATTGTCGTGATAAGTCGAGCGATCCCCCGCACATCAGAAGTTGATAGCATGCGTTAATCATTACCTGTTGGCAGAACAGGCCTCTGGCTGCCTGCATTAACCCTTCCCTCTGGTGAGGTCTGGCCCTCTGGGCTTGCTCTATGTAGCCCTGCATGTATTATACTGAAATTAAATAACATATGAACGGACATATAAATTAAAATATAAAGGACACGATCCCTGATATTTCCCTACAACAGTTTGTAAGATACTAAGTGTGCAACATCATCAAGAGTAGACAAAGACGAACTTCACCCAAGAGACAAGGCACTCAGAGAACCGAGATTGATGAGGATCAGTGTTCTATTCTATTGGCTGCTGAACACCAACCTTTACTAAGCATCACAATTTGGTGCTTATTGTGCCGGAGTGTGGCAACTAGGGGAATTTCACAGTAACTTCATTGCAGTGTTAATGTAAGCCTTACGTGTGACTAATAAATAAACTTTAACTTTTAACTGAATGTGATAAGCATTTCATTTGCACTAATCCTTAAGTGGTTACACATGGTGCAGTCCTTTCAACCATAATGGCAACAAGTTAACACATTTCCACTCCATCTGACGAAGGAGCAGCGCTCCGAAAGCTTATGGTATGTGCTACCAAATAAACCTGTTGGACTTTAACCTGGTGTTGTGAGACTTCTTACAGTGTTCCCCCAGTCCAACGCCGGCATCTCCACATCAACAAGTTAGTGGCCATGGCATCTGTTAAGAGGGTGAAATGTGATTGCACTCATGGATGCACTCATGCCAGTGTAATAGCAGCTTAACAAGGTAGCTCTCAGATCAAAAACAATTGTCAGTGTTAGTGCAGGACTGCCTCAAGATGGAGTAACATCCAGAAAGCTCCCTAATCCAACTCTCCTGCAAGATTATTGCAAAGGCTGCATCCTGATTCTGGGCCCCAATTTGCCATCGGACATCAGTATTTGTTAAACAATTTGTTAACAGTGATCTGTTAAATAACAACATAGATATAAAGCTGTGAATTACATGAGCATTGTCCTCACAGGGAGCGGTTCAGCAGCATGATTATTGAGAAACACTCATAACCCTGCATTCATCTGAAGCCTGCCAAGTTTATGTCCTGAATTGCTTTGGCATCTGGGAGATTGGTGACCCAGACAGTATTGACACAACAGTCAATGATAACTTATTCCCTTCATAGGTCCTGCTTAGTGCTCAGTTCGTGCATGGGGAGAGTAGGAACTAATAAAGGAATAACATTCAGTCTTAAAAGAGGAGACAAGAAAATGCTGCAGGAAGGCATGAAAGGCTATGGTGCTTGACGATGAATACTGCTTGTCCCAAAACCTCACAATCATAAAATAAATGCCATGACAAATACTTAGAATGTTTCTAAGTTTCTAAGTATTTGCGTGGCAGCATGGTGGCACGGTGGTTAGCACTGCTGCTTCACAGCTCCAGGGACCTGGGTTCGATTCCCGGCTTGGGTCACTGTCTGTGTGGAGTTTGCCCATTCTCCTCGTGTCTGCGTGGGTTTCCTCCGGGTGCTCTGGTTTCCTCCCACAGTCCAAAGAAGTGCGGGTTAGGTTGATTGGCCATGCTAAAATTGCCCCTTAGTGTCCTGGGATGTGTAGATTAGAGGGATTAGCGGGTAAAATATGTAGGGATATGGGGGTAGGGCCTGGGTGGGATTGTGGTCGGTGCAGACTCGATGGGCCGAATGGCCTCTTTCTGTACTGTAGGGTTTCTATGATTTCTATGATTTACCCTGGCACAGTGCACCAGATTATTCATTCATTTCCCGCACTGCAGGGCAGTCCTTTGCTTCTGGTAACAGGTGCTTATCTCCCTGGAGAATTATTTCCAGGCCGGCCTAGGCAGATGGGAGGCCCTCCAATTCTACCCCTTGGAAAGGGGTCCTCCCGTCTTTCCTGGATGGCCTGCAGGAGAATCCCTAGGGGGGACCTTGCTGATCTGTGGAGTCAAGTGTTTGGTGTGTGTGAATGACATGGTGATACAGGAGTTCACAACGTACCAGACCTGCAATGAGTGAATCTCTGTGTGGGTGCTGTTTAAAACTGGTGCCAGGGTCTTTGTACCCATCAAGTAATGCTGGAGCGGACAAATCCCTGCCCGCCCCACCACGAGGTTCGACAAGGTCCTCATTGATGTATAACTAATGAGCAGAAAAGCAGAAAATCAGGTGGATAAATCCTGTCCGCCACTCGGCAGAATCACACCAACTTTCCAGCACGCTAGTTCTCCAG
The DNA here is from genome assembly GCF_964213995.1 of Mustelus asterias. Taxonomy (NCBI): domain Eukaryota; kingdom Metazoa; phylum Chordata; class Chondrichthyes; order Carcharhiniformes; family Triakidae; genus Mustelus; species Mustelus asterias. Next base: position 129,700,356 of record NC_135801.1, on the reverse strand, counting down.
AATGGAAAATTCCACCCATTGACATTATCACCTGTGATTATTGCTGAATGGGTATCTTTACTTTTGACGTTTGAGACAGTGTCAGATTGTGATCCAACACTTCTTTGCTTCAGCCACAGTTTGCAGCTTTAGAGAGGTGACAGTTATAAGCTTGGGGTCTGATCCAATGTTTAGCTCTTTCTCCAGTCCCTTTCCACTTCCCTGCATGCCAAACTAGAATTGTTTAATTCTGCTGTTCAGGCATCACATGAGATTACAGTTTAACTTGTCGAGTGGGATCATTGATTGGAATTTGATTGGTATATTCCAGGATTTTCGACTCATGATTCAACCTTTCTGACAGCTGAGCACCGAATGCTCAGTGCTGACACCAAGTGACAAACACAGGACATTACACATTCCAGCTTCGACATCGACAATTGTATTGGATTTTGCGGCCTCACTCAAGTGAGAACGGAAATTCCCGCCCGAGGTCAACAGACCTTTCCGTTGTCCACTCCTCGCCCGCTACGATAGCGTGGCAGGTGAGGCAGTAGGATTCCGGCGTAATGCTAAAGGAAGTAAAGGAATCCCCCAACCCACTATGCCATTATGTAGGTTGGCACAGGAACCTGTAACATGCTGGCACAGAATTCCTTTGCATGCCTATTTAACCTGGTTAAACTATCAGGTGGAAAATTTGACGCAGTACTGGGGAACTGTGGCTGCAAGGCTCCCTGACAAAGTCCCATCACTGTGGAGCTATCTCTTCCACAAAGGCAGCCAATTAAATTGGATTTGGTACTGGGAAATGAACCGGGCCAAGTGTTAGATTTGGTTGTGGGAGAGCACTTTGGAGATAGTGACCACAATTCGGTGTCTTTTGTTATTGCATTGGAGAGGGATAGGGCCGTATGGCAGGGCAAGGTTTACAATTGGGGGAGAGGTAATTATGATGCGATTAGGCAAGAATTAGGGGGCATAAATTGGGAACAGAAAATATCAGGGAAAGGAACTAATGAAAAGTGGAACTTTTTCAAGGTATCAAATACTGGGTGTCCTTGATAGGTATGTCCCTGTCAGGCAGGGAGGAAATGGCCGAGTGAGGGAACCATGGTTCACAAAAGAGGTGGAATGTCTTGTGAAAAGGAAGAGGGAAGCTTATGTAGGGATGAGGAAACAAGGTTCAGATGGCTCGATTGAGGGTTACAAGTTAGCAAGGAATGAGCTGAAAAATGGGCTTAGGAGAGCTAGGAGGGGACATGAGAAGTCCTTGGCGGGTCGGATCAAGGAAAACCCCAAGGCTTTTTACTCTTATGTGAGGAATAAAAGAATGACCAGGGTGAGGTTAGGGCCGGTCAAGGACAGTAGTGGGAACTTGTGTATGGAGTCAGTAGAGATAGGCGAGGTGATGAATGAATACTTTTCTTCAGTCTTCACCAAGGAGAGGGGCCATGTTTTTGAGGAAGAGAAGGTGTTACAGGCTAATAGGCTGGAGGAAATAGATGTTCGGAGGGAGGATGTACTGGCAGTTTTGAATAAACTGAAGGTCGATAAGTCCCCTGGGCCTGATGAAATATATCCTAGGATTCTTTGGGAGGCAAGGGATGAGATTGCAGAGCCTTTGGCTTTGATCTTTGGGTCCTCGCTGTCCACGGGGATGGTGCCAGAGGACTGGAGAGTGGCGAATGTTGTTCCTCTGTTTAAGAAAGGGAATAGAAATGATGCTGGTAATTATAGACCGGTTAGTCTTACTTCAGTGGTTGGTAAATTGATGGAAAAGGTCCTTAGGGATGGGGTTTACGACCATTTAGAAAGATGCGGATTAATCCGGGATAGTCAGCACGGATTTGTGAAGGGCAAATCGTGCCTCACAAATTTGATAGAATTTTTTGAGGAGGTAACTAGGTGTGTTGATGAAGGTAGGGCGGTTGATGTCATATACATGGATTTTAGTAAGGCGTTTGATAAGGTCCCCCATGGTCGGCTTATGATGAAAGTAAGGAGGTGTGGGATAGAGGGAAAGTTGGCCGATTGGATAGGTAACTGGCTGTCTGATCGAAGACAGAGGGTGGTGGTGGATGGAAAATTTTCGGACTGGAGGCAGGTTGCTAGCGGAGTGCCGCAGGGATCGGTGCTTGGTCCTCTGCTCTTTGTGATTTTTATGAATGACTTAGAGGAGGGGGCTGAAGGGTGGATCAGTAAATTTGCTGATGACACCAAGATTGGTGGAGTAGTGGATGAGGTGGAGGGCTGTTGTAGGCTGCAAAGAGACATAGATAGGATGCAAAGCTGGGCTGAAAAATGGCAAATGGAGTTTAACCCTGATAAATGTGAGGTGATTCATTTTGGTAGGACTAATTTAAATGTGGATTACAGGGTCAAAGATAGGGTTCTGAAGACTATGGAGGCACAGACAGATCTTGGGGTCCATATCCACAGATCTCTAAAGGTTGCCACTCAAGTGGATAGAGCTGTGAAGAAGGCCTATAGTGTGTCAGCTTTTATTAACAGGGGGTTGGAGTTTAAGAGCCGTGGGGTTATGCTGCAACTGTACAGGACCTTGGTGAGACCACATTTGGAATATTGTGTGCAGTTCTGGTCACCTCACTATAAGAAGGATGTGGAAGCGCTGGAAAGAGTGCAGAGGAGATTTACCAGGATGCTGCCTGGTTTGGAGGGTAGGTCTTATGAGGAAAGGTTGAGGGAGCTAGGGCTGTTCTCTCTGGAGCGGAGGAGGCTGAGGGGAGACTTAATAGAGGTTTATAAAATGATGAAGGGGATAGATAGAGTGAACGTTCAAAGACTATTTCCTCGGGTGGATGGAGCTATTACAAGGGGGCATAACTATAGGGTTCGTGGTGGGAGATATAGGAAGGATATCAGAGGTCGGTTCTTCACGCAGAGAGTGGTTGGGGTGTGGAATGGACTGCCTGCAGTGATAGTGGAGTCAGACACTTTAGGAACATTTAAGCGGTTATTGGATAGGCACATGGAGCACACCAGGATGATAGGGAGTGGGATAGCTTGATCTTGGTTTCAGATAAAGCTCGGCACAACATCGTGGGCCGAAGGGCCTGTTCTGTGCTGTACTGTTCTATGTTCTATGTTCTAATTAATCTCCCATTAGTGGTGGTTTCGCAAGGCTGGCTGCTTTGCTAATACCCCCATTAATACCAAGTTCACACAGGCAGTCTCCCTGGACTATTCTAGGGGAGCGTGAGAGCTAGAGGCTCCATCCCACCAACAGGGAGCTACGGCCTTGGAACATTGCCCCCAGTGATCCTAATGAGCCCTCTGATTGGAGGGGCCTATCAGCTTGGATCCCTTAATATTCTATTTGTATTTACCTTTCCAAGGGCAGCTTTATGTACATCTGTACAGTAAAGGCTTCAAACTAGGAGCTGTCTCCATGTTTGCTTTGCACGTGGCTCTGTCTAACACAGGACTGATCACCAGCTGTGGGTCATGCGTTTTCTTACATCGCTGTGTACTGCCCTCAGTCCCACATTAACCCTTTGTGTGCAAAACCCTTATATAACACCTCCCCCCAAGCCTTTGCAGTATTTCAGTTTATTTAAGTTTACCCCGTGCATTTTTATCATTATTATCACCCTATCTCCCTGTTCAAGTCTCTGCATTCATAGCCTCAGGCAGTCCAGAGGTCTCATACCCGACTATGTCTCATTTGCGTTATTGTCAGAGGAGTAGTTGGCTCTGTTGTTGCAGGGAAACTCTGCTGACCTGGATGTTATTCTGATATCTGCATATATTTTCATTTTGTCGATTCGCCAGTTGTGGCGATGGGTGGTTCCATCCTGTTTCTTGCGGGGTGGACTCGTCTTCATGGTCGTTTTTTGCCTCATCTTCTTTTAGCATGGGGATCATTGCTATGTCCTCTGTGATTGAAGATGGCCATTTCTGTTATGAGGATGTGGTTTTGTTTTAGTAAGCTAACTTTTGGGATTTAACCAAGGGGATTTTCCCAATAACTTCATTGCAGTGTTAATATAAGCCTACTTGTGCCACTAAAAAATAAACTTTAAAACTTTGTGTTTGGCTATGTGGTGTGCGGCTGTGAATGGATGGTTGCTACTTGGTTACATCATTACCTGTGGTACTGTCATGCTGGCTCAGAGTTGCACTGCTTTCCCTGTGGTCACAGGGTTAAGCTCACCAACAGTTGTCAACGCTGGAAGTTGAGGCTTATCTGGTTGTTGGTTGCTCTCTTGTATCTCCTGCACTGGATGCATTGTGGTAACTATCTGAGTAGGTTGGCTGCTCTGATCAATGAGGGCTTTCTGACATCTGAATGAAAATGGACAAGCTTGTTCTGCAAAGGGGAAAACAGTTCAGAGTTGAGTCCCAGTCAGAATACTCTTTCTTGATAGAGCTCTTGGGAACTTGCGGTGTGATGCGCTATCAATTAGGCAAAAGACTACTTGTGTGCCAATACAACTGTAGGCTTTTATTCATAACAGAATCAGGAGCACATCCCAACAGGTAACCGACCCGGCCTGAGCAAGGGGGAGGAGACAGCCACCTTTATACTAGGTGACGAGGGGAGGAGCCGAGCCAGCAGGGGATGTGCCCAGGCATAACAAACACACAACGGTGGTCCAAGTAGGACAAAGGCACAACTGAGGTCCACCACATTCACCCCTCCTTTAAAAAAACAACACGGGAGTGAAGCGGAAACAATATCACAAGTCCAGACGAACCGATGGCTTGATCCGCCGTTGTGATCGTCGTAGTGCAGGTCGCAGGGTAGTCCGAGCAGGGACCAGAGTCCAGGCTCCATGCCGTGAGCGTTGAGAGGAGGCGCCAGGTGGTGTGAGGCAGACCCATCCGTCGTCCCGTCCAACAGTCGGGTACTGCATGGCGACGGCACCGGCGACTCAAGCGAGCTGTACATAGGGGTGAGTGGAGTGAGCTGTGGCCCTGGTGGTGTAGTTGGTAACAGTTGGAACTGGCGCTGGGGGGTGGAGGGCTGTAGCGGGCTCTGGGCTCTCGACACAAGGGACAGAGGGGCGGAGGGATGTGGTGGCCTCAGGGGCACCTGCGGGTGCCAGGTCGCGGACAGAGACCGTGTCTTCCCGCCCGTCAGGGTACGCTACATAAGCATATTGAGGATTAGTGTGGAGCAATTGGACCTCCTCGACCAAGGGGTCTGCCTTATGGGTCCGGACATGCTTCCGAAGCAGAACGGGCCCCGGGGACATCAGCCAATCTGGGAGCGAAGTACCCGAGGAGGACTTTCTGGGAAAAGTTTACATCCGCTTGTGAGGGGTCGAATTGGTCGCTGTACACAGGAGTGACCTAATTGAATGTAATGCGTCCGGGAGGACGTCTTGCCAACGGCTGACTGGAAGGCCCCTAGACTGTAGTGCTAATAGAACAGCCTTCCAGACGGTTGCGTTCTCCAGCTCTACTTGACCATTACCCCTGGGGTTATAGCTAGTGGTGTGGCTGGAGGCAATGCCTTTGGCGAGCAGGTACTGCCTCAGCTCGTCACTCATGAATGAGGACCCACGGTCGCTATGAATATAGGATGGAAAGCCGAACAGGGTGAAGAGCGTGTTCAGGGTCCGAATCACCGTAGCCATGGTCATGTCTGAGCAGGGGAAGGCAAAAGGGAAACGCGAGTATTCGTCGATGACATTCAGAAAATAAACATTGCGGTTAGAGGAAGGGAGGGGGCCTTTAAAATCAATGCTAAGGCGCTCAAACGCCCGAGTGGCCTTTATAAGGTGCGCCCCACCTGGCTGGTAGAACTGCGGTTTGCACTCTGCGCAGACGCTGCATTGCCTGGTAATCGTCCGGACTTCCTCGAGGGAGAAGGGCAGGTTACGGGCTTTGACAAAGTGGAAAAATCTGGTGACCCCCGGGTGACAGAGATCGTTATGGAGGGACTGTAGCTGGTCCAGTTGGGCGCTGGCACATGTTCCACGGGACAGGGTGCCTGGGGGCTCATTGAGCTTCCCAGGCCGGTACATGATGTCATATCTGTAGGTGGAGAGCTCAATCCTCCACCGCAAGATCTTGTCATTCTTAATCTTGCCCCTCTGCCTGGTGTTAAACAGGAAGGCAACGGACCGCTGGTCCGTAATTAAAGTGAACCGTTGGCCCGCCAGATAATGGCGCCAGTGCCGGACGGCTTCCACGATGGCCTGGGCCTCCTTCTCAACCGAGGAGTGTCGACTCTCAGGGCCTTGTAGGGTCCTGGAGAAAAAGGCCACCCAACGGCCCATTTGGTTAACGGTGGCGGCTAGGGCAAAGTCAGACGCATCACTTTCCACTTGGAATGGGATGGATTCATCCACAGCATGCATCGCGGCCTTCGCGATGTCCGCTTTGATGTCGTTGAAGGCCCGACGGGCCTCCTCCGCCAGGGGAAAAGAGGTCGATTTTAGGAGCGGACTGGCTTTATCCGCATAACGGGGAACCCACTGGGCATAGTAGGAGAAGAAGTCCAGGCATCTCCTCAGTGCTTTGAGGGTAGTAGGGAGGGGAAGCTGCATAAGGGGACGCATACGGGCTGGGTCGGGACCAAGGACACCATTTTCTATCACATACCCAAGGATGGCGAGGCGGCGTGTCCGAAAGACACACTTCACCTCATTATATGTCAGATTCAGGAGAGTGGCCGTACGGAAGAATTTTTGTAGGTTGGCATCATGGTCCTGCAGGTCATGGCCGCAGATGGTGACGTTATCCAGATACGGGAAGGTGGCCCGTAGCCCGTGCTGGTCCACCATTTGATCCATGGCCTGTTGGAAAACTGAGAACCCATTGGTGACACAAAAGGGGATTCGGAGGAACTGGTAGAGGCGACCGTCCGCCTCAAAGGCAGTATATGGGTGATCCTCCGAGCGGATAGGGAGCTGGTGGTAAGCCGATTTTAAATCAATTGTAGAGAAAACCCTATAGTGCGCGATGCGGTTGACTATGTCCGTGATGCGGGGAAGAGGGTACGCATCTAGTTGCGTATACCTGTTTATGGTCTGCCAATAGTCAATCCCTTTCTCCCCCGACTTAACTACGAACACCTGCGCCCTCCAGGGGCTGGTGCTGGCCTGGATAATCCCTTCCTTGAGCAAACGTTGTACTTCAGACCAAATGAAGGCCCGGTCTTCTGCACTATAGTGCCTACTTTTGGTGGCTATAGGCCTGCAATCCGGGGTGAGATTATCGAATAAAGGGCGGGGGGGGTAATCTTGAGTCTACTTACATTCGGCAGCGCCTGCTTGAACAGGATGGCCTGGATCTCCGGAAAACGGCCACGATGGCTGAATCGCTAGAAGCGGCCTCTTGCAATCTCGGGGCCTACCCCGCATCCCGTTCCATCGACGGTTCCACCGCGACGGCTGTTCCAGTGGGGCCCAAATGCTATTTTTGTGGCCTATCCAAGCACCCTTGGCGTCGCTTCCCGGCGAAGGATGCGATCTGCTCCGGATGTGGTAAGCTAGGCCACTTCGTTAAAGCCTGCCGGGCGAAGCCGATCCCAAAGTCTCGTGGCGCCACGAGAGACTGCAGGTGGTGCGCGGGGGACGCTGCAGTGACGGCGCCTTGCAGACAGAGAGCGGGGGATAAGGGCCATCATACTGCAGGGTGACGCTCCTATGATGGGTGAGGAAATCTAACCCCAACAGTACAGCTGCACAGAGTCGCGGCAGCACGAGGAGTCGAAAACGCTCGTAGACTGTGCCCTGTACCGTCAGCGTCACCAAACAGCACCCGAGGACCTCCACTGAGTGGGAATTCGAAGCCATGGAGATGGTCTGGCTCCAGGGCCACACGGGAAGGGCATATTGACGCACTGTGCGAGGGTGTATAAAACTCTCTGTGCTCCCGCAGTCGAACAGGCAGTTTTCTGCATGGTCATTTACCTTGATCTCCATTATTGACTTGGAGAGTTGGTGAGGCTGTGACTGGTCCAGGCAAATCGATGCCACCGTCGATTCCAGGAAGAACCCATCTTCGTCCGTCTGATGATGTCACGGATAAAGGTTCGTGCTCGGCGCGTCTTGATGACGGCATCCAAGATGGCGACTCCCGCACATCCGGCGACCGCACCAAAGATGGCGACTCCCGCACATCCGGTGACCGCATCAAAGATGGCGACTCCCGCACATCCGGCGACCACATCAAAGATGGCGATTCCCGCACATCTGGCGACCGCATCAAAGATGGCGACTCCCGCACTTCCGGTGACCGCATTAAAGATGGCGATTCGCGCACAGCCGCCGACTGCATTAAAGATGGCTGCGCCCGCGGAACACACGTGGCGCCACGAGACTTTGGGATCGGCTTCGCCCGGCAGGCTTTAACGAAGTGGCCTAGCTTACCACATCCGGAGCAGATCGCATCCTTCGCCGGGAAGCGACGCCAAGGGTGCTTGGATAGGCCACAAAAATAGCATTTGGGCCCCACTGGAACAGCCGTCGCGGTGGAACCGTCGATGGAACGGGATGCGGGGTAGGCTCCGAGATTGCAAGAGGCCGCTTCTAGTGATTCAGCCATCGTGGCCGTTTTCCGGAGATCCAGGCCATCCTGTTCAAGCAGGCGCTGCCGAATGTAAGTAGACTCAACACCCGGAACGTAGGCTTCACGGATCAGATCCTCCATGTTCTGAGCTGCTGAAACAGCTTTACAGTCGCAAGCTCGAGCTAGGACCCGCAGGGCGCGCAGACACTGGGCGCACGATTCTCCTGGCACTGTAGGATTCTATGATTCTAAACCATCCTGTACAGATCATTAATGAATGAGTCAATAGATTCTCCAGGCTGCTGGACAGTCTTATTACGTTTAGCCCTTTCGTGGATTTTGTTATTTAATAGGTTAAAATAAACATTGACTGATTTTAGTGCTTCTTTAAACTTAGCAGTTAATTCCTTTTCTAGTAATAATGTCATCCACTATTGGGCCTACTGAATAAAGCAACCTGTTAACTTTTTGAGCTTCTGTTTTTTTATTCAAACCCAAATCAATCCTGAATCTAAGGAATCTTTTTCTCTGAAGTCCCCAATGATGCAATCAAATCAATCAGGACAAGTGGATTAATGTTCAAAAAATTTAAAGTCTAGTTTCAGCTGTAAGATATTGCTGAAATCCAAGCTGGCACTGCTGTTTCTTTGAAGCTTTTCTCTGGTGACTTTCCTCTGCCTGACTGTCTCTTGAACTTGTCTTTAGGTCAGAATGCTTCTTTGATTCTTTATTTATTCTTTTCTGCTCTCTGCATTTTTTGCATGGTTTTAGGTTTTTCCATTCACTGCTACCACGCTTCTCTCCAACATGACTAACTCCTGGGTGCAGGTCTGCTGCTAGGGTCCAGAATGTAAACACAGTATCTGTGTTACAGGTTGACCTGAGTGGGTTCGTGATCTGTAGTCCTTTCGGTATCTTGTCTGCTTTCTTGCATCTTTGTAGAAACTTGATGTCCGTGTCGATATGCGCGATCTTCTTGGAGATCCTCTCCACTTTTTTTCTTGCTGGGGTGTATGTTAGTGCTGTTGGGGAGGCTTTAAAGTAGAATGGCAAGGGAATGGGTATCCAGGCAGGGAGTTAGAAGGGATGTAAACTGGGTAAGAAACCCAGAAAAAGTGAAAGTAAAAGAGGAAGACATGGGAATAAAAGGCAACAAACAAATAGTGGCTCCACAAGTTGAGAGGGTCCAGTATGTGACAGAGCAACTACTGAACATTTTGGAGGAGAGGGCAAAGAGCCATTAGTCGTGGTACGCATTGGTACCACTGACATTTATTAAAGAAAGGGTTGAGGTCCTGAAAGCTAAATATAGGGATTTCGGTGATATATTCCGAAGCAGGACCTCTAAGATAGTAATCAGGATTACTTCCAGTGCCATGGACTGGCGAGAGCAGAAATAGGAGGATAGGAAGGATAAATAAATCGCTAGAGTGTTGGCCTAGTGTTTAAAGTTTATTTATTAGTGTCACAAGTAGGTAAATATTAACACTGCAATGAAGTTACTGTGAAAATGTCCTAGTTGTCACACTCCAGTACTTGTTCGGGTACACTGAGGGAGAATTTAGCATGGCCAATGCAACTAATTAGCACATCTTTCAGACTGTGGGAGGAAACCAGAGCACCCAGAGGAAACCCACGCAGACACAGGGAGAACGTGCAAACTCTGTACAGACAGTGACTTAATCTGGGAATTGAACCCAGGTCCCTGGCGCTGTGAGGCAGCAGTGCTAACCACTGGACCACCATGTGGGTTTCAGATTTCTGAGGCTTTGGGACAGGTTCTGGGGAATGTGGGACCTGTACAAACTGGATGGATTACACTCCAACAGGACAGGGATTAATATCCTTGCTGGGGTGTGTGTTAGTGCTGTTGGGGAGGCTTTAAAGTAGTATGGCAAGGGAATGGGTATCCAGGCAGGGAGTTAGAAGGGATGTAAACTGGGTAAGAAACCCAGGAAAAGTGAAAGAAAAAGAGGAAGACATGGGAATAAAAGGCAACAAACAAATAGTGGCTCTATTGTCCCTACAGATGGGCTTAGTGTAAGGAAAAGTGATAGAAAAACAAAATGAAGAGTTCTGTATTTTAATGCACGTAGTATAAAATACAAGATAAATGAACTGACAGCACAGATATAGCTAAACTGCTATGATCTAATAGCCATTACTGAGATATAGTTGCAAGGAGATCAAAGTTGGAAAATCAATATTCAGGGTTATTTGACTTTTAGGAAGGGCATGTGGGAAGGAAAAGGCAGTAGGGTAGCTCTGCTAATAAGAAAAGAAATAAGTACAGTTCTGAGGACTGACCTAGGCTCAGAAGATCTGGAGTTGATTTCGGTGGGAGTGACAAATACCGATGGAAGGAAGAGATGGATCAATGTATTGTATAGGCCTCCAAAGAGTAGCCAAAATGTAGGAAAGAGTTTAAACCAAAAAATAATAAATAAATGTAAAAAGAGCCCTGCGTTATTGATGGGTGACTTTAATCTTCATATAGATTGGGCGAATCAACTTGTAAATGGCAGCCAAGAAAATGAGTTAATTGAGTGCATTTAGGATGGTTACTTGGAGCAATATTTTATGGAGCCAACTCGGGATCAGGCTATTTTGGATTTGGGAATGTATAATGAGATAAGTTTCATAAATGGTCTTAAGGTTAAGTATCTCCTGGGAAGTAGTGATCATAGTATAATAGAATTTAGCATTCAGATTGAGTGTAGGAAAATTGGGGCTGAAATATCAGTGTTAAACTTAAAGAAGGGGAATTACGAAGGTATGAGGATGGAATTGGCCAATTAGACTGGTCATATAGATGAGTAGGTGTGGTGAACCATCATTGGTTCCCACTGGATAGTACTGAGCCAGGGTTTGGCCAGTACTACAAGGATGTACATATGTTACTGTTGGGTTGTGCTACTTGTTGCTGTTGGGGTTAGGGTGGGGTTGTTACACCTTTGTACTGTAGTGTTGTGGTACATCCCAGTCGGGCTCCGCCTCCTGGGAGAGGTATAAAAGTCCCTGCTCTGGCCGGGACCCCTTCAGTCTGGGATAGTGTATATAATTACTGACTGCTTCATTACAGTAAATAAAAGCCTTTCATTTACCGAGCTTCTGGCCTCGTGTTTGAGAAGCGCATCAATTTTATTTACTGTTGTTAAACTCTCGTCGAAGAGAAAAAAAAAGAGAGTATGGAGCAGATCCTGAAGCCGGAACGCCTTACACTAGATCCACGTGCGGTGGGCGCTTCTAACACCTTCGACCACTGGCTGAAGTGCTTCGAAGACTACCTGGCAGCCTCCGCAGCGGTCACCACAGATGATGACAGATTCCGGGTCCTCCATGCGAGGGTAAGCGACACTGTCTACCTCGCGATCCGTGCGGCCACCGATTATACTAAGGCCCTCGAGCTTCTGAAGAAGCGCGATATCAAACCACCCAATGAAATACACGCTCGTTACCTCCTAGCCACTCGACGAGGGCAGTCTGGCGAAACGATGGAGGAATATGCGAACGAGCTCCTACAGCTAGCCAGGGGCTGTAACTGCAAAGCTGTGTCAGCTGAGCAGAGCATGAACGACCTCGCCCGAGATGCGTTTGTGGCGGGAGTCGGATCGTCGTACATTCGACTTAAACTGTTGGAGAAGGGTAATCTTAATTTTATCCAGGCAATCGAGCTAGCGGAGATGCTCGAGACGGCCTCCAAAAGCTTAGTATTATATCCGGAGGACCATGTGGAGACAACGTGGCAGGAGCAGTCACCAATACCTCCTCGTCCCTCGGGTTCGAAATGCTGCGTAATGGCATGCTCACACTCGGGCCAGACGACGGCAGCAGCCCCGGGCGGCCCGCGGTGCTACTTCTGTGGGGGAGCGAAGCATACTCGGCAACGGTGTCCCGCTAAAGCTGTGTTGTGCACCGCGTGCGGTAAGAAAGGGCACTATTCGAAAGTGTGCCGATCTAAACCTAGGAACGGCAGTGCGGCCTGCGATTCTTCAGAGCTCGGGTCTTCGTCGTCGAAGTCATCGAGGGGTTCGTCCACGTGCGAGGCCAGGACGACGCCATTACGGTCGACGGAGTCAGAGGTGTGTGACCACCAGGGGTCGCTGAGTTTGGCGCCATCACCCACGTGCGACTCATGGGAGCGGCCATGTTGGTCGACACTGACCGCGAGCGACCAGCAGGGGTCCTCCTCATCGATTTCAGCTGCCTGCAGTGGCGCTCATGAACCAACGGTGGCGTCGATCATCCTGGACCAGGCTAAGCCTCATAGACTTGACAAATCTATGATGAATATCCAGGTAAATGACCACGTGATTTATTGTCTGTTTGACAGCGGGAGCACTGAGAGCTTTGTCCACCCAAACACTGTGAAGCGGTGTGGACTCCAGATTCAACCTGCCAAACAGACAATCTCTATGGCATCGAGGTCCCGGTCTGTCACCGTGCTAGGGAGTTGCGTGGTAACTTTGAAGGTGCAAGGCACAGTTTACGAGCGTTTCAAGCTCCTAGTGTTGCCGTATCTTTGCGCGCCAATACTTCTCAGACTAAACTTCATGGTCCACTTGAGGAGTGTAATCCTACAGTACGGTGGGCCACTCCCTTCACTGGCAGTGGGAAAACAGCAGCAGCCTCCAAATTGCCCAACGTGCCCCGCCTGTAGCCTCTCGACGCTGAAGATCACCACACCCTCCCTGTTCCAGAATCTTGTGCCAGGCTGCAAGCCCATCGCGACTAAAAGTAGGCGTTACAGCGCTGAGGATTGGATCTTCATTAGATCTGAGGTTCAGCGGCTCCTCAAAGAAAGGATCATACAACCCAGCGCTAGTCCGTGGAGAGCGCAGGTCGTGGTGGTCAAGAGCGGGAACAAACCCCGGATGGTCATTGACTACAGTCAGACCATTAATCGATATACGCAGCTGGATGCGTATCCTCTCCCGCGCATATCTGATATGGTCAATCAGATTGCGCAGTACTGGGTGTTCTCCACCATAGACCTCAAGTCTGCCTACCACCAACTCCCCATTCGCCCAGAGGACAACAATACACGGCTTTTGAGGCAGATGGTCGCTTGTATCACTTTCTCAGGGTTCCCTTTGGTGTCACCAATGGGGTCTCGGTCTTCCAGCGTGCTATGGACCGAATGGTGGACCAGAACGGGCTGCGGGCTACCTTCCCGTACCTGGATAATGTCACCATCTGCGGCCATGACCAGCAGGACCACGAAACGAATCTCCTGAACTTCCTATGCACTGCATCTCGCCTGAACTTGACCTACAACAGGGAGAAGTGTGTGTTTCGTACGCGCCGCTTAACCATCCTAGGATACGTGGTGGAAAACGGGGTCATTGGCCCTGATCCAGGCCGTATGCGCCCCCTTTCTGAACTTCCCTTGCCTGCTCGTGCAAAAGCACTGAGAAGATGCTTAGGCTTCTTCTCTTATTATGCGCAGTGGGTTCCCAATCACGCGGACAAAGCCCGTCCGCTCATTAAGTCCACGACTTTTCCCCTAACGCCAGAGGCCCGATTGGCCTACGATAAATTGAAAGCCGACATCGCGAAAGCTACGATGCACGCTGTTGACGAGTCCATCCCCTTTCAGGTGGAGAGCGATGCATCTGATTTCGCCCTGGCCGCCACACTTAACCAGGCGGGCAGGCCCGTCGCATTTTTTTCCCGCACCCTCCAAGGCCCCGAAATTCGGCATTCAGCGGTGGAAAAGGAGGCCCAGGCCATTGTGGAGGCCGTCAGGCACTGGCGCCATTACTTGGCGGGAAAACGGTTCACCCTGATCACGGACCAGCGGTCCGTGGCGTTCATGTTTAACAACACGCAGAGGGGCAAGATCAAGAATGACAAGATCTTGCGGTGGAGAATTGAACTCTCCACCTATAACTACGACATCATGTACCGTCCAGGGAAACTCAATGAGCCCTCGGATGCCCTCTCACGTGGAACATGCGCCAGTATACAGGAGGACCGTTTGCAGGCCCTCCATAATGACCTATGCCATCCTGGGGTCACTCGGCCCTACCACTTTATAAAAGCCCGCAACCTGCCTTACTCGGTGGAGGACGTCAGGTCAGTAACAAGAAGCTGTCGGGTTTGCGCGGAATGCAAACCGCACTTTTACCGACCTGACCGGGCACATTTAGTCAAGGCCACTCGTCCCTTCGAGAGACTGAGTGTCGATTTTAAGGGCCCCCTTCCCTCAACAGATCGGAATGTGTACTTCCTCAATATCATTGACGAGTACTCTCGGTTCCCTTTTGTTGTTCCCTGCTCTGATACATCCGCTGCCACGGTTATCAAGGCATTCCGTGATCTCTTTACTCTGTTCGGGTACCCCGGCTACATCCATAGCGACAGGGGCTCGTCGTTCATGAGCGATGACTTGAGGCAATTCCTGCTCTCATACGGGATTGCCTCTAGTAGGACCACGAGCTACAACCCTAGGGGTAACGGACAGGTGGAACGCGAGAATGCTACAGTCTGGAAGGCTGTCTTACTGGCGTTGAAGTCAAAAGGTCTTCCAGTCTCCCGTTGGCAAGAGGTGCTCCCTGATGCGCTCCATTCTATTCACTCCCTCCTGTGTACGGCAACCAATGCTACTCCCCACGAGAGGATGTTCTCATTCCCTCGGAAGTCTTCCTCGGGGACCTCATTACCGTCTTGGTTGACGTATTCAGGACCCGTCCTCCTGCGGCGACATGTAAGGGCCCGCAAGTCCGACCTGTTGGTCGAACAGGTCCATCTCCTCCACGCCAACCCTCAGTATGCCTATGTGGCATACCCTGGCGGGCGAGAGGACACGGTCTCAATCCGAGACCTGGCGCAAGCAGGGGACGTAGCAACCCCTGTCGCTCCCATACCCCCTTTTACAAACCCTTTAACTCTTGTTTCTTCCCCGGACACGGTGCGGGCAGCATCGGGACCATTGCTTAACCCTTTTACTCCCGTGTACAGCTTGCCTGAGCCCAGAAGATGGTCACCACTGCAGGGCGTGTCAGGATCCCATGGACTACCGTCACCTCAGGGTCAACCGGCCTGTGAGTCCATGGAAGAACAGCTGGACGCCGCCTTGGGGAGAACGCCACCGCAAGTGCCTACTCCGGTGTCACCGCCGGTATTGAGGAGGTCACAACGACGGTGCGGTCCCCCTGACCGTCTGAACTTATAGACTGATGACGCTTTATTCTGTTTTTGTACCCCGCCGGCCTTTGTTCTCAAAGGAGGGGTGAATGTGGTGAACCATTGTTGGTTCCCACTGGATAGTACTGAGCCAGGGTTTGGCCAGTACTACAAGGATGTACATATGTTACTGTTGGGTTGTGCTACTTGTTGCTGTTGGGGTTAGGGTGGGGTTGTTACACCTTTGTACTGTAGTGTTGTGGTACATCCCAGTCGGGCTCCGCCTCCTGGGAGAGGTATAAAAGTCCCTGCTCTGGCCGGGACCCCTTCAGTCTTGGATAGTGTATATAATTACTGACTGCTTCATTACAGTAAATAAAAGCCTTTCATTTACCGAGCTTCTGGCCTCGTGTTTGAGAAGCGCATCAGTAGGTAAGACAAGAGATGAGCAGTGGCAGACAGACAGTTAGAGAGATAATTCATCACTCCCAGCAAAGTTATATCCCAATGAGGAGGAAAGACTTTAAGAGGAGGAAGAGCCTACCTACCAAGGATGTGAAGGAGGGCATTAAGCTGAAAGCAGAAATATATAAGCTGGCAAAGGTTAGTCGTAGGCAGAAGAGTGGATAGATTCAGAATGCAGCAAAGCTGGACTACAACAAAATCAGGAAGGAAAAACTAAACTATGAGGGCAAGCTAACGAGAAACATAAAAACAGACAATGACGAGCCTTTTAAGTACATTAAAAGGAAAAGAGAAGTGAAAGAAAGCATTGACCCCTTAGAGAATGAAACCAGCGAAGTAATTATAGGGAACAAAGAAACGGCAGAGAGTTAAATAGATATTTTGCATTGGTCTTTACTGTAGAGAATAGTACAAGCATCTCAGAAATAGTAAAAAATATAGGTGAGGAATTTAATTCAGTCACTGGCACCAGAGAATTAGTTTTAAGCAAACTAATGGGGTTAAAGGCTGGCAAGTCCCCTGAGCAAGTAAAGTCAGCATAGTTTCAGGAAGGGGAAATCATGTCTGAGAAATTTACTGGAGTTCTTTAAGGAGGCATCAGCCAGAGTAGATAGAGGAGAACCAGTCAATGTTGTATATTTGGGTTTTGAAAAGGCTTAGGTGCCAAACAAAAGGCTACGACATGATATAGGAGATCATGGGATTGAAGGTAATATTCTGGCATGGATAGAGGATTGACTAACTAACCGGAAGCAGCAAGTAGCGATAAGGGGGTCTTTCTCAGGTTAGAGGGAAGATTTTTCTTCTTATTCCATTGCAAAATCTTTACTCACAACATTTGGATTGGTAATTTAGCACCCATAATCCATAACTGTCTCATGTAGCCAAATGCTCTCAGTCTGCAAGAATCTGTCAGTTTTGATTCCTATTCCTATTCATAGAATTATAGAATTTCGTAGAATCATCAGTGCAGGAGGCCATTTGGCCCATTGAGTCTGCACCGACCATGATCCCACCCAGGCCCTATCCCCATAACCCCATGCATTTACCCTAGCTCGTCCCCCTGACACTAAGGGGCAATTTAGCATGGCCAATCCACCTAACCCGCACATCTTTAGACTGTGGGAGGAAACTGGAGCAGCCGGAGGAAACCCACGCAGACATGGGGGGAATGAGCAAACTCCACACAGACAGTGACCCAAGCCGGGAATTGAACCCGGGTTCTTGGCACTATGAGGCAGCAATGCTAACCACTGTGCCACCGTGCCCTATAGTTCATAGCACATTAGTTGAATCAGAAAACCAAGTAACCTGAGACAAGTGCACCCCATTCCTCCTGTATGTCCATTGTCATTCTTGTTGACCTTTTTAGATTCTCTTTTCACAGAAGATCATGTAGTCCTTTAAGTAGCTGCAGCATTTTAAGTACTGACACAGAAATCAGTTTCCTTTATCCCCTGCAGCAGTAATCTATCACTGGAGATTCAACCACTGTTATGCCGTTCAGCATAATTAATTAGACAGTTCCAATGAACTGAGTTATTGACCATTCGTTTCATTAGAAGTTTATGAAATGTTGCAGAAGGTTATGGATACTGTCTGGCTGCTGTTGGCTGACCTAGGAATGGTCAATGCATTCCAACACTGAACTAAATAGAGAAATTTTAATGTAAAAATATTATTTCATTATATATTATCTTTGTGAGCAATACCTTTAATGCCAACTGCATTGGTTGGTTCAATGACATTTCCTCATTTTGTTTTTTAGCATTTTATACTTTTGGGGGCTTTACAGAAATAAATCTGCAATTACTTTTGCTGTATTTTCCATTATTATAAGATATAAATTAAAGATCGTCTTCCAGAACAATTATCCAATGCACAATATGGTGGGGATTTTATGGAGTCCACAAAGATAGCAATCATGGTGTGCAGGGTGAATTAGTTAGGCGGGATGTCAAATTTCAATTTCCCAATAATAGGTTAAATACAGACAGCAGCATGTTTGCAACATGTCAAGCTGGCCTACAGCGGCTTCATACCTGTAATACATTTGCTTACTATGAATACTTACCAGTGTTGAATAAAGTCCCCCCTTTGGGATAAAGTCAGTGGTGCACAAGGATCCCCTGGTAGCTAGTTCACAAATGGTAGAAGGTGCACCTGTTGACTTTATGCAGGAGTGTGTAAGAGCAATGGTTTTCCTTGTTTAACTCTATGGCACAAGGGAAGGAGGCAGGAGTGTGGACTCTTCATGGAGACTTGGGACCATCAGGGGTGAAGCAGTGGTGAGAGGGATTGTGGATTGGGATTGGGGGCAGGCAGGAGTTGGAGAGGGATCCAGGGAATGGCAGAGGGTAGGCTTGGCGGGCATCGAGGAGTGAAGAGGGGAGGGCCTGGGGTCCTAGGTGCGGTGGGAACAGTCAGTCAAGGTAAGAGAATGAGCGACTTAAAGGACAGTGTCAGTAATGTCCAAATGTGAGTCCATCTTGGGGTGCTGGCTGGCGGAGTCCAGACATCAACTACATTTCAATTATCCCCACTGAGATTGCTCTCAGACAATGTCCTTTACAATGCATTGAAGGGAGGACCAACTAAACCTGCAATAGCCCCAGAGGGTGGTGAGTACATCACTGGACTCTAACACGAACATCCAACAGAGTGAACAAAACCCACAACATTGTTTCCTCCACAATAAACAAAATGACCCTAACTCCCCTGTGACCATCAATGCATGCTAACCATGAGGTGTGCCAATGCATTTAGTTCTAACTAAGCTAGTCTCAAAAATAAACATGATGCACACATTAATAATGTGAAACCAATGTGAAATATTGATGTGAAATTGATGTGTTTTCCATGCACACTGCCAGCACTTCAAATTTTAATTGTATTTGTTTGGGAAACGGCAAAAAGAGACACAGCATCAGTGGCACAGTTCCAGTTATGACTTTGTGAAAGGCATATTCAAGACAAAATCCTGGCCTTTATGCTAATGTGTTCAGAACCATGGCAAATTATTACAGTACTTGCTTGAGAGGATTTTTGTCACATGGGGGCGCTATGTCTACACAGATTACAATGAATCTAATTATTCTTGGAAAAATACAGAAATACTGAAACAGGCGAAGGGCAATAGGTGATTGCCCACAAAGGGTGACCATAGGGACCCTTGGGTGTTTTCTCAACAAATGCATAAGCATGCCCCAAAAACTAATTTCTGCTAGTTCCATTGTGAATCTGAGAATAACGGGGATGATAGTCAGACTCTCAGTCCCTTACCTGTGAATAGGCCGACAAGAGGTGAGGCCACATTGGATTTGGTACTGGGAAATGAACCGGGCCAAGTGTTAGATTTGGTTGTGGGAGAGCACTTTGGAGATAGTGACCACAATTTGGTGTCTTTTGTTATTGCAATGGAGAGGGATAGGGTTGTACGGCAGGGCAAGGTTTACAATTGGGGGAAGAGGTAATTATGATGCGATTAGGCAAGAATTAGGGGGCATAAGATGGGAACAGAAACTGTCAGGGAAAGGCACTCATGAAAAGTGGAACTTTTTCAAGGAACAAATACTGGGTGTCCTTGATAGGTATCTCCCTGTCAGGCAGGGAGGAAATGGCCGAGTGAGGGAAACATGGTTCACGAAAGAGGTGGAATGTCTTGTGAAAAGGAAGAGGGAAGATTATGTAGGGATGAGGAAACAAGGTTCAGATGGCTCGATTGAGGGTTACAAGTTAGCAAGGAATGAGCTGAAAAAGGGGCTTAGGAGAGCTAGGAGGGGGCATGAGAAGTCCTTGGCGTGTCGGATCAAGGAAAATCCCAAGGCTTTTTACTCTTATGTGAGGAATAAAAGAATGACCAGGGTGAGGTTAGGGCCGGTCAAGGGCAGTAGTGGGAACTTGTGTATGGAGTCAGTAGAGATAGGTGAGGTGATGAATGAATACTTTTCTTCAGTGTTTGTGGTGAACCATAGATGGTTACCACTATGGGTACTTGTACATATGTTACTCTTGTTACTGTTGGGGTTAAGGTGGGGTGTTCCACCTGTTAACATTGTTCTGTGGTACACTCCGTTTGGCTCCGCCTTCTTATAGGAGTATAAAGGTCACTGCTACTTCCTAGTGGCCCTTAGTCTGGGATAGTATTGTTAAGCAGTATGCTCTATTCTTGTTGTGAATAAAAGCCTTTATTCCCGGGTACATCCTAGCCTCCCGAGTGAATTAATCGCGCATCAGTGTTCACCAAGGAGAGGGGCCATGTTTTTGAGGAAGAGAAGGTGTTACAGGCTAATAGGCTGGAGGAAATAGATGTTCGGAGGGAGGATGTCCTGGCAGTTTTGAATAAACTGAAGGTCGATAAGTCCCCTGGGCCTGATGAAATATATCCTCGGATTCTTTGGGAGGCAAGGGATGAGATTGCAGAGCCTTTGGCTTTGATCTTTGGGTCCTCACTGTCCACGGGGATGGTCACAGTAAGACGATTAACAACACCAGGTTAAAGTCCAACAGGTTTATTTGGTAGCAAAAGCCACACAAGCTTTCGGAGCTGCAAGCCCCTTCTTCAGGTGAGTGGGAATTCTGTTCACAAACAGAGCATATAAAGACACAAACTCAATTTACATGAATAATGGTTGGAATGCGAATACTTACAACTAATCAAGTCTTTGAGAAACAAAACAATGTGAGTGGAGAGAGCATCAAGACAGGCTAAAAAGATGTGTATTGTCTCCAGACAAGACAGCCAGTGAAACTCTGTGGGGGTTACAAATAGTGTGACATGAACCCAATATCCCGGTTGAGGCCGTCCTTGTGTGTGCGGAACTTGGCTATCAGTTTCTGCTCAGCGACTCTGCGCTGTCGTGTGTCGCGAAGGCCGCCTTGGAGAACGCTTACCCGAATATCAGAGGCCGAATGCCCGTGACCGCTGAAGTGCTCCCCAACAGGAAGAGAACAGTCTTGCCTGGTGATTGTCGAGCGGTGTTCATTCATCCGTTGTCGCAGCGTCTGCATAGTTTCCCCAATGTACCATGCCTCGGGACATCCTTTCTTGCAGCGTATCAGGTAGACAACGTTGGCCGAGTTGCAAGAGTATGTACCGTGTACCTGGTGGATGGTGTTTTCACGTGAGATGATGGCATCTGTGTCGATGATCCGGCACGTCTTACAGAGGTTGCTGTGGCAGGGTTGTGTGGTGTCATGGTCACTGTTCTCCTGAAGGCTGGGTAGTTTGCTGCGGACAATGGTCTGTTTGAGGTTGTGCGGTTGTTTGAAGGCAAGAAGTGGGGGTGTGGGGATGGCCTTGGCAAGATGTTCGTCTTCATCAATGACATGTTGAAGGCTCCGGAGGAGATGCCGTAGCTTCTCCGCTCCGGGGAAGTACTGGACAACGAAGGGTACTCTGTCCACTGTGTCCGTGTTTGTCTTCTGAGGAGGTCAGTGCGGTTTTTCGCTGTGGCGCATTGGAACTGTTGATCAATGAGTCGAGCGCCATATCCTGTTCTTATGAGGGCATCTTTCAGCGTCTGGAGGTGTCTGTTGCGATCCTCCCCATCCGAGCAGATCCTGTGTATACGGAGGGCTTGTCCGTAGGGGATGGCTTCTTTAACGTGTTTAGGGTGGAAGCTGGAGAAGTGGAGCATCGTGAGGTTATCCATGGGCTTGCGGTACAGTGAGGTGCTGAGGTGACCGTCCTTAATGGAGATGCGTGTGTCCAAGAATGCAACTGATTCCGGAGAGTAGTCTATGGTGAGTCTGATGGTGGGATGGAACTTGTTGATGTCATCATAGAGTTGTTTCAGTGATTGTACACCATGAGTCCAAAGGAAGAAAATGTCATCGATGTATCTAGTGTATAGCATCGGTTGAAGGTCCCATGCGGTGAAGAAGTCTTGTTCGAACCTGTGCATGAAGATGTTGGCATATTGAGGTGCGAATTTGGTCCCCATGGCTGTTCCGTGTGTCTGGATGAAGAACTGGTTGTTGAAGGTGAAGATATTGTGGTCCAGGATGAAGTGGATGAGATGTAAAATTGCATCTGGAAACTGGCAGTTGTTGGCGCTGAGCACTGAGGCCGTTGCAGCAATGCCATCGTCATGGGGGATGCTGGTGTAGAGTTCCGAGACATCCATTGTGACGAGGAGCGCTCCTGGTTCAACTGCTCCATGTGTGCCGAGTTTCTGTAGGAAGTCCGTCGTGTCGCGACAAAAGCTGGGGGTTCTTTGTACAATGGGTTTCAGGATGCCCTCGACATAGCCGGAGAGGTTCTCGCACAGGGTCCCATTGCCCGATACGATGGGACGGCCGGGTGTGTTTGCCTTGTGTATCTTCGGGAGGCAGTAGAGATCTCCAACGCGGGGAGTACGTGGGATGAGAGCACGGAGGGTGTTCTGAAGGTCCGGATCAAAGGTCTTGATCAGAGTGTTGAGTTGACGGGTGTGTTCTTTGGTCGGATCTGCAGGTAACTGTCTGTAGTGTTCCTCGTTGTTTAGTTGTCGGTACACTTCTTTGCAGTAATCCGTTCTGTTCAGTATGACGATGGCCCCTCCTTTGTCTGCTGGTTTGATGACAATGTTGCGGTTGGTCTTGAGAGCGTGGATGGCGTTACGTTGTGCTTGGGTGATGTTCGGGGCTGTCTTGTGAGTGCGGCTGATGAATTTGGTGTTGACGCACCTCCTGACGGCTTGGGCATACATGTCAAGTCGAGGGCAGCGGCCTTCCGGAGGAGTCCAATTCGACTCTTTCCTCTTCGGATGCACTGCGGATCTCTCTGTCGGCTGTTCCGGTTCATTGGTTGTTCCATTGTGTTCGTTGTTGGCCTCTTGGGGTTTGTGGAAGAACTCCCTCAGCCTCATTCGCCTGATGAATTCCTCTGTGTCTGCTGCGAGACTGATGGGGTCTATTTTGGTGGTGGGGCAAAGATTAAGCCCTCGGCTGAGAACTTCGATTTCATCTGGTTGAAGTGTGTAGTCCGATAGGTTGACAATGGACTTCCCTGCAGTGGTACTGTTTTCTACTGTGGTACCGGGGGAGGCTTGGTTCCTGCTGGTGGTGATGCCAAGTTTCTCAAGTTTCCTGTTCTTGGTGTGCATGTAGATGGATGGTGATGGTGATACACGGGGATGGTGCCAGAGGACTGGAGAGTGGCGAATGTTGTTCCTCTGTTTAAGAAAGGGAATAGAAATGACCCTGGTAAGTATAGACCGGTTAGTCTTACTTCGGTGGTTGGTAAATTGATGGAAAAGGTCCTTAGGGAAGGGTTTTACAACCATTTAGAAAGATGCGGATTAATCCGGGATAGTCAGCACGGATTCGTGAAGGGCAAGTCATGCCTCACAAATTTGATTGAATTTTTTGAGGAGGTAACTAAGTGTGTTGATGAAGGTAGGGCAGTTGATGTCATATACATGGATTTTAGTAAGGCGTTTGATAAGGTCCCCCATGGTCGGCTTATGATGAAAGTAAGGAGGTGTGGGATAGAGGGAAAGTTGGCCGATTGGATAGGTAACTGGCTATCTGATGGAAAATTTTTGGACTGGAGGCAGGTTGCTAGTGGAGTGCCACAGGGATCAGTGCTTGGTCCTCTGCTCTTTGTGATTTTTATTAATGACTTAGAGGAGGGGGCTGAAGGGTGGATCAGTAAATTTGCTGATGACACCAAGATTGGTGGAGTAGTGGATGAGGTGGAGGGCTGTTGTAGACTGCAAAGAGACATAGATAGGATGCAAAGCTGGGCTGAAAAATGGCAAATGGAGTTTAACCCTGATAAATGTGAGGTGATTCACTTTGGTCGGACTAATTTAAATGTGGATTACAGGGTCAAAGGTAGGGTTCTGAAGACTGTGGAGGAACAGAGAGATCTTGGGGTCCATATCCACAGATCTCTAAAGGTTGCCACTCAAGTGGATAGAGCTGTGAAGAAGGCCTATAGTGTGTTAGCTTTTATTAACAGGGGGTTGGAGTTTAAGAGCCGTGGGGTTATGCTGCAACTGTACAGGACCTTGGTGAGACCACATTTGGAATATTGTGTGCAGTTCTGGCCACCTCACTATAAGAAGGATGTGGAAGCGCTGGAAAGAGTGCAGAGGAGATTTATCAGGAAGCTGCCTGGTTTGGAGGGTAGGTCTTATGAGGAAAGGTTGAGGGAGCTAGGGCTGTTCTCTCTGGAGCGGAGGAGGCTGAGGGGAGACTTAATAGAGGTTTATAAAATGATGAAGGGGATAGATAGAGTGAACGTTCAAAGACTATTTCCTCGGGTGGATGGAGCTATTACAAGGGGGCATAACTATAGGGTTCATGGTGGGAAATATAGGAAGGATATCAGAGGTAGGTTCTTTACGCAGAGAGTGGTTGGGGTGTGGAATGGACTGCCTGCAGTGATAGTGGAGTCAGACACTTTAGGAACATTTAAGTGGTTATTGGATAGGCACATGGAGCACACCAGGATGATAGGGAGTGGGATAGCTTGATTTTGGTTTCAGATAAAGCTCGGCACAACATCGTGGGCCGAAGGGCCTGTTCTGTGCTGTACTCTTCTATGTTCTATGTTCTATGTTCTGATGACATTGACATCCAAAGGGGACGGAGTTATGTGGTGCTCCTGAAAAGGGCCAAATGGGAATTCCCCCAGACAAGCACTGAGTGTAATGTAGCGGAGCTTATCTAAATTCCAGCCTTTAAATAAGTTTGCCAGATTGTTACTGCTGCCAACTCGTAAGCTGACAAGTGAAAGGTCAACATTGTAAATGCGAGAAAGCCTTCAGATGAGAAAGTTCACTAGTTGCATAAAAAGGTCAAGTATATCTCATCCAAATAAAAGGGTGGCCTGATATGATAACAATGTGCAAATGTTTATTTTTTCACCTGTAACTTTTATGTATTCAGTATAGACATCTCTTGGGATAACAGTTCTGAAGTAAATTTGTTTACCCAGGAAGGTTTATGAGCACTTGGCTGCAATCCAACTGCCTAATTGTTTTACAAGTTCTTGCCTTTGTTTATTCTGATGGTTTAATGAGTCTATTTGTTTTCCTGGGGAGTTTTATGGGTTATTCAGTGGCTTCCAATTGTTATAATAGAGCTTGTGAGTTCTTGAAGGGGAAATTATTAACCAGCTAATAAGGTTTTAGACAGAATACATAAGGCACTGACAGCACTACCAGCAAAGATTTAAATTATTCTTGAAACAGAGATAAGTTAATGAAACAAATAGTTTACACATATGTGGATGGAATAAGAGAATTAAATAAGAAATTATGATTTTAAAACATATATGCTGATATTTTAAATGTATTTTAAGTATTGAAAGAATTGTTGTTCATTTCAGCCAAAAGCAAGTTACTGCAAGGTATGATGGACAAAGTGAAGCGTTCAGAGGCAAAGGCCTGAGAACCTTAGTAGTTTGCAGAATTAATATCCATGTCTATGTGGGTTTCCTCCGGGTGCTCCGTTTTCCTCCCACAGTCCAAAGATGTTCAGGTTAGGTTGATTGGCCATGCTAAATTAACCCGAGTGACAGGGTAAATTTGAGGGGTTACGGGAATAGCATCTGGGTGGGATTGTGGTTGGTGCAGACTGGATGGGCTGAGTGGTCGATAAGAAAATCTATAATTGATCTGCTTTTGATTATACACATTAGGTTCAGTATCATTGCATGTTCGCTTCTCACATTTATCCACATTATACTGTATCTGCCCACTCACTCAGCTTATCTAAATCACACTGAAGCATCTCTGCATCTTCCTCACAGCTCACCCTCCCTCCCACTGTATCACTATTTAACCACATGAGTGTAAAAGCTAAGATATCATAAAACACTTTCTGCAAATTTGGAGATACTACATTTAGTTTCCTTGTCTAAATTATTAAGATACATTGTGAAAAGCTGGGGTCCTAGCACTGACACATGCAGTACCCCACTAGTCACTGCTGGCCATTTGGAAAAGACTCATTTATTCCTGCTCTTTGTTTCCTGTCTGCCAACCAGTTTTCTATCCATCTCAATACACTACCCCCAATTCCATGCGCTTTAATTTTACATGCTAATCTCTTATGTGGGACCTTGTCGAAAGCCCAAATAAACAACATCAGCTGGCTCCCCTGCATTAACTCTACTCATTACATCTTTGAAGGATTCCAATTATTTTGTTAAGTATCATTTCCCTTTCATAGATCTATGCTGACTCTGTCCGATTCTACCACAGTTTTCCAACTGCTCTGCTATTAAATCTTTTATAATGGACTCTAGCATTTTTCCCAATACCGATGTCAGGCTGGCTGGTTGCCTGTTTTCTTTCTACCTCCCTTTTTAAATAGTGGGGTTACATTAACTACCTTCCAATCTGTAATAACTGTTCAATCCAATCCACTGCTCAGATCACTACAACCTTATCACTCACTTACCACAATTTTAATCAATTAAGACTATATCTAAAATTCATACGCTTCATCTCACCTTCATGTATTTAGTATTATTGGAAGCCTTGTACTTAGTTTACACACACTGCCAGCTATTGAACCAATACCGCTATGTCACCCAAACATGAGAACACTATCACCTCCAGGTTCCGCTCCAAGTCACACACCATCCTTTTTTTGAAACTATATCACTATTCCTTCACTGTTGCTGAATCAAAATCCTGGAACTCCCTTCCTAACAGCACTGTGGGTGAACATAAGAACATAAGAACTAGGAGCAGGAGTCTGGCCCCTCGAGCCTGCTCCGCCATTCAATAAGATCAAGGCTGATCTTTTTGTGGACTGTGTTTCACTTACCCACCCGCTCACCATAACCCTTAATTCCTTTACTGTTCAAAAATGTATCTATCCTTGCCTTAAAAACATTCAATGCGGTAGCCTCAACTTCTTCACTGGGCAGAGAATTCCACAGATTCACAACCCTTTGTGTGAAGAACTTCCTCCTCAACTCAGTCCTAAATCTGTTTCCCCTTATTTTGAGGCCATGCCCCCTAGTTCTAGTTTCACCTGCCAATGGAAACAATTTCCCTGCTTCTATCTTATCTATTCCCTTCATAATCTTATATGTTTCTATAAGATCTCCCCTCATTCTTCTGAATTCCAATGAATGTTGCCCCAGTCTACTCAGTCTCTCCTCATAAGTCAACCCTCTCAACTCCGGAATCAACCTAGTGAATCTCCTCTGCACCCCCTCCAGTGCCAGGATATCCTTTCTCAAGTAAGGAGACCAAAACTGTACACAGTACTCCAGGTGTGGCCTCACCAGCACTTTATACAGCTGCAACATAACCTCGCTGTTTTTAACCTCCATCCCTCTAGCAATGAAGGACAAAATTCCATTTGCCTTCTTAATTACCTGCTACACCTGCAAACCAACTCCTTGTGATTCTTGCACAAGGACATCCATGTCCCTCTGCACAACAACATGCTGTAATTTTTTACCATTTAAACAATAGTCCATTTTGCTGTTATTCCTACCAAAATGGGTGACCTCACATTTACCAACATTGTACTCCATCTGCCAGACCCTCGCCCACTCACTTAGACTATCTATATCCCTTTGCAGACTTTCAGCATCCTCTACACACTTTGCTCTGCCACTCATCTTAGTGTCATCTGCAAATTTTGACACAGTACACTTGGTCCCCAACTCCAAATCATCTATGTAAATTGTAAACAATTGCGGTCCCAACACTGATCCCTGAGGCACACCACTAGTCACTGATCGCCAACCAGAAAAACACTCATTTACCCCCACTCTTTGCTTTCTGTTAGTTAACCAATCTTCTATCCATGCTAATACATTACCCATAACACCATGCACCTTTATCTTATGTAGCAGTCTTTGGTGCGACACCTTATTAAATGCCTTCTGGAAATCCAGATACACCACATCCACAGGTTCCCCATTGTCCACTGCACATGTAATGTTCTCAAAGAATCCCACCAAATTAGTCAAACATGACCTTCCCTTCATGACCCATGCTGCATCTTCCCAATGGGACAATTTATATCCAAATGTCTCACTATTTCTTCCTTGATGATAGATTCAAGTATTTGTCCTATTACAGAAGTGAAGCTAACCGGCCTATAGTTACCCGCCTTTTGTCTATCTCCTTTTTTAAACAGTGGCGTCACATTTGCTGTTTTCCAACCTGCGGGAACCACCCCATAGTCCAACGGATTTTGGTAAATTACCACTAGAGTCCAGCGAATTTTGGTAAATTACCACTAGGCAACCTACACCTCACGAACTGCAGTGATTCAAGAAGCTGGCTCACCACCATCTTCTCAAGAGCAATTAGGGATGGGCTACAAATGCTAGCCGAGACATCAATGGTCACAACCCAGGAAGAAATTAGAAGGATTGTACAACATTCCCTCTTTCTTGTTAGTGCACAATAGGCGGCAACAGAAAGTAACAGGAGGAGGTACATTCCTGCATGCTTTAACTCCCATGTCAGCAGCTCAGATAATGTCACTGTGTATAATTTAGAGAAAAGGATGGAGGTGAGACACAGGGCATACATGCATTGGACCCCGGCAGGGAACAAAGATAGTGCAGGTGCCAGATTCCACAGTGTGAAACATCAATTCAGCTAAGCCATTAGATCCATAATAATGATGAGAAGAAGCAGTGTGACCAATATTCCCCTTCTCACACATTTCTGGAAATGTCTCACCAATAAATTTCAGACCATTATCCGTAATAATCTGTCTTGGCACACAGACAAATCTGAACAAAGCACTTAAGAGTGTTCACAACAGTTGCACTTGACATATTGTGCAATTGTCAAATAATGGAATGCTTGTCAAAGTAGTTAACAATGATGATAAAATCAATGCCATGGACATGAAAGAGGTCAGGTGTGATTTTGGGCCAAGGATGGGTAGGAATTTCTTTTGGGATCAACAGTGCTTAGTGTTGATTTGTCATATGTTCTTGTCATGCCTCACACTTCTTGATGATTACCTCAATGTCATTGTTCGTATCTGCCAATAGACTCTTGTGAGACTTCTTGTCTGACCTCAAGCATTGAGAGTTAGAAAATTGGAAATGAAAGGTCAGTGTTAAATTTGAAAAAAGGGAATTATGAAGGTATGAGGGATGGGACTGGCCAAAGTGGACTGGTCATATAGATGAGTGGGTAAGACACGAGATGAGCAGTGGCAGATGTTTCGAGAGATAATACACCACTCCCAGCAATAATACATTCCAATGAGGAGGAAAGACTCTAAGAGGAGGAAGAACCTATTATGGATAACCAGGGAAGTTAAGAAGGGTATTAAGTTGAAAGTGGAAATATATAAGCTGGCAAAGGTTAGTCATAGGCCAAAAGGGTGGGATAGATCAGAAATGGACTAAAAAGATAATCAGGAAGGAGAAAACAAACCGTGAGGGCAAGCTAGCGAGAAACATAAAAACACACAGTAAGAGCTTTTGTAAGTACTTTAAAAGGAAGAGAGAAGTAAAAGAAAGCATTGGCCCCTTAGAGAATGAAATTGGGGAAGTAATTATAGGGAACAAGGAAGTGGCAGAGTTACAAAGAAATTTTGCATCAGTCTTCACGAGGATAATACAAGCATCCCAGAAATAGTCAAAAATACAGGGGAGGAATTAAATTCAGTCACCATCACCAGTGACTTTGTTTTATGCAAATTAATGGGGTTAAAGGCTGGCAGGTCCCCTAGATCTGATGCTTTGCACCCCAGGATCTTAAAGGAAGCAACTACAGAGATCGTGGATGCATTGGTAGTCATTTTCCAAATTTCCTTGGACTCTGGAGCTGTATCAAAGGATTGGAAAACTGTCAATGTGGTGCCCTTGTCAAAAAAGGGAAGGAGGCAAAATCCAGGAAATTACAGACGAGTTAGTTAAAATTCAGTTATTGGAAAAATATTGGAAACAATTGTTAAACATAGAACATAGAACAGTACAGCACAGAACAGGCCCTTCGGCCCACAATGTTGTGCCGAGCTTTATCTGAAACCAAGATCAAGCTATCCCACTCCCTATCATCCTGGTGTGCTCCATGTGCCTATCCAATAACCGCTTAAATGTTCCTAAAGTGTCTGACTCCACTATCACTGCAGGCAGTCCATTCCACACCCCAACCACTCTCTGCGTAAAGAACCTACCTCTGATATCCTTCCTATATCTCCCACCACGAACCCTATAGTTATGCCCCCTTGTAATAGCTCCATCCACCCGAGGAAATAGTCTTTGAACCTTCACTCTATCCCCTTCATCATTTTATAAACCTCTATTAAGTCTCCCCTCAGCCTCCTCCGCTCCAGAGAGAACAGCCCTAGCTCCCTCAACCTTTCCTCAAAAGACCTACCCTCCAAACCAGGCAGCATCCTGGTAAATCTCCTCTGCACTCTTTCCAGCACTTCCACATCCTTCTTATAGTGAGTTTAAGGAAAGAATATCATGCATTTGGAAAATCATAGAGTGGAATTTTACTGTCCCACCTGCCACGGGAATTGTAGTGGGTGGGACACAGACCATGCAAAGGTCTGTTGACATTGGGCGGGATTTTCTGAGCTTGGGGCAAGCGCAGCCAGAAAACCCTGTCCATAATCTGATCGAGCAGAGTCAGCATGATTTCATGAAGGGAAAATCATGTCTGACAAATTTGAGACGGTATCAGTCAGAGCAAATAGAGGAGAACTGGTCGATGTTGTATATTTGGATTTTCAAAAGGCATTTGATGAGGTGTCACACAAAAGGCATGTGAGATAGGAGCCCATGGCGTTGGAGGTAATATTCTGGCACAGATAGAGGATTGGCTAACTGAACGGAAGCAGTGAGTAGCGATAAGGGGGTCTTTCTCAGGTTAGGACGCAGTAACCAGTGGAGTACCACAAGGATCAGTGCTGGGACCACAGCTCTTCACAATATAAATGATTTGGAAGCAGGAACAGACTGTACCTTGGCCAAATTTGTGGATGATACAAAGGTGGGTTGGAAGGCAGGTTGTAAGGAGGATATAAATATTTTACAGAGAGATGTTGGTTAAGATTTTCTGATCTCGCTCATCCTGCCACCGCTGCCAGCAAGAATGGAGAATTTGGCGCTCAGCCAAAACTTCATTCACTGCAGCAAGACTGGAGAATCCTAGCCACAGGCGAGGTTGGAGAATTCCGGATGGACAGAAAATTGTCAAATGGAATTCAATGTGGGAAAATGTGAGATTGTTGATTTTGGAAGAAAGAATGAGAAGTCATTTAAGTGGAGAGAAACTGCAGAAAGCTGCAGCACAAAGGGACTAGGGGGTTCTTATTCATGAAACTCGAAAGCTGTGCAGAAGGTAATAGTGAAGGCAAATGGAATGCTGTCTTCTATTTCAAGGGGGCTGGAGTATAAAAATAAAGGGCTATTGCTGCAACTGTACAAGGTACGAGTGAGGCTACATTTAGAGTACACTATTGAGGCTACATTTAGAATGCTGTGTACAGTTTTGGTCCCCTTATTCAAGAAAAAATAAGGGGGCGATTCTCCCAGTCCGCTGCGCTGCTCTAGTAGCGAGTGGGCCAGAAGATATCAGCGGCGGCCATTTTGCAGGAATCACACTGGGCGCCACAGCCTCCCTGCATCTCCCAAGATAAGCCTTTTGGCATTACCAGCTCCGTGCTGGAATTCGGCGCAGAGCTGATTATCATACGGAAATGTTATGTAAATTGATATTTCCATATGATCAGCGGGCCAGGGACAGTATTCTCCGGGCCCACCAGCATCTCCCACCCCACCCCCTCCCCCAACCCCAGACAGGAATGGTTCCCTCGATCGGCGTTTATAACTTCTCCCCACTAACAGGGAACAGGCGCTCGACCCTGCTGGAGGGAACAGAGACCATTGAGGCCCCCCAGGAGGTTGGGGGTAAGTTGGGGGATTGCCCCTTGGCAGCGCCAGCCTGGCACCCTGGCACTGCCCATGGGGAAAACTGGCACTGCCCACCGTGGAGCCATAGGGGGCAGGTCATACTGGGGTGCAGGGCTCATTGGGGGCAGGTAGGGGGGAACCTGCTGCCACCCTACAAAAGGATCGGTGGGCTCGGGGCTGCCGTGGGGGCCGGGGCTGGTCATCGGGGGGTGGGGTCGGGGCTGTTGGACAGGACATCGGGGCTGGTCACCTGAATGGGGGGTGTCAGGACTGATGGGCCAGGGGGAGATTGGGGCTGGGTGGGGGGTGGAGGGAATTCGGTACTGGCCCATGGAGATCCAGGAGGATAGCGATCAGGGGAAGGGGGGAGGGTTCAGAAGGCCAGCGATGTGGGCGTTGTGGAGCAGGCCAGTGATTGGCAAGAACAGCAATTGGGAGGCTGGCAATGGGAAGTGGGGAGAGGGGGTGGAGGGGGACGGGGGCGGCTACTGCTCAGCGCTGTGCTACCAGCCTCTTGGGCAGGAATAGGCCCCGCCCCCTACTTTCCAGAGGGAATCCGACTGAGGCACTCTGTGATGCACAGAGTGTCAGAGATTCATTCTAAAATTACCAACAGGAATTGCCCCTGTTCTCCTGCATGTTGGGAACATAGAATTTTTTAGGAAAATCCGGGCCGAATATATTTTTGGAGGCAATATAGAAGTTTTCTTGGATGATCTCGGGAATTGAGGTAAGATTAAGCAGGTTGGATCTGTATTCTTTGAAGTTCAGAAGAATGAGAGGTGATATGATTGAAACATGTCAGATTCTCAGGGGATTAGACAGAGTAAATGTTGGAAGGGTGTTTCCACTCATGGCAGATTGTAAGACCAGAGGGCATAGTCGCAGAATAGTGGGGTGCTCAAGGAAAACGGATTTGAGGAAGAATTTCTTCTCTCAGAGTGGTGAATCTTTGGAATTCTTTGCCCCAGGAAGATGTGGAGGCCGAATATTTGAACATTTTCAAGGCTGGGATCAATAGGTTTTTAATCATTAGGGGAATCAAGGGCTATAGAGATAAGGTTGGAAAGTGGACACTTAGTGAGTGTTAGATCAACCATGATCTTATTAAATGGCGGAGCATGCTCAAAAGGCTGAAGGCCTACTCCTGTTCCTATTTTTAATGGTTTTACAGTCTTATGATCTATGCCCATGTGCGAGTGATGAAATTGTTGGAGAATATCAGATCGCAAAGCTTCGGTATGATGACCTGCCTGTCTTTAATAATGACTCTCTGGAAAATGCTAAGGATGTCCTGACAGACCAAAATGGTCTTATAGGTTTGTGGACTTGCCGAATTAAATCAGACCCTCCTTCCATGATGATAGCTTCTGTAGTGCAGAATCTTTCATGGTTCCTTCTTGAGATGCACAGAGTGTAGCAGATCATTTTGGAAAACATCGTCAATTTAAAGTAAAGTTAAAGTTTATTTATGAGTCACAAGTAAGGCTTACATTAACACTGCAATGAAGTTACTGTGAAATTCCCCTAGTCGCCACACTCCGGCGCCTGTTCAGGTCAATGCACCTAACTTGCATGTCTTTCAGACTGTGGGAGGAAACCGGAGCACCCGGAGGAAACCCACACAGACACGGGGAGAACGTGCAAATTCCACACAGACAGTGACCCAAGTCAGGAATCAAACCCAGGTCCTTTGTGGTGTGAGGCAGCAGTGCTAACCACTGTGCCACTGTGCTACCCATTTTGATGACTATTAAGTCAACTTGTAGACTTAAGTAGATCTAAGGATATATCTTCTGTTTTCTCTGGGTTAGACAATCTGTAAAATGTATCTGATGTGATCATCAAGTTACCTGGCTTGTAACTAATCTCACAATCAAAACCTTGAACTTTCAGCAAACAATGTCACAATCTAGATGGTGCACTGGTCAATTGTTTTTGCCAAATCATCTCCAGTCTCTTGTGATTGGTCTCTACCACAAATCTTTTGTCAAATAGTTAGGTATGAAAATGCATGACTTCTACTCAAGGTTGGAGTATTTGGATTGTGTTACAGGCAGAGATTCTGAAGCACATACAATTGGTTTGCCTTTTTGTTGTATGCATGCTCAGAGACCTATCTGTGAGGCATCTAACTCCAAAGTAATTGTCTCCTAGGATTATAAAATTGCAATACTATCCTTCTAATAATGACAGTTTCAATGCTTTGAAGAGGTATTGGTGGTTTTCATGACTCAGGGAAGGCACATCATCCCTTAGCGATGAAGATTTTTCACTGGAATTGAAAATGTATGGAAATAAGAAATTAAATTCTAAGGATGTTGTCTTTCTCCACTTTGTCTAGTTTTGACCTTCAATTTGTCTTGTATGTGGATGCTGTAGTTATGTTGTAGATCAATTGATGGATTTGCATTCTCCTGCAAGTATAATATTGCAGCTCCATTGAAATGGCAGTTTGTTTGCAACATTATGGATATTTTGGTATTAGGTTATGAACTGAGGTGTTGGAGTGGTTTCTGAGGTTGATCTTCCTCATGATACCTCACTGATTTCCAGGATTGTTTCTAGTGTGAGATCTGGCATGTGGTAGACCTGTCATCATTGGGCTTTTAGTTTCCACCATGTAGAATGTCTATGACACCCAGGAGGATTAATTCTACTGCTAGTTTTGCTAATGATACTCATCCCTACAATGAATAAAATAAAAGTGTTGAATGTGGATGCAACGAGATATTGGGCACATTGTTGACTAACAGACAACCTGCTGTCACAATCAGTCTCAACCAGTAGCGTTATTGTTCTGTGATTATTCCATGACTATTGCCAAGTCAAAAAAAAGCTTTGAAGAAAGATGGTTCAAGATCAATCCATTTCCAAAGACTGGTTTTACTTTTTATCTCTATGGATTTTTACCCTATGTTTAATTTTCAATAAAAAGATTTTTCATTTAATTCTTGTGTCGAAATCATTGAACAGCCCAGAAGAATTTGAATAAGTAACACTGCCACATATGGTAAATGAGGAAACGTAGCTCATGATTAAAGAGATAACTGAATTCCTTTTGTGGTTAAAAAGTTGTTTAGTCATCTGTGCTGGCTAGTACTTCTCCACCCTTACAATGTGTTCATGTTTAAGAAGCTGTCACAAATAGCACCCGCCAGTTTAGAAAGATTTTCTGTCTCACTTCATCTCACATAAAGGTAAGTGATCTGCTCATTTAACTTTTCTGTGGCTGTGAAAATATAGTGATCAAGTTCAGTAAGTGGAGCTCGAGAGAAAAATTACTCGCAAATTAATGGAATCAAAAAGACTTGGAGTACTTTCTCCCAGAGTTGGAATCTTACTTTAATTTTGAAATGTATCCTTAAATGTAACAGTCTCTAAATTTTCAGAAACAAATTTGTAAATATTCAATACTATCAGTAGGTATCACCACGAAGGCTACTTTCAAAACTCAAGGCGAAGTCACATTTATTATTAAATCATTAGATAAGTGTAACATGGGGCATGCAGGATAAAAATAATAGTCTGTTCTTAGGGATACATGAAAAAGGTTTACTTGTACGATTTGCTGATGTTCTGGAATACCAGTGATTTACAGGGAGTTTGTGTTTCCATTACAATGAGTAACTTATGGCTGATTGAGATTAATGTGGATATAAGGGTCCATTTTGCAAGGTGCTACTGCTTTTGCAGCACTTCACACAGCACTAGTATAGATCAAACAATCAGACACAAAGCGCTCCTGGATTTTCTAGTGATCAGTTTAATTGGGAGCATTATGAATTGGACTGCTGGGGCAAATTGTGAATTATGTCGGATCCCTTTTCACTCTACCTCAGCAGTCTTTTGCAGTTATAGATTTTAACTTTCACCGTCTGCTCCTCGGACTCTGTTTTTTTTGCGTGTTCCCTCTCCACTCCATCTGTGGCAGATCCTTCAGCCACATGTCCCAGTGCCCCGAACCCTCCTTCCTAAAAAACTTAACACATTTCTCCCCACTTTTAAAATTCCTGAAAATAATTTTCCTCAGCATCTTTTTTTCTCAGCATATCTAACTTTCCTTTTGAGCACAATTTGCAATTCAGTATGATTATATTTAAGGATGATTATATTTTACCTTCCATTGGAGATGGTACAGTGACGATTCACCAGAATGGTCCCTGAGATGAAGTAAAGTTAGAGTTTATTTATTAGTGTCACAAGTAGGCTTACATTAACACTGCAATTAAGTTACTGTGAAAATCCCCTCGTCGCCATGCTCCGGCGCCTGTTCGGTACACTGAGGGAGAATTTAGCATGGCCGATCCACCTAACAATCTTCCAGGATTGGCCTGGAGTCTCCAGGAATTGAAGCTCAATTTCTATAATGTTGCTGTGTGCAACCCTGGAGAAAAATAATTGGAACATTAAAAAAGATTGTTTTTCATTTTATTTGAACCTTTCTCTTTACCAGATACAAAAATATTGAAAATGGGGAAAGAGCATAACCCAATTGGGTAATGAGTCATTTTGTTTTCTATTTGTCGTAGAAAGGTGGTGTGTCACAGGCATATTTGTGTTGGGGGGCAAATCATGCAATGAAACCTCCAGGAATACATTTCATTACTGTTGGCAACCCGAGATGAGCATGTCCATCTTCTGCCTCAACCTCACTTGCTTGCCCACTCCCCATTTCCCTTGATTCCCTGGGAGTCCAAAAGCTGTCTAAATTTTTCCTCATCCCAGTCCTAAAGTAATCATCCCTGCTTTTGGAAACTGTGCCACATTATTTTAGATTCCCTAGTCAGAGAGGAACCAACCTCTCAGTATCTGCCCTATCAAAACCCCTTCAGAGGCCTGGATTCTGTCAGGCTGAGGTTGTTCCAGTCAACTGGCTGAACAACTGACAGGCAACCACCCCATCAGTTCCATAGTGGAGGTCTGGCAGTACTCTTCAGGTACTTGAGTGGTCAACGTTGGGTCATCGTTGTGATGGAGGTTCCCAGCTGCCAAGAGCAAGCAACCAATCAAATGGTGGCATTTTGAGGGCACAGGAGAGCCGTTTGGCCTCATTTTTAAAGATTGTCAACTTGCTCATTAATGCAGCTATTTAACAATCTGGTGCCAGGGACAGGCCAGTCACACCCCAACTTAATCAGGAGAGGTTTTGCTGCCACCAGAAGTCTCTCCCACAATTAAGTGGGTCCAGTGGCCACGTCTCCCACTGCAGTGGGATGTATTATACCAGCCCGTAATCCTGAATGTTGCAATGAGCTCACCTCTCATTCCTCTAAATTCAGTAGAAAGTAGGCTCAATTTACTCAGTCTCTCATTCCAGGAACCAATCTAGTGAACATTTGCTATACTGCCTCCAAGCAAAGATATACTCCCTTAAATAGGGAGACCAAAATTATACATGGTATTCTAAGTATGGTCTCACCAAATCCCTCTTGAACTGTGGCATAATTTCCTTACTTTTATACTCCAAACCTCTTACAATAAAGGCCAACATGCCATTTGCCTTCCTGATTGCTTGCTGTACTTGCTTGTTAACCTTTTTATATTGTTTGTATGAGGACACCCAAGTCTCTCTGAACATCAACATTTATAATTTTTATACCTTTTAAAAAACATTCTTACTTTTCTCTTCTCACACAACCCCACATTATACTCCATCTGCTACCATGTTGCCCACTCACTTAATCTGTTTATATCTTTTTAAAGTCACTTTGTCTCCTTCTCACAGCTTCTATTCATATCTAGCTTTGCATCATCAGAACACATAGATATATGACTATCTGTGTCTTTATCTAAGTAAATAATATAGATAGCAAATTGCTCAGGTCCCAGCACTGATCCTAGTCACATCCTACCAACTTGAAGATGGCCCATTTATTTCTACTCTCTCCTTCCTATCTATTAACTAATTCTCTATTCAAGCTAATATATCACCACAAACCTGAGGTGTAAGTAAAACGGCACAGTCCGATACAGTGTACTGATAAGAAACTAGCCCAGGAATTAATTGTGATTTGGAAATTACCCAAAGCTAGTTAGACACCCCTTCCATTTAGCGTTTATTTTGGAAGTTGTTTGTCCTTATAGCAGTGGCTTGAAATCATCGCTAGCTTTGAATCAAGTGAGTCAGTGCCAACTACATGGGCCTAAGGGCCACTTCTGCACTGTATGATTCTATGATTCTATGATAAATACAGTGCGTAACCCAGCACCACAAGTGAAATGTCTTTTAATTCATGAGAAGGTGATTTGCGTTTTAACTTTTTAAGTGTCAAACAGAAATTATACTTCTTTAGAAACTGCAAGTTCAAAGGGGACATTATACAACTAACATAATCACAGAAGAAATATACTTTCTTCTTACAATCTATTGTATGATGTGCTTCTGTTGGTCAGTCAGTCGCCTATAAAATGTGCAGTGGAACAGAACAGATCAGAGTTTTTATCCTCCTGATTTTGTTGGAGCTGATTCAATTAAAATAAAGCTTTCAAACATTGAAACGATGCATTCAGTTGACTGATAGAAAGGTCAACCTTGTAAATTTGCCACATTGTTCTCGCTCTGCAATGACTCTTTTGGGCAAATTTTAAAAATAAAATAAAATGTTTAAAACTGCTGAAAATATTCCAGAATAGGAATTTAAAACTTTAAAATGATTGGACAGTTATAATCAGAAGGTAGGATTTTTATCCAAAATACTAAGGACTCTGTTCTTGCATGCTCTGCTGCCAGCGAGAGCAGAGAACCTGATGTAGGGATATAGGGGTAGGGCCTGGGTGGGATTGTGATCGGTGCAGACTCGATGGGCCGAATGGTCTCTCTCTGTACTGTAGGGTTTCTATGGTTTCTATGGTTCTATGGACGCTCAGCCAAATCTCCATTCACTGCAGCAGAATCAGAGAATCCCAACCATGGGTGAGGCTGGAGAATTCCGGCCTACATTTCTTAATCGAATAAATGAGGAGATTTGAGTCCAAAGGGGTTAGCACTGCTACCTCCTAGCGCCAGGGTCCCAGGTTAGATTCCCAGCTTGGGTCACTACCTGTGTGGAGTTTGCACATTCTCCCCGTATCTGTGTGGGTTTCCTCCGGGTGCTCCGGTTTCCTCCCACAGTCTGAACGGCATGCTGGTTAGGTGCATT
The DNA here is from genome assembly GCF_964213995.1 of Mustelus asterias. Lineage (NCBI taxonomy): Eukaryota > Metazoa > Chordata > Chondrichthyes > Carcharhiniformes > Triakidae > Mustelus > Mustelus asterias. The sequence continues at coordinate 129,661,296 of NC_135801.1, read as the reverse complement.
GACCCGAACAGGCACCGGAGTGTGCCGACTGGGGGAAATTTCACAGTAACTTCATTGCAGTGTTAATGTAAACCTTACTTGTAACGAATAAATAATTTCTTTTATTTTAAATGCTGGAAAAACTCAGCGCGTCTGGCAGCATCTGTGGAGAAAGAAAATAGAATTAACATTTTGAGTCTGTATGAATCTTCTTCAGAGTTAACGAGAGCTGTAGAAAAGTCATAAGTTTCAAAACGTTAACTCTATTTTCTCCCTCCACAGATGCTGTCAGACCTGCTGAGTTTTTCCAGCATTTTCTGTTTTTGTTTCAGATTCCAGCATCCATAATATTTTGCTTTTATTATATTGAGGTTCAGTTGGATTCCTTATTTTAAAAGGATCCCAACGACAGAAACAACAAGGACGAAAGTTCACTTATTTAAAGAGTATTTAGAATGTTATCTACACTGGGGCATGTCAGGCATAGGTAGAAAGTCAACGAGATTTTCATCACAACAGACAAAGTGTAGAAACAGATGTCACACAAAATCAAGAGTGATGGGGCCTCGGGTGTGTGATAGGATGCTGCCAGTCAGAAATGTCAGTTACTTTCATTCCTGCCACCAACTCCATGTGTCCTTATGTACTAACTTTATCTGTGGCACCTTATCAAATGACTTTTGGGAATCCAGATAAACTGCATCCTTTATCTACCCTACTTGTAACATTCTCAAAAAAATTCTAATAAATTTTGTCAAACAGGATATTGCTTTCATAAAACTATGTTGATTTGTTCTAATCATAATAAACTTTTCTGGTGTATTAAGACTCCCTTCACGAAATAGTTCAGCACTTTGCTATTGACTGATATCTGACCTGTAGTTCGCCATTTTCTCTCTCCTCCTTTCTTGCATAGTAGTGTTATATTTGCTTCACATTGCTGGGGCCTCTCCAGAATCTAAACGATTCTGGAAAATCATAGCCAACGCATCTACTTGCTCTGCATTTAGCCACCCCAAGGTGTGGATCAGGAGATCCTGGGGATTTGTCAGATTTTCATCCCTAGAACTGTCCATTACATTTTCTCTGCTGATTACCTTAATTACCTTAATTCGTTAGGCTGCACTTGGAATATAGTGTTCAATTCTGGTTGCCACAATACCAGAAGGATGTAGAGGCTTTGGAGAGGGTACAGAAAAGATTTACCAGGATGTTGCCTGGTATGGAGAGCATTAGCTATGAGGAGAGGTTGGAGAAACTTGGTTTGTTCTCACTGGAACGACGGAGGTTGAAGGGTGACCTGATAGAAGTCTACAAGATTATGAGAGGCATGGACAGAGTGGATAGTCAGAAGCTTTTTCCCAGGGTGGAAGAGTCAATTACTAGGGGGCATAGGTTTAAGGTGCGAGGGGCAAGGTTTGAAAGAGCTGTACGAAGCATGTTTTTTACACAGAGAGTAGTGGGTGCCTGGAACTCACTGTGGAAGAGGTAGTGGAAGCAGATACGATGGCGACTTTTAAGGGGCGTCCTGACAAATACATGAATAGGATGGGAATAGAGGGATATGGTCCCCGGAAGGGTAGGGGGTTTTAGTTCAGTTGGGCAGCATGGTCAGTGCAGGCTTGGAGGGCCGAAGGGCCTGTTCCTGTGCTGTAATTTTCTTTGTTCTTTGTTCTTTGTACTTCACTCTTATTAGCCCCTGGATATCTTTTATTTCTGCTATGTAATATGTGTCTTTTACTCTGAAGACTGATGTTTCTGTATACCTTTGGCTCCATTTTGTTTCAGGCATGAATTGACTTTGCTGGAAAAGTCTCAGATTTTTTATTTGTTGGTTTTGTTTATTGCGACTATTTTTGTACACTGCTGGTTTTGATGCAAAAAGTATTTTTGCATCAGGTCTCATTGCACATTCCCCTCTCTCAATCTTGTAGCCATTCTGATAATAATTTTTCTTCCTGTTTTTGCTATCAAAGTGGATAGTCTCACATTTATCCACATTATACTGCATCTGCCATGCATTTGCCCACTCACTCAACTTGTCCAATTTGCATTAAAGCATCTCTGCATCCTCCTCATAGCTCACCCTTCCACCCACCTATCAAGTCCTGAGGGGACTCGATAGGTTGATATTGGGAGGATGTTTGCTCATGTCGGAATGAATAGATCTAGAGGACACAGTTTAAGAATCAGAGTCCTCTCTCGTAAGACAGAGCTGAGGAGAACTTTGCTTTCTCTCAAGAGGGTCATTAATATGTGGATTTCTCTTCCCCAGAAAGCACTGGATGCTATTGAATTTATTTAAGGCAGAGTTGGACAGATTTTTGATAGAGAAGGGAGTCAAGAGTTATGGGGGACAGACAGGAAAGTAGAATTGAGACCAGAACCAGATCAGCCATGACGTTATGATTGACGTAGCAGGTTTGAAGAGCTGAAAGACCTACTCCTGCTCCTAAGTCCTATGTTTTGCTACCTCTGTTCGCAGATGTACATTGACTCCCTGTTCAACAAGGCATAGATTTTATAATTCTCATAATTGTTCTCAAATTCCTCCATGTCCTTATTCCTCTAAAATTTCTGTAACCTCGTCCAGACCTCCAGCTCTCTCATATTTCCTACAATTCTGTACATTTCTAATTACTTTGATCTATGATTGGTGACAATGCATTTAACTGTCTAGGTGGAATTTCCTCCCTAAACTTATTTTATATTTATTCTTTCATGGGATGTGTGCTTCGTTGGAAAGGCCAGCATTTATTGTCCACCCTAATTCCTTTTGAACTGAATTGTTTGCTGGGCCATTTCAGAGGGCAATTAAAAGCCATGGGTCTGGAGTCATGTGTAGGCCAGATCCAGGTAAGGATGGCAGATTTCCCTCCCGAAAGCAGATTTGTGGACCTGATGGGATTTTACTACAATTAACAATAGTTTCATGCCCACTGAGACAAGCTTTTAATTCCAGATTTTATTAAGTGAATTTAAATTCCAGCAGTTGCCATGGTAAGATTTGAATCCATGTTCCCAGAGCATTAGCCTGGGCTTAGTGCATAACTACCTCAGTGATATTGCCACCACACGACCAACATCAGGCAAGCTCACCATCTCGCTATTACTCTCCCCCTTTACATTAGCCTTTAAAACATCAACAGCCGTAATATCTTTTTGATTGGCACAGTGTCAATATTTCTCTTGCGCTGTATCTTGTGATTGTTTTACTATATTAAAAGTGTTGTATAAACGTTTTATAAATATTGTCGGCGTGGTTGTAAACTGCTAAGTTATTTTTTTTTGGTTAAAGCAGAGCAATGACATATTCCAGTGTGTACAGGGTCCGGAAGTAGTTTGAGATCAGGATCAGTTCTCTGCCAGAAATTACAAATTATATCTGTGAGGAGAACATGATGGCACGCCAAATCTCGGAAAGGAAAGAAACCTCAGCTTTATAGTTTGAGGTTGGATTTCTGCAGGCATTCTCCAAATTCTCGACCGTAACTTCAACAGAAAACTGGCAGAAATTCAAGAGAAATTACACTATGGACTTATCTCTGAAGTTCCTGGAATCTTCTGCTGAGGTTGCAACAGAAGATTAGCAGAAACCTTATGACAATTCTTTGAGTTTCTGCAATACAACACATAATTAAGATTGTAAAAAAGAAAGGGTTCATGCAATAACTTCAGTATATAATTGGTAAATCTTCTGGCTTTACATATTTCGGACAAAAGAGCTGAACACAAGACATGAAATGACTGTGCCTGCCCTTGACATCAAGTATGGTATCAAGGTGCCTCAGCAAAACTGGAGTCATTAGAAATCAAGGGCAAACTCTCCACTGGTTGGATCTAGATAAAGCAAGATGCTTGTGGTTGTGCAGACCAATCATCTCAGCAGTTCCTCAGGACAATGGTCCTCGGCCCAACCATCTTCAACTGCTTCATCAATGACCTTCCTTCCATTACAAGGTCAGAAATGGGGACTATTGCATAGCGTTCAAATCCATTCACGAATCCTCAGATACTGAAGCAGTCCATGTCCATATGCAGCAAGACCTGCACAAGATTCAGGCTTTGACTGATAAGTGGCAAATAATATTCACATTATTTACTATGCGCACTGCAGCAACTCGTCAAGATTCCATCGGCAGCAGCTTCCAAACCTACAACTTTGACCATGAAGAAGGATAAGGGCATCAGAGACATTGGGCAGAAATTAATGCTCTCACAAGAGGCGGGACTGGAGGTGGATGGGACATTTAATTGAGTGGGAGGTTACCAGTTGGGAAGTCCATGGCATTCCCACCTCTGCCCCAATTAAGACCAAGATGGGAGGGCTTGTGGACAGTTTTCCCACACCACTGCCCACTTAAAGCTCTCATCCCACCACCACCAGGCAAGGGACTCAGCGTGCCCCGTAATTCACTCAGTGCTTGATCAAGGAACTGGCTTCAGGACGAAAGCCACTGAGAGCCACCTACTGCCCTTACTACTGACCCTCTCCTCACCACACCTTCCCTCCCACTCCATGCCTACTCTCCTTCCCCAACAACTCACTCCCTGCGACTTACATCCTGCCCCCCCCAACTATGGCTTTAGTTTTCCTTTCATCGTTCATGGAACGATGGTGTCACTGCCTAGGCTAGTCCTTATTGCCCATCCCTAATTACCCTGAAGTTGGTGGTGAGCTGCCTTCTTGAACTATTGCAGTCCATGTGGTATAGGTACACCCACAGTGCTGTTGGGCGGAGGGGTGGTGTTTCAGGATTTTGATGCAGCGACAATGAAGGAACAGCAATATAGTTCTTGCATGATCCTGGGTCTCCAGTGGATGTATTGCCTGCAACTATCACTGATCCCCCTCCCACTACCTGCAATGAACAACTGCTGACCTCAGCAGCTCTTTGGCTGTGATTTCCACCCCTGAGGTCCTTGATCTCAGCTAAGGCCTGCCATTGGCCACTTAACTGCCTCTTTAGCACAAATATAGCAGGCCTTCCGCACAGGAGGTGATGTAGTGATGTAGTTGGCTCTTCTGCCAGCAAAGTTGTCACCTGGATTACATTCTGCCCACTAGAACAGCATCAACTGCAAGTTCCCCTTTAAGTCACATACCATCCTTACTTGAAATTATATAATAATAAATAAACTTTTATCATTGTTCCTTCAATGTTGTTGCTGGGTTTAAATCCGGGAACTGCCTTTCTAACAGCTCTGTGAGTGTACCTACACCACATGGAGTGCTGTGCATTCATGAAAGTGGGTCTTTAAGGGCAATTAGGGATGGGCGATAAATGATGGCTTTGCCACCGATACTTACATCCCATGAAATAATTTTTTTTAATGGCCTGGGTTTGGGTATGCGAAGCATAAACTTAAAGTTTTTGAAGATGATTGAACAAATTGATAAGGCTACTAAAAACACACAGTATCATAAGCTTTAAAAATAGAGCTACGTAGTATAAAAATAGGATGTCATGATAAATATTTAATAATCACTGGTTAGACCTCAGTCAAAAGATTCTGTTCAATCCCGAACATCACACTTCAGAAAGAATGACAAAGCCTTTTCTTTGGGGTGTCTTGACAAATACATGAATAAGACGTGAATAGAGGGATACGGTCCCCAGGAGGCTAGGGAGTTTTAGTTCAGTCGGGCAGCATGGATGGTGCCGGCTTGGAGGGCCGAAGAGCCTGTTCCCGTGCTGTAATTTTCTTTGTTCTCTTTGTTCGTGGAAAGAGTGCAGAGGAGGTTCATCAGAATTGTAGCAGGGATGCCTGAATTCAGTGATGTGGAGAGATTAGATTAACTGGGATTGTTTAACTGAGAGCAAAGGTTCAGGAGAGATTTAATTGAGCTGCTTAGGATACTGAAGGGTTTTGATCGGGTAGATGGGAAGAAACTGTTTGCCTGCCAGAAAAGTTGATACAGATTTCACAGAGTTGACAAAAGAATTCCAGAGGGGAGCTTGAGTCCTTCCCTCAGGAAAAGCTTTCATTCAGCGCTGAAATGAACAAAAAGCTAAATTACAAGGGACCAGCAAGATCTCTAAGCTCCTTCCTGTTAAAGTCAGCCATAGTCCCACTCACAGCATTTAATCCTACCTTTGCAACACATCCTGATAAAAAATGTAAATCCCACCCACCGTGATTCCGTACACACATTGTATTTTGTCTGGATATACACCTACAGTCGCTGGATCTTTAGTCTCCATAATGTAGAACATCTGTGACACCCAGGAGGATGGATTGTGCTTGCACTGCAGGACTGTGGATGCTGTGAACCATTGTATGTGAACCATTGTATGCTGAAAGTGTCAAAGGCTTTTGCTGTGGCCATCCATGTTAGTGGATACTTGTTTTTTAGAATTCACAGGGGTAGTATGTTCGCCCTTGACCTGTGTCAGTCTTGGCCAATAACAAGTACTCAACAACTTTCTTAGGGCAGGTAATTTGAATCTTGGCAAACTCTTCAGCTGCGATTCTCCCATTAAAAAAATCTCCAAAAGGTTAGCTCAGCGGGCCAGGAGATTCTTGTGTCGGCCGGTTGGCTCCGCGAGTTTGCGCCCCGTGAGCATCTGGCAGCTCCAGATTTCCGGCAGTGTCTGCTCCATGCCAGAAATCAGTGGGGAGGCGCAAAGACCATTTAAGTGGTCATTTGAATATGATTTAAATACAATTAGAAGTTTAACAACACCAGGTTAAAGTCCAACAGGTTTATTTGGTAGCAAAAGCCACACAAGCTTTCGGAGCTCCAAGCCCCTTCTTCAGGTGAGTGGGAATTCTGTTCACAAACAGGGCATATAAAGACACAGACTCAATTTACATGAATAATGGTTGGAATGCGAATACTTACAACTAATCAAGTCTTTAAGAAACAAAACAACGTGAGTGGAGAGAGCATCAAGACAGGCTAAAAAGATGTGTATTGTCACCAGACAAGACAGCCAGTGAAACTCTGCAGGTCCAGGCAACTGTCCATCTCCACATCTTAAATACAATTAGCAGGCTCGGGACTGAAATCTCCAGGCCCGCTAGCATCGCCCCCCCCCTCCCCCCCCCACCGCTGGAGTGGTTCACTTCAGCGGAGTTTAGAGTAGCTCCCCACTAACGGGGACCTAGCGGTCTGACCCCACTGGAGTGAAGGGGAGGCAATTGGGGCACTCGCAGAAGGTCGAGCGGTGGGGGATGCCCCCTGGGCATTGACCCCCTGGCAATGCCAGCCTGTACCCCCAGCACTGCCCAAGGGGAAAAGTGCCAATGCCCAGGGATCACATCATCATTGTAATTTACTGGTTTGTCAATCAGCTCATGATTGTCTACACCATTAAAATAGGTCCAGGCAGTGGGCAATCAAGGGGGTCATCCGACCCCATTGTCTGCCCCTCGACCATGGCTATATTCACAAGTGGGAGTCCCTGGAGAGGGAGCATGCAATGTCTGCTGGCACCATCCAAGCTTTCCGTGCCCAGTGGGCAGCGAGGACTGGGGTAGTTGATCAACCCCATTAATCACATTTTGATTTAATGTTTTCCTTGCCTGTTGCTTTTGTTTGACGCAGTGTCCATTTAAGGGGTTGTTCCTTTAATTTGTCTTTCAGTTTGTTTAATTGAGATTAATTGGTTTAACCCTAAATAGTATATGCTTCTAACAGGATACAAGATGATCATTTCTATTGCTTGAAGCTGACCATAGTGTACAGTCTGTTTGAATCATTTTGTTGTCCTTTGGAGCTGAATTAGCCTTTGCTCCAGTGCACTGCTGTTTTAATGACCCTTTCTGTTACATGATTGTGGAATTATTGGAAACCTGAGCATTTCCTTGGTGCATGCAGAAGACCACACATCCTAGTGGGGTCTAGTGAGAGCGGCAATAATTGAGGTGGTACTTAGAACTTGTAAACCTCATCAACCTGTGAGGATTGCTTCGTACTTAGAACCATAGAACCATAGAAAATTACAGCTCAGAAACAGGCCCTTTGGCCCTTCTTGTCTGTGCCGAACCATTTTATGCCTAGTCCCACTGACCTGCACTTGGACCATATCCCTCCACACCCCTCTCATCCATGAACCCGTCCAAGTTTTTCTTAAATGTTAAAAGTGACCCCGCATTTACCACTTTATCCGGCAGCTCATTCCACACTCCCACCGCTCTCTGCGTGAAGAAGCCCCCCTAATATTCCCTTTAAACTTTTCTCCTTTCACCCTTAACCCATGCCCTCTGGTTTTTTTCTCCCCTAGCCTCAGCGGAGGGGAGAATCCATCCCAGAATAGTTCAGTGATGCTATATGTCATGGTCTTGTCTGGCAGATCTTTCTTGAATGCTTCCATGGGAGTGATGCAATCACCAACTCAACAATTCTGCCTGCTATCCCTCTGTTTGCAGAATCACAGCGTGTACCCTTTTCTTTGCTTCTGCTAATATAGTTGTCGATAGATTCTGCAGCCTATTGTCGAAATGACATGAACTCTAGTCGATGAATATGGAAGTTCAATCTGATTCTGAGCCAGCTTCTGTTCAGCCTGTGTAGACCTTCATTCACAATTACGAGGTGAATTTTTGTGCCTTGCTTTTCTGGTTCAGACGCACCTTGATCAAGAAACCATCGCTCTGGGTGCTGTTTAAAAATTTTGACTTTGTCGGTCAGCTGCATCCCAAATCAAGCTGGGGAATTTTGTGGACATTTTGACAATATCCCTTTGACCTTCCCTCTCCTATAGTACCTGGGACAAATGTCAGCCAGGCTTTTGCAAGCTTTTCTGAAGCTTCGCCTGTCATAATCACAACCTTCTCTGGCCTGATTTTTGTGGCTTTTTGTCCTTGTTTCTGGAACCTTTCTTGTAGGTTGTCGATCCCAACCACACCTTGCTCACTCACCTTTCTCAACAGAGCTATGCAGTTCTGGTCCTCCCGACAGGCCGTTGCATTTACTGAACTGTCAGGCTATGCATTGCAATCTCACCACAAGGGAACTGTCTGCACCAGCTCCTTTTTGAGCACTATCTCAGTGCCGTGACCATCAACCATTCCGTTTTCAACATCTCCAACACTGCAACTACAATGCGGCCTGACCATAGCCTCATGGATCTTCTCATACCGTGTTACACAACCTAAAGCTAAATTTAAGTTTATTTAAGTTTAGTTATTTATTAGTCCAAGTAGTCTTACGTTAACACTGCAATGAAGTTACTGTGAAAATCCCCTAGTCGCCACACACCGGCGCCTGTTCGGGTATACTGAGGGAGAATTTAGCATGGCCAATCCACCTAACCCAGAGGAAACCCATGCAGACATGGGGAGAATGTGTGGACTCCACACAGACCGTGGTCCAAGCCAGGAATCGAACCTGGGTCCCTGGTGCTGTACACCATGTTGTACTTGCAGTAAATCTTGCTGCCACTTGTCTGTTCCTACCACTGCCCACCATGTTACATTGCTATAATGATATAAACGCCAATTATTCATAAGGGATTGTGTAAAAACTTTGCGGGTTAATTTATTTAGACTAGGCACATGAGAACAGCTATACATAAGTTGAAAGCTTGAAGACATCAGCAGCAGACTGTATGTGTCCTGCTCAAAAGAAAAGGAGAAACTAAGATTGGGTTGCATGACACTCTTCCCTTCTATTGACATCATGTTGCTAACCTTTAAAGGTAACACCCATGGAAATTGTACATTCAATGGGAAGCTCCTCCTCCAGAGAGGAAGAGAGGAGGTGAAGGAAAAGGAGGAGGGCAGCAGGCCAAGGATAGGTACTCCCAGTGTTCCAGCAAGGTGAGGAACCTACTCCAGAGCAAGTACCTGTGGAGGCAGCAGCAAGCAGGCAAACAGACGAGAAGGCAGTGTCTTGCCAACAGAGTCTACCAAATAAGGCTGTTCCAGATGATAGAGTGCCAGTGCCTTCCAAAATGCCAGCTGTCCAGGGGGGCAGTCACAGTACTCTGTGACAGGGTGACTGCTGACGTTGCACCCAATGTGTCAGTGGCCTCTAGCCCTGAAAGTACAAGTGGCCCAGATTTCAGGGCTCAGCTGGAGACCCGTGGGGGATCCTGCAGCCGGCTGTACACCACTGCATCAGGGTAGTGTAGATGCTCTGCTTAAGCATGAATTTATTTCATAAACCAACAACAACTCCAGTCAGGCTGAAAGAACCCGAGGCTTTAGCAATATTGCTGGTTTTCCAAAGGTGCAGGGAATAATAGACTGCACACATGTGACCAATAAAGTGACAAGCCAGGGGCGTTCATAAACAGGAAAAGATATCATTTCCTTATGAGCAGCTGATATACGTCCACAGCTGCTAGCTGTGCTGGAGTCAGGCTGTTAACCCTTCTCTCCCTTTGGCTGGAGTGACTTTGACACATGTCCTCCGGTCACCTGAGACCATGTCGTCCCTGGTGTAGTGGGAATCTCCTGCGCAATGGCAGGTGGCTCACCTGTCACCATGGCACTCCGAGGGATCTGTGTCAATGGCAGAGGGGCAGAGGAGAGGCTATCCCCATCAGAAACACCCTGAGATGTGACCCCAGTGGCCACACCAGCTGCTCACTGGCTGCCGTGAGGTCCATTTGGTCCTCCCTACTTTCCTGAGAGGAAGCAGGGAGTGGATGTGACTCCAAATTCCTTGTCCCCCTCTTGCCCTGGCTCAGGCCTTGGATGATAAATACCCAGCATTCCATCAATGTGCTGCTGAGTTTCACACTCCATAATAATCGCCAGTTTATCAATGGAGGGACATTCGTGAACCAGATAGGCTTTTATGAAATTGATGATAGTTTCAAGCTTACCATTAGGAAATGGTAGGCAGTGTTTGAACTTCAGATCATCCCATGTTCAGGCAGGCCATCAACTCCTAACTGTGCAAGCGTCCATACTCTCCACTTGCCTGGATGAGTAAAGCTTCATCAACACTCAAGAGGTTCGCCAACATCCAGGGCAAAGCAGCCTGCTTGATTGGCATTGCACCCACCATCTCCAACATCCATGCCTTGCACCACTAATGCACAGTTGCAACAGTGTGTACCATCTACAAGATGCACTGCAGTAACTAACCAAGGCTTCTTTGACAGCACCTTCCAACCCTTGACCTCTACCATCTAGAAGGACAAGGCCAACAGACTCATGGGAATAACAGCACCTGGAGATTCCCCTCCAAGTCACCCAGCATCCTGACTTGGAAATATATTGCCATTCTTTCACTGTTCCTGGGTCAAAATCCTGGAGCTCCCTTCCTAATAGCACTGTGGGTGTACCTACACCACATGAACTGCAGTAGTTCAAGAAGTCAGCTTACCGCCACCTTGCCAAGGGCAAATAATGATGGGGAATAAAAATGCTGGCCTGGCCAGCGATGCCCACGTCCCATGAAAGAATAAGATAGATTATGAGAGTAAACTAGCTCAGAATATAAAAACAGATCTCAAAAATTTCTACTAATATATAAAATGAAAAAGAGTAGCTAAGGTAAAAATTGGTCCTTTACAGGATGAGAAGGGGGATTTAATAACAGAAAATGAGGAAGTAGCCAAGGCATTGAACAGGTATTTTGGTTCGGTCTTCACAGTGGAAGACACAAATAACATGCCAAAAATTGTTGACAAGGAGGCTATGGCAGGTGAAGGCCTAGAAATGATCATTATCACTAAAGAAGCAGTGTTGGGCAAGCAAATGGGGCTAAAGGTAGACAAGTCTCCTGGCCTTGATGGAATGAATGCATCCCAGGGTAGGGAAAGAGATGGCGGGAGAAATAGTAAATGCACTCGTGGTAATTTAGCAAAATTGTCTGGATTCTGGTGTGGTTCCCGCAGATTGGAAAACAGCAAATGTGATGCCACTGTTTAAAAAAGGAGGTAGACAAAAGGTGGGTAACTATAGGCCGGTTAGCTTAACTTCTGTAGTAGGGCAAATGCTTGAATCTATCATCAAGGAAAAATAGCAAGACATCTGGATAGAACTTGTCCCATTGGTAAGACGCAGCATGGGTTCATGAAAGGCAGGTGATGTTTAACTAATTTACTGGAATTCTTTGAGGACATTACAAGCATGGTGGATAATGGGAAACCGGTGGATGTGGTGTATCTGGATTTCAGAAGGCATTCAACAAGGTGCCACACAAAAGGCTGCTGCATAAGATAAAGGTGCACAGCGTTACGGGGTAATATATTAGCATGGATAGAGGATTAGTTAACTAACAGAAAGCAAAGAGTGGGGGTAAATGGGTGTTTTTCTGGTTGGCGATCAGTGACTAGCGGTGTGCCTCAGGAATCAGTGTTGGGACTGCAATTGTTTACAATTTACATAGATGATTTGGAGTTGCAGATCAAGTGTAGTGTATCAAGTTCGCACATGACACTAAGATGGGTGGTAGAGCAAAGTGTGCAGAGGACACTGAACATCTGCAAAGGGATATAGATAGTTTAAGTGAGTGGGCAAGGGTCTGGCAGATGGAGTATAATGTTGGTAAATGTGAGGTCATCCATTCTGGTAAGAATAACAGCAAAATGGACTATTGTTTAAATGGTAAAAGATTGCAGCATGCTGCTGTGCAGAGGGACCTGGGTGTCCATGTGCATGAATTGCAAAAAGTTGGTTTGCAGGTGCAGCAGGCAATTAAGAAGGCAAATGGAATTTTGTCCTTCATCGCTAGAGAGATGGAGTTTAAAAACAGGGATGTTATGTTGCAGCTGTATAAGGTGCTGGTGAGGCCACATCTGGTGTACACCTGATCTTTTTGTGGACTCAGCTCCACTTACCCACCTGCTGACCATTACCCTTAATTCCTTTACTGTTCAAAAATTTATCTATCCTTGCCTTAAAAACATTCAATGAGGTAGCCTCAACTGCTTCACTGGGCAGGGAATTCCACAGATTCACAACCCTTTGTGTGAAGAAGTTCCTCCTCAAGAAGCAGATTTAGGACTGAGTTGAGGAGGAACTTCTTCACACAAAGGGTTGTGAATCTGTGGAATTCCCTGCCCAGTGAAGCAGTTGAGGCTACCTCATTGAATGTTTTTAAGGCAAGGATAGATAGATTTTTGAACAGTAAAGGAATTAAGGGTTATGGTGAGCGGGCGGGTAAGTGGAGCTGAGTCCACAAAAAGATCAGCCATGATCTTATTGAATGGCGGAGCAGGCTTGAGGGGCCAGATGGCCTACTCCTGCTCCTAGTTTTTATGTTCTTATGTTCTGACAGAAAGCTGGCAGAGGCGTGCTGGGCCAAACAACCCCACTTTGTACTCCACAATAGTATTTCTGGTGAATTATATTCTTTTGAAAGAAGGAAACAAGGATTCCTATTGTTTATTTTACAACACAAATAGTTAAAGTACAACTTGCACATTGAAGATGAATTGTGATTTGATCCATTTTCTTTCGGACTCATTTAGCTATCGCAAGACAGGAACTGTGAAAACACAAACATAGAAACACGCTGGGGGAATGCAAACTTTGGTTCTGGTCCTGCAAACACTTGCACAAGTGTGAACAGCTCAAACTACTTGCGTAGCACTTTTAACATGAAGAAGTATGTCACAGGATGTGCAATGCCAGTCACAAAGTGAGACCTGGGCAACAATTAGAGCACATGACTGAAGTTGAGATGAAGAGATATCTTTTGAATAGGGTTTTAGAGAGATAAGCAAGGCAGAGCAAGGGAGGGAATTTTGCATTGTAAGGCAGTGGAGAACTGAAGGCTCTGTCACATGGTGGAGAGGAGTGAAAGCACAGTGGGCAGGATAACATAAAGTGTAAGATGTGACTTGGCAATGTTCCAGGTGGCAATGGTAAGGTTGAATGAAGTCTTCAGAGTTTTGCAGACAAAACATTGGATACGATTTTGAGCCCACTCTCTCCGTCAGTGGGAATGGCAGTGGAGGCTTAAAATCCGGAGAGCGCGATTCACGCCGGCGAGTTTCCGAATTCCGATCTTCCTGGCCCCTCGCTGGTGTAGTATGAGACATGCCGTTAGACCACAGTAAGCTCATTTTAATTCAGTTACATAACATTAGCGAGCAGTCCCTCTGCATATTGAGCCCACATCAAATTTTCAGCTGGATTGGCGTGGCATCAGGCCAGTGCCATTTACAACAGGTCTACCCAAGTGTGAACCTGGCGCCTTCACCTCAAAAGGGGGTTTAGAGGTGAGCGTTCAGGCAGCCAGCACCCTCCGCAGTGTTCACTGCTCAAGGGGCACCAGAGAGGAATCGGGGGAAAGGAATAGGTTCAGTTCAGAGCCAGGAGTGGGGGTCCCAGAATTGCCATTTCAGGGAGAGGGGTCAGGGGAGGTCAGTTGCAGGCCTTATCTTCCCTTCACGTCGAGGTGCTCCTTGTTTGAAAGGGCGTTGTGAAGGTTGGTATGTAGTAAGCGCTTCCCTTGTCCTCCTTCCTGAGTCCCTGTCCATATCGCAGCTGAGGGAATGCCCTTCCTTAGTGGAGGCTGGCACGAGGTGGGAGGGACATAGCACTGCCATTCTTACACTCCACAGGGATGAGGCACAGGTTGAGCACACTGATACCCCCAAGCTTAGGGGCATTAACAGACAAGGTGGAGGCTCTGTGGGTGAACAAAGTGAGATTTAATAACAAACAATCATAACAGAATGGTGACCTTGGTGCTACAGTGCCTACATTCACCCATGCCCACTTAGTGTCTACAGGTTCTTAATCTTCTTTAATCTAGGTGCCGCCTCAGGTTCCACAGCTGAGGTTGAGCTGGCCTGTTGACTTCCACACCCTTTTGCCTGAGATGATCTTGGTGGATATACCCTGGGGAGCCGGGACTGGAGGGTCCAGGCCTGCTTTGGGCAGTGCAAATGCTGGACTGCTGCCCTCCTCAGTGACAGGGGCTGGAAGGATGTCGCTCACAGGGAGGGGGGTGGGTGTCAGATGGCCTGGAGATGCCCAGTGTTCCATGGCTGGAGGGCCCTGGGCTGCATTACCACTGATCCTCTTCCCGTTGGACTCCCAGGGGCCCTTGTGCTCCTCCATGGAATTGAGGAGGATCTGGACCGAGATCCAGAAGCCCTGCCATCTGCTGGCGCTGACACTCGTGGATTCCCACCAGTGCCTGCACCATGCAGTCAAAGACCTGCACCATGAAGCTCAGGGACTCAGAAATGGTGCGGGCATCTCCTGCCATGGTGTGCTCCTCGTGTGCCAAGGTCTCCACTGCAGCCACCAACTTCGCAGTGTTGGCCTTGGTGTGCTGCAGTGATGGCAACATTTCCTCAGATAGAAGGCGTTGGGACTCATTCAGTTGGCCTTGCAGTCCGAGGAGGGCTGCTGTCATCCCTTCTTGTTACTCGGGACTCTGCCTTTGCAGCTCCAGCAGCTGTAGGACGTCCGGGCCCAGGGGCACATCATCGGCAAGGGGCTCAGCAGAGTCCTGGGCTCCGGCATCCCTCAGAGTGGCATTCCTTGGGATGTCCCTGCCTCTGCCTGCTGTGGATCTTCAGCTGTGAGGTGCTCACCAGTGAGTGACCAAGACGCCTGCCTACTTACTGAACCCACCAAGGTATGAGTATCTGCACTGGTATTGGGTGTGGGTGACAGCTGTGACACATCTTCCATAGTGGGGTGGGAGAAGTCCCCCTCTGAATCGCTGGAGACCGGTGGGTCCAGAGGGCGCGAGGATAGTCTGACCTGTTCTGTTGGCCCGCCTGCCAAAGAAGGGACATGGCATCAGTGTGTTACAGGGGACAAGGAGGGAAACAGTGTTTACTCACTTGACACTTGAGGAATGACAGAATTTTTGTGGTGTTTCTCACATTTCTTTGTTGCTGCCACTTCACTAACAGCTCAGGCACGTTTTTCCTGCTCCCCAGCCAGCTCGCGGGCCCACTCCTCGAAGCATGCAAGGCTTTGCAAGTCGGGCATCACTGTGGCTGGCTGTGCCCACTGACTCCTATTATTCTTCATTTTGTCCTGCAATGACACGGATAGGGACAGTGTAGATAGGAGAGTTGATATTTAAGCTAGTGATAAGGGGTGTGGCAGGGTTGAGGCTTGAGTGGAAGCTGGAGTGTGAGGAGCACAGCAACTACTGGGGGAACATGGTGATTGTGGGAGGGAGGGGGAACCTGGTGCTTGATATTGGAAAAGGCCAAGGGGTCTGAGTCAGAGAAAGGTTTGGGGGTGTGAGGGGTTCCAGTGGGAGATTGGGGGTGGTTCAATAATTACCCTGGCTGAGCAAAGAAGATCATTCATCATCTTTCAGCACTGCTGCCCTGTTCTCTTCTGCAGTGAACTCGCATTCATCAGGGTTGCCACTGCATCCCAAGCAGAGGTGGTCATTCTGCTGGATGGCTGCCTCCTGCTGTGTGGGTACAGGGTTTCCCACCTCTGTGCCATTTTGTCAAGCAGTCTGGTCAGTGCCCCCCTCCCTGAAGCATGGTGCGGGCTTCTTGGCTGCCATCCCCTGTAGTCATTGTGGAATAAGTCCTGGGGGAGCCGTTTATGTGGAGCTCCCCAATGCTTGCAGCAGTTAAGTCATTACGTGGTGGGCGAACCAGAGGGAACATGTTGCTGGAGCTGTGTGAAACTTGTGGGAATAGAAATTAATACTAATGAGCTGTAAGATTCAGCCTCAAAACACTCCGGCGCTGTCATTGCAAAACACTGTTTTTTGTGCCGTAAGCAATATTCTGCCATTTCTTTGATAAGATTTCATCCTTCGTGAAATAAAGACTCTGGGTGATGAGAAGTCAGTGTAACTTGAGGGGTGATATGTAAACAGGACTCAGTTACGTATTATATAGAATGTGACAAATTATTGTTCTGTATCCCATAACATTTTTTTTACTCAATAGTAATGAGTTAACTTGCTTATAAGTGCTACTGTTGTGACCAATACTTTCAGTTTACCCATCTCCTATAAAACATGAACTTTTCCTCTCATTTTGATGAATAATTTTGCACATCAGATGTTGGAAATACTCAGCAGGTCTGGCAGCATCTGTGAAGACAAATGCAGAGTTAATCTTTCCATTCCTTGAAAAGTTTCTTACTTCACAGATAGTACCTGCTAAGTATCTCCAGCATTTTCCAATTTTACTTACAGGTAGGGTTGGCCTGCTCCCTCTCTACTGCTCACCAGCATCTTGCTCACAGATTCGCACTATCCCACACCTAGAAAGAGATAAGAGCCAGGTGACAAGCTACAGTTAACAGCTATCATCAATCCTATGCTGCAATATCATGACCGGCACCCGTCTCTTTGATGTAATGTGATGAAGATAGTCCTTCGTGGCTATTTCAGGGAAAGATCTAGGATGTGGCATCCAGAGAAAATTCATGCATGGTACCTGCTGATCACCCTGTCAAACTTTCATCCAAGCGGCACGGCAGCACAGTGGTTAGCACTGCTGCTTCACAGCTCCAGGGACCTGGGTTCGATTCCCGGCTTGGGTCACTGTCTGTGTGGAGTTTGCACATTCTCCTCATGTCTGCGTGGGTTTCTTCCGGGTGCTCCGATTTCCTCCCACAGTCCAAAGATGTGCGGGTTAGG
Organism: Mustelus asterias; assembly: GCF_964213995.1. NCBI lineage: Eukaryota > Metazoa > Chordata > Chondrichthyes > Carcharhiniformes > Triakidae > Mustelus > Mustelus asterias. Next base: position 129,643,820 of record NC_135801.1, on the reverse strand, counting down.
TTGATTGGCCATGCTAAAAAGTTGCCCCTTAGTGTCCTGAGATGCGTAGGTTAGAGGGATTAGCGGGTAAATATGTCGGGATACGGGGGTAGGGCCTGGGTGGGATTGTGGTCAGTGCATGCTTGATGGGCCAAATGGCCTCTTCCTGCACTGGAGGGATTCTATGAAGTGGAAAGATGGCCGACACTAACTGGAATGCCTCTGAGAAAGTATCCAAGATTGCAGACAATTCGACACTCATTATTTGGAAAATAAACATTTGTTGAGCTTTGGGAGAAGAGCAAGGAGTAGGGTCGCTCCTTCAAAGTGCCGCCACAGGCACGATGGGTCAACTGGTCTCCTTCTGTGCTCTTGGATTATATAATTAGTGTATATCGCAGTATCATCATGTCTGCCGTTCCAGCTTCCTCTGGGAATTAGAACCTTGGCATCTGTCAACCAATGACCCAAGTTAGTCACCTCGAGCTGTAAATGGAAGTGTGTGAGTACCCGTGAGTTAAGTAGACACATTGAATCTCCTTGCTGCCTCGTTTTTTTGTATCACGGCAACTGCCTTTCGCTTCTTCAAATGATAGATGTCTTTTTGAAATCTAATTTCCTGAGCTCCCTTCCCCACACATCACTCATTTCACATCCAAGCTCATTGGTAAACTACTAGCCTCCTAAACTGACCAATATAGACTAGGAATGGTATATCTTCTTTTCCTGTTCTGTTTTATTTTATTTGTTCATAGGCTGTTGGCACCACTGGCTGGCCCGGCATTTAATATGGAGGGTATATTATGCATTTATTTAGACCAGCACTTGTTATGGAGGGCAGTGCCAGGGGCATTGCTGGGCCACTGCCTGGCCATGTTCTACTGTTCTGAGGTTTATACTTATCTGTACGACCCCGGAGTGACGCCCACAACAGGTTCACATCTAGGTGAACATGTTGTAGATGGCACTAGCATGACGGCACGCCGACACCCACTTAATATCTGGTGAGGGGGAATAGTCCCAGAGAGAGTGCTGGCTAATGACCTGTTAATGTATTAAAATGAGTTTTTTGTGGTTCACCATTCCCACAGATGGAGAGTGCAGGCTCAAAATTGCCCCCATCATTTAAAAACTGGAGGGTATTAGCTATGAGGAGAGGTTGGATAAACTCGGTTTGTTCTCACTGGAATGACAGAGGTTGAGGGGTGACCTGATAGAGGTTTACAAGATTGAGTGGCATGGACAGAGTGGATAGTCAGGTGCTTTTTCCGAGGGTAGAAAAGTCAAGTTCTAGGGGACATAGGTTTAAGGTGCGTGGGGAAAAGTTTAGAGGAGATGTGCGAAGTAAGTTTTTTACACAGAAGATGGTGAATGTCTGGAACACGCTGCGCGGGGTGGTGGTGGGAGCAGGTACGATAGCGGCATTTAAAGGACAATTAGACAAATATATGAATAGGATGGGAATGGAAGGCCATGGACTCTGTAAGTGCATGCGGTTTTAGTTTAGGCAGGCATCATGATCGGCGCAGGCTTGGAGGGCCGAATGGCCTGTTCCTGTGCTGTACGTTTCTTTGTTCTTTGTTCTTTATTGCCCAATTCATAATCGCCCTTGAACCGAGTGGCTTGCTAGGCCATTTTAGAGAGCATTTAAGAGTCAATGGCATTGCTGTGGGTCTGGAGTCACAAGAAGACCAGGCCAGGTAAGGATGGCAGACTTCCTTCCCAAAAGGACATTCGTGAATCAAGTGGGTTTTATAACAATTAACAATGATATCACAGTCATCATTAGACTTTTAGTTCCAGATTTTTATTGAATTCAATTTTTAACCATCTGCCATGGTGGGATTCAAGCCCAGGTCTCCAGGTCATTACCCTGGATCTCTGGATTACCAGTGCAGTGACAACACCACTGTGCCACCACCTTCCCCTATAACCTGTGCTCATATTGCTGTGCCAGGGAAACAGTAGGAGTCTAACAATTACTCTATACCCTGAGGTTAAGGAGGAGAAAAATCAGCCAAACTTCCAGCTCATCTTCCACAATCCTGCAACTCCAGCTGGATGTCACTTGTGTTGAGTGAGGACCGTTTTGACATCGGTTGTAAAGTCCGTCAAGTATCCTGTCCAGGCCCACATGAGGAATGGGGCTAGGCCGGGGCGTCAGAAAATTAGTGGCTGTACCCTAGTTAGAGCCAGTGTGTTCATGGGAGAAGGGATGAGAAAATGACATAAATTAAGTTACACTCACAATATGACTGATGGAGGAAACGTCGAGTCAGATTCTTTGTAAAAATTGTGAAAAATTAAACTTAAAACAGACAGACCTCAGTGAAATCACTTAAAATGCTCAGTGCCTCCAAGAAATTTCAGTAGCACATGACCAATTTTTTATAGTGTTGAAAATATCCTGTAATTACATCGGGCGTAATCTTACCAAAAAAATGGCAGAATGATGTTTCCAGCGAGCAAACCAACATGTTTCTCAGAGCAGTGCCAACCTGTGCCAAAGGGCAGTGCCAGGGTCATTGCCAGACCACTGCCTGGCCATATCCCACTCCTCTGGGGACTATACTTACCAGTACGATCCCGGGGAGACCCCCGCGACAGGTTCATGTCTAGGTGAATATGTTGTAAATGGCACTGGCACGATGGCATGCCGACGCCCACTGAATATCCGGTGAGGCCGGGGGGGGGGGAAAGTCCCAGAGAGAGTGCTGGCTGATGACATGTTAATGTATTAAAATAAGTTTCCTGTGGTCCACCATTCCCATGGATGGAGAGTGCAGGCTCAAAATTGCCCCCATCATTTAAAATCTGTGTGAAAAAACCTGCCAGACTGTTGGCTGATAGCGTGCAAAATGTACAAAACCCGACAAAGAAATATATAAATTAAGTCTCTATCTGAGGAATTTAAGAACGGTAAGCCATTCAGCCTCTCCTGCTTGTTTACCTGATAAATCAGATCATGGCTAGTTTCTACCTCAAACTGGTTTTGGTCCCGGAACGTTCTACGAGGAATGTTCCCAGATTTGCACCACGTTCTGTATGAAAAGTGCTTCCTGATTTTGCTCCGCAATGAACTTTGTTTGTGTCCCCATGACTTGGATTCCCCCACCAAAGGAAATAGGTTCTTTGTAGCTACCATGTCAACCCCCTTTTTTCAGTTCAGATATCTGTTATATCACCCTTCAATGAGGGGGTCAAAATATTTTTTTCTTTTTGAACGATTATTTTGAGATTTTGACAATTGACAATGGTTTCATGAATAATTCCAGGTTTTTGTTGAATTCAAATTCCACTATCTCCTGTGGCGGGTTTCAAAGTAAGAAGTCTAACAACACCAGCTTAAAGTCCAACAGGTTTATTTGGTAGCAAACACCACTCGCTTTCGGAGTGCTGCCCCTTCGTCAGGTGGAGCAGCGCTCCGAAAGCTAGTGGCGTTTGTTACCAAATAAACCTGTTGGACTTTAACTTGGTGTTGTTAGACTTCTTACTGTGTTTACCCCAGTCCAACGCCGGCATCTCCACATCATGACTACCAGCGGGTTTCAAACCCATGCTCCCAGAACATTAGCTGAGTTTCTGGATTAATAGCCTAGCGATAATACCACTAGGCCATCGCCTCCCCCATCTAACAAGTAAAATACTTTTCGTACATTCACTCTCCCCGCCCTCAACCTCAATGTCCTCCTCCAGCTGCTGATACTAAAGCAAACTCAAGGCCTGGAAGGTCAGGCACTTCTGCATCGATTGGATTTTTCCAACTTTGTCTACATATCAAAATTTATTCACTTCAATAAAAGACAATACACACAGTCAGAAAAAGGTTTGCTTACAGATAGACGCTTCTATAGCAGCAATATTTAAAGAAATGTCTCAGAGGAACAAAATAAAACTGGACTTCCCCGGCAATATTTCCACTCCCGCCCCCTCACCCCAACTCTCCCTAAACTTCACTCACTAAATAATTAGACAAATATAAAAGAGGAAAGCCACTGGGAAAGATTGAACCTCTCTCTTTTTTGTTTGCTTACTGTTGTTCCAGCAGTAGTTTGTAAACGTGAAAGCCTCTATATGCCCAGAAGGAGACTTTTAGAAGGAAAAATTAAGAAAAAAAAAAGTTGGGAAATTATATATATAAACAAATAAAATAAGTTGCAAGTGTAAAAGTGTGCAATGTTGCCTGTTGTCCAAACCCCCCATCTCTCTCACATCCAAGAAGCTTCCTTCTCCACAAAAACCTTCACTTCTTCCAGTATCATCTCTGTTTTCCTCTCCCACTTTCTCTCTCTCACTCTCTCTCCCTCACACTTAAACAGACAATTCCCACAATAACACTCACCCTCACACACACTCACTCAGACTCTCTTTCTCTCTCTCTCACACACAAACATGCAACCATATGAATTAGGAGGAGGAGTAGGCCACTCAGCCCCTTGAGCCTTCTGTGCTATTCAATAAGATCATGGCTGATCTGATTGAAACCTCAACTCCACATACTACCAACCTCCAATTTAACCTCCTTGCTTACCAAGAACCTATTTAGCTCTACGTTTAAAATATCCAAAATCTCTACTTCCACCGCCTTTGGAGAAAGACAGTTCTAAAGACTCTACCCTCTGAGAGAAAAGATCCTCACCTGTGACTTAAATGGGCAACCCCTTACTTTTAACTCGCATGCACACATGCACACACACACGTAGGCATGTACGCACAGACACACACACACACACACAACGCACACGCGCACACACACACTAACACAATGCACACATGTGCGCACACACACATACAGGCATGCACACACACACACACATACACGCACGTGCACACACACACACACACAAACACAATGCACACATGCACACACCAATACAGTGCACACATGCGTATGACACACAAACACAATTCATGCATGCGCGTGCACACGCACAAACACAATGCACACACGCACACACACGCGTACACACAGACTCTCTCTCTGAGTCACATTGTGGTGAAATATAGTTGAGAAATTTCCTGGCTTGGCACTGCTAACTCGGGGGAAAAAGTGCCCCAAAGGGCATGATTTTCACTCGGTGGGAGGGGGCGTGGGATGGGCTCAGGCATGCCATCTGACAGAGTGTAGGAGCCACTGGAGCTGCTCAGTGCCAAGGCATGTTGTTTAAAAGTCCACCTCAGCTCTCTGGAACATTGTCCCAGTTGTTTTGTTGAATATTGGGCCCTATAGTCCTTACTCCTCCTCCTTCCATTCACTCTCCATGCCCTATCCATGACAATTCATACCAATCCATGATTTCACCACCATCAGTGGCCCTTGTACTCAGCATGCAATCTCATAGTACTTCCCTGCCCATTGAACTAGTTGACACTCTATACAGAACCCCACAGTAAAAATGACATTTGGAACTGCTTAAAAAACAGACATTGGTAATTTTCTTTTAAAAAACTGCTGCTGCTACAACCCTATCAAATTGTCAAACAACTGAACCCTTTAAGTATCAATCAGGTAATCTTTTTCCTTCTGTGCACCTGGTTCAACAAAGAAAATCTTTATGGAAGTCTGGCTCTTAACCAAACGCACATAATAAGACCATAAACCTTAAGAAATAGGAATAGGTGTAGGGCATTTGGCCCCTCTGCCATTCAATAGGATCATAGCTGATCCAACATTCATCATATCCACTTTTCTGCCATTTCCCTGTAACACTTGATTCCCTTACTGATCAAAACTCTAAATGAGGCCTCAATAATTGCCTGGGAGTTTTGTCTTTTCACATAAGAAGCAGGTTCACAGTGCGTTTTGCAAACTACACAAAATCACACAAAGGCATATTCTGTTATTATAGCCTCTTAAAATTTTCACTCATTCTTGGATCAGTAAACCACCAGCCTAGCTGAAGCCAGTCCAGTTTAAGTTTAAGTTTATTTATTAGTGTCTCAAGTAGGCTTACATTAACACTGCAATGAAGTTACTGTGAAAATCCCCTAGTCGCCACACTCTGGTGCCTGTTTGGGTACACTGAGGGATAATTTCGCATGCCAATGATTTGATTTTGATTTGATTTGATTTGATTTATTATTGTCACATGTATTAATATATAGTGAAAAGTATTGTTTCTTGCACGCTATACAGATAAAGCATACCGTTCATAGAAAAGGAAACGAAAGAGTGCAGAATGTAGTGTTGCAGTCAGAGCTAGGGTGTAGAGAAAGATCAACTTACTGCAAAGTAGGTCCATTCAAAAGCCTGACAGCGCAGGGAAGAAGCTGTTCTTGAGTCGGTTCGCACGTGACCTCAGACTTTTGTATCTTTTTCCCAATGGAAGAAGGTGGAAGAAAGAATGTCTGGGGTGTGTGGGATGCTTAATTATTCTGGCTGCTTTGCCGAGACAGTGCGAAGTGTAGACAGAGTCAATGGATGGGAGGCTGGTTTGCGTGATGGATTGGGCTACATTCATGTCCTTTTGTAGTTTCTTGCGGTCTTGGGCAGAGCAGGAGCCATACCAAGCTGTGATACAACCAGAAAGAATGCTTTCTATGGTGCATCTGTAAAAGTTGGTGAGAGTCGTAGCTGGCATGCCAAATTTCCTTTGTCTTCTAAGAAAGTAGAGGCTTTCTTCACTATAGTGTTGGCATGGGGAGACCAGGGCAAGTTGTTGGTGATCTGGACACCTAAAAACTTGAAGCTCTTGACCATTTCTACTTCATCCCGTTGATGTAGACAGGGGCATGTAATTCACTGCACTTCCTGAAGTCGATTACAATCTCTTTCATTTTGTTGACATTGAGGGAGAGATTATTGTTGCCACACCAGTTCACCAGATTCTCTATCTCATTCCTGTACTCTGTCTCGTCATTGTTTGAGATGCGACCCACTACGGTGGTGTCGTGAACAAACTTGAAAATCGAGTAGGAGGGGAATTTGGCCACACAGTCAGAGGTGTATAAGGAGTATAGTAAGGGGCTGAGAACACAGCCTTGTGGGGCACCGGTGTTGAGGATGATCATGGAGAAGGTGTTGTTGCCTATCCTTACTGATTGTGGTCTGTGGGTTAAGAAGTTCAGGATCCAGTCGCAGAGGGAGGAGCCGAGGCCCAGACCACGGTGTTTGGAGATGAGTTTTGTAGGAATAATGGTGTTGAAGGCTGAGCTGTAGTCAATAAATAGGAGTCTGACATAGGTGTCTTTGTTGTCCAGGTGTTCCAGAGTTGAGTGCAGGGCCAGGGAGGTGGCATCTGCTGTGGACCTGTTGCAGCGATAGGCAAACTGTAGTGGATTCAGGTAGTCCAGGAGGCTGGAACTGATTCATGATATGACTAACCTCTCAAAGCACTTCATAATGATGGATGTCAGAGCCAGCGGATGATAGTCATTAAAGCACATTGCCTGGCTTTTCTTTGGCACTGGGATGATGGTCATCTACTTGAAGCAGATAGGGACCACAGATTGTTGTAAAGAGAGGTTGAAGATGGCCCGCGCAGGATCTGAGTGCTCGTCCGGGTACCCCATCCGGGCCAGTCGCTTTCTGTGGGTTGACTTTCAAGAAGGCTGCTCTGACATCTGCAATGATGAACACAGATACAGGTTCATCCAGGGCTTCCAGGGTGGAGAGGATGCTCCCGCTGACCTCTTGCTCAAAACAGGCATAGAATGCATTGAGCTCATCAGGGAGGGGTGCATTGGAGCTGACGATTTTACATGCCTTCATCTTGTAGCCTGTTATGTCTTGCTGACCTTGCCATAGTCGGCGGGGGTCCGTGTGGCTAGCCTGGGACTCTAGCTTGGTCCGGTACTGTCTTTTGGCATATTTGATGGATCTCCTTAGATCATATCTGGCTTTCTTGTACAGGTCAGGGTCACCTGACTTGAACACCTCAGACCTGGACTTCAGCAAGCGGTGGATATCCCTGTTCATCCATGGTTTCCAATTGGGAAACACACAGATTAGCTTCTTTGGCACACAGTCTTCTACACACTTACGAATGAAGTCAGTTACTGTAGTGGCGTACTCGTTCAGGCTGGTCGCAGAGTATTTAAAAACTGACCAGTCCACTCACTCTAAGCAGCCCCGTAGGAGCTCATCCGATTCCTCAGACCAACATTGCATGACTTTCTTTGATGGATTCTCCTGCTTCAGTTTTCGCTTGTAAGCCGGGAGCAGGAGAACAGTCCTGTGGTCTGATTTGCCAAAGTGTGGGCAGGCAATAGAGCGGTAGGCATGTTTGGTATTTGTGCAGCAATGGTCCAGGACATTTGGGTTTCTGGTGGAACAGAAACATGTTGGTGGCAACTTGGGAGGATGCTCTTGAGCTTGGCCTGATTGAAGACCCCAGCCATGATGAACAAGGCCTCGGGATGTTTCATCTCAAGGCTATTTGTAGTGGTATATATTTCATCCAGTGTGATCTTCATGTCCGCATGGGGTGGAATGTAAACTGCCATCAGGATAACGGAGGTGAACTTCCGTGGAAGGTAGAAGGGACGGCATTTTAGCGTCAGGTATTCTAGATCCGAGGAGCAGAAACTCGCCAGTGTTGCTACGTCTAGGCACCATGTGGTGTTGATTGGGAAGCAGACCCCACCTCCCCTAGCCTTGCCTGAGGTCGCTGTACAGTCCATTCGATGGATTGAGAAGCCCTCTGGTTGTCGGGCACTGTCTGGTGAAGCAGGAGCGAGCCACGTCTCCGTGAAACAGAGCGCACAGCAATGCTCCTAACCAGCATGTCTTTCGAACTGTGGGAGGAAACCAAAGCACCCAGAAGAAACACACGCAGACACTGGGAGATCATGCCAACTCCGCACAGTGACTCAAGGCTCATAATGGCTACTGCTGTTATGGCAAAAGCTTCTAGCTACATTTCCTTAAAAAACAGAGTGCTTGACAACCAATGAAGGAAGCAGGTGCAGAGATTTTGTTTCAAATTTCAAAAGCTGAGTTTTATTTTAAATCGCCAGAGCTTTGAATAGATTTAAATCACCACACAAAACATGACAGTAAAGGCTGACAGGATTTTTTGTTACATGTGGCATTATGGCACTTTTGACAATTGGAAAGTTGCTGACCTGCATGACACCAATGACACAATACTGGTCAATGTAAAGATTAATTTACTTTTTCAGGGCAGATCCTATAATGAATCATTGCATGACAACACATCTACTTAACAATACAGCATCTTATATTTGAAGATGTCAAAACATTTTATACTTACCTTTCAGAATATTCCCAATTCCTTAGCAGACTTCCTTAATTGGTCATAAGAACTAGGAGCAGGAGTAGGCCATCTGGCCCCTTGAGCCTGCTCCACCATTCAATAAGATCAAGGCTGATCTTTTCGTGGACTCAGCTCCACTTACCCGCCCACTCACCATAACCCTTACTTTTTTACTGTTCAAAAATTTACGTATTCTTGCCTTAAGAACATTCAATGAGGTAGCCTCAACTGCTTCACTGGGCAGGGAATTCCACAGATTCACAACCCTTTGTGTGAAGTTGTTCCTCCTCAACTCAGTCCTAAATCTGCTCCACCTTATTTTGAGGCCCTGCCCCTTAGTTCTAGTTTCACCCGCCAGTGGAAAAAACCTCCCTGCTTCTATCTTATCTATTCCCTTCATAATCTTATATGTTTCTATGAGATCTCCCCTCATTCTTCTGAATTCCAATGAGTATTGCCCCAGTCTACTCAATCTCTCCTCATAAGCCAACCCTCTCAACTCTGGAATCAACCTAGTGAATCTCCTCTGCACTCTTTGAAAAGGTGTTTTTTTTTAGGATTGACAGCACCCGCACCAACACATGGAAGTAGTGTATGGGAAGAAATGCAAATCACAATGGGAACCCCAACCTTGGAACAGGTGAATATGTGTTTTGCACTAAAGGCCTTCCTACCTGCCAAAAGACCATAGGAAAATGGTATTGGGTTAGGAGTGCACAGGAAAACTATTTCTCTGGCGAAAACAAAACTAAATTCAGTGTTTTATGACCCACTTAGCACAGCTATTGGGAGGCAATAATAAATAATGAAGCTCTGAACTCCAAGCGTTCGATATGGTGTTCCACCATTCGGCACGGTGGCACAGTGGTTAGCACTGTTGCCTCACAGCACCAGGGACCTGGGTTCGATTCCCGGCTTGGGCCACTGTCTGTGCGAAGTCTGTACGTTCTCCCCATGTCTGCATGGGTTTCCTCCGGGTGCTCCGGTTTCCTCCCACAGTCCAAAGATGTGTGGGTTAGGTTGATTGGCCATGCTAAATTGACCCTTGTGACAGGGGGATTAACAGGGTAAATACGTGGGGTTACGGGAATAGGGCCTGGGTGGGATTGTGGTCGGTATGGACCTGATGGGCCGAATGACCTCCTTCTGTACTGTAGGGATTCTATGATTCGATGATAATGAGAATGGATTACACAAATTCGGGTTGTATTCCTTGGAATTTTGTAAGGGTAAGCAGTCATTTTATTGATTTTTCAACCTGTTAAGAGAACAGAGAATGTGGAAATTGAGAAACTAGTTCCTGTGTTTGAGGAGTTTATGTGGCCCAGTCTAAATCTTTGAGCCAGACCATTCGGGAGTGAAATTAGGAACCACTTCCATATACAAAGGGTGGTAGAAGTTTGGAATTCTCTTGCACAAATAGCAATTGATCTATTGTTAATTTTAAATCTGAGATGGATGGAATTCAGTTATCCAAACATAACGAGGGATCTGGGGCAAACTGAGGTACATAGAGAGAGGTCACAGGTCAGCCATGATCTCCTCGAATGGTGGAACAGATCTAAAGAACTAAGTGACCCACTCCTGCTCCTATGTTCCACTCTGGGGAAGCCTGCAATCCTAACAACCCTTGTGTTGGTTCTGCATGATTGTCCCTGGGAAGACAGAATAAAATGAAATTAATTGTCTTTGAGATAGACAGCCTCAGAGTTTCCCCATTGACAAACTGAGATGTTGGAAACATCACCAGCCACATCTGCAAGGAGTTATGTGATGCTTGCCCTCTGTTGGGGTGCAATTGAGGCTGCAGTAGTTGGCAGATTTTAGTGAGGCCCTCATTACTAAAGCACAGAGATCTCACACACTGAGGGTCAAGTCACTGAACACACTGGTTAGATATGGCTTCCTTCCTTCCAAACAGAATGCCTACCATTGCACCTGGGTCTGGGAATGACTGATTTACGTAGGCCCTTGAAGTCAGTAAATATTTATTCAGTGCCTACCACACCACATTCTCTGGATTTGTGAAATGAGAAACAATTATGGAAAGCTGCAAAAATGTGTAGAACTGTAGCAACAGCCAGAAGAGACTGACTGACAACTAAGTCATAAGCAGTTATTAATCCTTTAAATAGCACTGGTGGTTGGGAAGTGGGCTTCTCCTTCCTGCTGCTGAATGCATGTTCAGCTGTACAGTTTAAGACAGGGTTGTTCAGAAAGACTGGATAGCTGAACTGCCAAATGATAGTATGGGGGTCACATCAATGTTGCATCCTGATTGATACCACTGTCTGCCTTCTCTGTAGACATCTGGCCGTCACTCATTGCACACACATTAATGTCTGCCACAAGAGGCGGGGGAGGTGGGGCATGGAGGAAAGTGCTGAGTGATGGGGGCAGTTTGATAGAGGACCTCTGTCCAACAGATGCTTCATGTAAAGCCCATGCTGTCTGACATCCCGGTGAAGGTTTTGACAATGGCTTCGAGCTTAGCCTCCGAGCGTGCGCAAACACAAGCATCATCAGCATACTGCTCCTGGTGCCATGTTATTCATTAGCTGACGGATGGCCTTTTCTACCTGGTGCTGGGTTGGGGCTGTGCTGAGGTGGCGGTGAGCAGCATACTGTGGGCTGGAGTCAAGGACAATCAGGGTGAAACAGAATCTCTGTTGAGGAGGTCTTCAAAGTGTTCATTCCAGTCACAGCTGACTGCCTCTCTTTTCTTGATGAAAACCTTTACATTCTTGGCCAGCAGTGGGGTGAGGCCAAGGATTGTTGGAGGCTGGAGTAAAATTCCTCCTTGTACACGTCTGTAGCTTCCAGTGTTGGGGTGTACGTACTGAAGAGTGTAGCACGCTGCTTCTGAGTTAGGGTGAGCTGAAGGGTTATGAGACAACTGTTTACCCGCAAGAGTCTCTGAGATGACCAACTAATTTGTTTTGAATGGTGAAGTCAAGCCCATGGAAGTGATTATCTTCTTCTGGTTTCCCTTTCCAGGAGATGGTGTAACCGCCAAGCTGCTCCTTGAGTAGGCCTTCCCCTGTCCACTGGGTCTCAGATAGGGTGGCTATGTCCATGTCAAAAAACCTGAGTTCCCAGGCAACAATTACAGCACACCGTTCTGGTCTGTCGCAACTGGGGCTGTCCATGAGGGTCCTGATGTTCCAGGTCACAAACTTTGTTTTAAGGGTTAGAAGATGCCTATCCATGAGTTCGTTTAACAAGGGGTGGCCACTGCACACCAGCTACCACACAGGCTTGACGGAGCAAGGCCTTGGTCCTGTGGTAAGTGCATCCAAGGTAACCGGAGACTAGACCCTGCTGTATGGTCCTGGATTGTATAAAGTTAAAGTTTATTAATTAGTCACAATTAGGCTTACATTATCACTGCAATGAAGTTACCGTGAAAACCTCTTAGTCGCTACACTCTGGCACCTGTTTGGGTATACCGAGGAAGAATTTAGCATGGCCAATTCACCTAACCAGCCCATCTTTCAAACTGTGGGAGGAAACCGGAGCACCCGGAGGAAAGCCACGCAGACATGGGGAGAATGTGCAGAGTCCGCAAAGAGAGTGACTCAAGTCGGGAATTGAATCCAGGTCCCTGGCACTGTGAGGCAGTAATGCTAACCATTTGGGCCACATTGCGACAAACATACTCCAACTGTCCTCCTTTCTCCTTCCCTCAGGACCTTCACCTCTTGTGATTCATGAAGTGAAGTGGTAGCCTCATCAGCTCATGAGGGTGGCACAGGCCACAGGTGTCGCTCCTCTCTCACTGAGAAGAATCCTGTTGTTCCTCTCTCACTATGAATAATCCTGCTGCTCCTCTCTCACAGTGAATAATCCCGTTGCTCCTCTCTCTCTGTGAATAATCCTGTTGTTCCTCTCTCACGGTAAATAATCCTGCTGCTCCTCTCTCACTGTGAATAATCCCGTTGCTCCTCTCTCTCTGTGAATAATCCTGTTGTTCCTCTCTCACGGTAAATAATCCTGCTGCTCCTCTCTCACTGTGAATAATCCCGTTGCTCCTCTCTCTCTGTGAATAATCCTGTTGTTCCTCTCTCACGGTAAATAATCCTGCTGCTCCTCTCTCACTGTGAATATTCCCATTGCTCCTCCCTCACTGTGATTGTTCTTGTTGCTCCTCTCTCACTGTGAATATTCATGATGCCTCTCTCTCTCTGTGAATAATCCTGCTGCTCCTCTCTCACTGTGAATAATCCTGTTGCCCCTCTCTCACTGTGAATAATCCCGTTGCCCCTCTCTCACTGTGAAGAATCCTGTTCCTCCGCTCTCACTGTGAATAATCCTGTTGCCCCTCTCTCACTGTGAATAATCCCATTGCCCCTCTCTCACTGTGAAGAATCCTGTTCCTCCGCTCTCACTGTGAATAATCCTGTTGCTCTTCCCTCTCTGTGAATAATCCGGTTGCTGCTCTCTCACTGTGAATAATCCCATTGCTCCTCTCTCACTGTGAATAATCCTGTTGCTCCTCTCTCGCTGTGAATAATCCTGTTGCTCCTCTCTCGCTGTGAATAATCCTGTTGCTCCTCTCTCACTGTGAAGAATCCTGTTGCTCTTCCCTCTCTGTGAATAATCCAGTTGCTGCTCTCTCACTGTGACTAATCCTTTTTGCTCCACTCTCAATGTGAATAATCCTGTTGCTCTTCCCTCTCTGTGAATAATCCGGTTGCTGCTCTCTCACTGTGAATACTCCCATTGCTCCTCTCTCACTGTGAATAATCCTGTTGCTCCTCTCTCGCTGTGAATAATCCTGTTGCTCCTCTCTCACTGTGAATAATCCTGTTGCTCTTCCCTCTCTGTGAATAATCCGGTTGCTGCTCTCTCACTGTGAATAATCCTTTTTGCTCCACTCTCAATGTGAATAATCCTGTTGCTCTGTTCTTGCTGTGAATATTCCCTTTGTTCCTCTCTCCCTAAAATATCCTGTTGCTCCTCTCCCTCTGTGAATAATCCTTTTTGATCCTCTCTCATTGTGAATAATCCCGTTGCTCCTCTCTCATTGTGAATAATCCCGTTGCTCCTCTCTCTCTCTGAATATTCCTGTTGCTCCTCTCTCTGTGAAAACTCCTGTTGTTCCTCTCTCGCTGTTAATACTCCTTTTCATTCCTCTTTCACTGTGAATAATCCTGTTGCTCCTCTCTCTGTGTGAATAATCCTGTTGCTCATCTCTCTCTGTGAATAATCCCATTGCTCCTCTCTCACTGTGAATGATCCTATTGCCCCTCTCTCACTGTGAATAACCCCGTTGCTCCTCTCTCACTGTGAATAATCCTGTTGCTCCTCTCTCACTGTGAATAATCCCGTTGCTCCTCTCTCACTGTGAATGATCCTATTGCCCCTCTCTCACTATGAATAACCCCGTTGCTCCTCTCTCACTATGAATAATCCTGTTGCTCCTCTCTCACTGTGAATAATCCTGTTGCCCCTCTCTCTCTGTGAATAATTCCGTTGCTCCTCTCCCTGTGTGAAAAATCCTGTTGCTCCTCTCTCTCTGTGAATCATCTTGTTGCTCCCCTCTCTGTGTGAATAATCCTGTTGCTCCTCTCTCACTCTGAATAATCCTGTTGCTCCTCTCTCACTATGAATAATCCTGTTGCTCCTCTCTTGCTGTGAATAATCCTGTTGCTCCTCTCTCTCTGTGAATAATCCCGTTGCTCGGCTCTCACTGTGAATAATCCTGTTGCTCCTCTCTCTGTGTGAATAATCCTGTTGCTCCTCTCTCACTGTAAATAATCCCAATGCTCTTCGCCCTCAGTGAAGAATCCTTTTGCTCCTCTGTCACTGTGAATAATCCCGTTGCTCCTCTCTCTCTGCGAATAATCCCGTTGCTCCTCTCTCACTGTGAATTATCCCGTTGCCCCCCTCTCTCTGTGAATAATCCCGTTGCCCCCCATTCTCTGTGAATAATCCCATTGCTCCTCTCTCACTGAATAATCCCATTGCTCCTCTCTCACTGTGAGTAATCCCGTTGCTCCTCTCTCACTGTGAATAATCCTGTTGCCCCTCTCTCACTGTGAATATTCCCATTGCTCCTCTCTCACTGTGAATGCCCCTGTTGCTCCTCTCTCACCGTGAATAATCCAGTTGCTGCTCCCTTCACTATGAATAATCCCGTCGCTGCTCCCTTGCTCTGAATATTCCCGTTGCTCCTCGCTCTCTGGGAAAAATGCTGCTGTTTCTCTCTCCTTATGGAAACTCCTTGTTGCTCCTCTCTCACTGTAAATAATCCCAATGCTCTTTTCTCTCTGTGAAGAATCCTTTTGCTCCACTCTCTCTGTGAATAATCCCGTTGCTCCTCTCTATCTGTGAATAATCCCGTTCCTCCTCTCTCACAGTGAATAATCCCGTTGCTCCTCTCTCACAGTGAATGATCCCGTTGATCCTCTCTCTGTGTGAAAAATCCTGTTGGTCCTCTCTCTGTGTGAAAAATCCTGTTGCTCCTCTCTCTCTGTGAATCATCTTGTTGCTCCCCTCTCTGTCTGAATAATCCTGTTGCTCCTCTCTCACTGTGAATAATCCTGTTGCTCCTCTCTCTCTGTGAATAATCCCGTTGCTCCACTCTCTATGTGAATAATCCCGCTGCTCCTCTCTTGCTGTGAATAATCCCGCTGCCTCTCTCTTGCTGTGAATAATCCCATTGCTCCTCTCTCACTGTGAATAATCCCGCTGCCTCTCTCTTGCTGTGAATAATCCCATTGCTCCTCTCTCACTGTGAATAATCCCGCTGCCTCTCTCTTGCTGTGAATAATCCCATTGCTCCTCTCTCACTGTGAATAATCCTGTTGCTCGGCTCTCGCTGTGAATAATCCGCTGCTCCTCTCTCTTGCTGTGAATAATCCCTTTGTTCCTCTCTCTCTGTGAATAATCCGCTGCTCCTCTCTCACTGTGAATAATCCTGTTGCTCGGTTCTCGCTGTGAATAATGCCGCTGCTCCTCCCTCACTCTGAATAATCCCGTTGCTCCTCTCTCACGGTGAATAATCCCGTTGCTCCTCTCTCACTGTGATTAATCCCGTTGCTCCTCTCTCACTGTGAATAATCCCATTGTTCCTCTCTCACTATGAATAGTCCTGTTGCTCCTCTCTCACTGTGAATAATCCTGTTGCTCCTCTCGCACTGTGAATATTCCCATTGCTCCTCTCTCTGTGTGAATAATCCCGTTGCTCCTCTCTCTCTGTGAATAATCCCGTTGCTCCCCTCTCTCTGTGAATAATCCATTTGCTCCTCTCTCTGTGTGAATAATCCCGTTGCTCCTCTCTCTCTGTGAATAATCCCGTTGCTCCTCTCTCACTATGAATAGTCCTGTTGCTCCTCTCTCACTGTGAATAATCCTGTTGCTCCTCTCTCACTGTGAATATTCCCATTGCTCCTCTCTCTCTGTAAATAATCCCGTTGCTCGACTCTTGCTGTGAATAATCCTTTTGCTCCTCTCTCTCTCTGAATAATCCCGTTGCTCCTCTCTCACTGTGAATAATCCTGTTGCTCCTTTCTCGCTGTGAATAATACAGTTGCTAATTTCTTGCTGTGAATAATCCCGTTGCACCTCTCTCACTGTGAATAATTTTATTGCTGCTCTCCCACTGTGAGTAATCCCGTTGCTCCTCTCTCACTGTGAATAACCCCGTTGCTCCTCTCTCACTGTGAATGGCCCCATTGCTCTTCTCTCTCACTGTGAATGGTCCCATTGCTCCTCTCACTCTCTGAATAATCCCGTTGCTCCTCTCTCACTGTGAATAACCCAGTTGCTCCTCTCTCTCTGTGAAGAATCCAGTTGCTCCTCTCTCTCTGTGAATAATCTCGTTGCTCCTCTCTCTGTGTGAAAAATCCTGTTGCTCCTCTCTCTCTGTGAATCGTCTTGTTGCACCCCTCTCTTTGTGAATGATCCCGTTGCTCCTCTCTCACTATGAATAATCCCGTTGCTCCTCTCTCAGTGCAAATAATCCTGTTGCTCCTCTCTCACAGTAAATAATCCCAATGCACTTCGGCCTCTGTGAAGAATCCTTTTGCTCCTCTCTCACTGTAAATAATCCTGTTGCTCCTCTCTCACTGTAAATAATCCCAATGCACTTCGCCCTCTGTGAAGAATCCTTTTGCTCCTCTCTCACTGTGAATAATCCCATTGCTCCTCTCTCTCTGTGAATAATCCCGTTGCTCCTCTCTCACTGTGAATAATCCCGTTGCTCCTCTCTCACTGTGAATAATCCTGTTGCTCCTCTCTCTGTGAATAATCCTGTTGCTCCTCTCTCTCTCTGAATAATCCCGTTGCTCCTCTCTCACTGTGAATAACGCCGTTGCTCCTCTCTCTCTGTGAAGAATCCAGCTGCTCCTCTCTCACTGTGAATAATCCCGTTGCTCCTCTCTCACTGTGAATAATCCTGTTGCTCCTCTCTCTCTGTGAATAATCCTGTTGCTCCTCTCTCTCTGAATAATCCCGTTGCTCCTCACTCACTGTAAATAATCCCAATGCACTTCGCCCTCTGTGAAGAATCCTTTTGCTCCTCTCTCACTGTGAATAATCCCATTGCTCCTCTCTCTCTGTGAATAATCCCGTTGCTCCTCTCTCACTGTGAATAATCCCGTTGCTCCTCTCTCACTGTGAATAATCCTGTTGCTCCTCTCTCTCTCTGAATAATCCTGTTGCTCCTCTCTCTCTCTGAATAATCCCGTTGCTCTCTCTCACTGTGAATAACCCCGTTGCTCCTCTCTCTCTGTGAAGAATCCAGTTGCTCCTTTCTCTCTGTGAATAATCTCGTTGCTCCTCTCTCTGTGTGAAAAATCCTGTTGCTCCTCTCTCTCTGTGAATCATCTTGTTGCACCCCTCTCTTTGTGAATAATCCCGTTGCTCCTCTCTCACTTTGAATAATCCCGTTGCTCCTCTCTCAGTGCAAATAATCCTGTTGCTCCTCTCTCACAGTAAATAATCCCAATGCACTTCGGCCTCTGTGAAGAATCCTTTTGCTCCTCTCTCACTGTAAATAATCCTGTTGCTCCTCTCTCACTGTAAATAATCCCAATGCACTTCGCCCTCTGTGAAGAATCCTTTTGCTCCTCTCTCACTGTGAATAATCCCATTGTTCCTCTCTCTCTGTGAATAATCCCGTTGCTCCTCTCTCACTGTGAATAATCCCGTTGCTCCTCTCTCACTGTGAATAATCCCATTGCTTCTCCCTCACTATGAATAATCCTGTTGCTCCTCTCTCACAGTGAATATTCCCATTGCCCCTCCCTCACTGTGAATGATCCTGTTGCCCCTCTCTCACTGTGAATAATCCCGTTGCTCCTCTCTCTCTGTGAATAATCCCGCTGCTCCTCTCTCTGTGAATAATCCGCTGCTTCTCCCTCACTGTGAATAATCCCATTGCTCCACTCTCACTTTGAATAATCCCGTTGCTCCTCTCTCACTGTAAATAATCCTGTTGCTCCTCTCTCTCTGTGAATAATCCTGTTGCTCCTCTCTCTCACTGTAAAAAATCCCAATGCACTTCGCCCTCTGTGAAGAATACTGTTGCTCCTCTCTCTGTGAATCATCCGCTGCTCCTCTCTCACTGTGAATAATCCCATTGCTCAGCTCTCACTGTGAATAATCCCGTTGCTCCTCTCTCACAGTAAATAATCCCAATGCACATCGGCCTCTGTGAAGAATCCTTTTGCTCCTCTCTCACTGTAAATAATCCTGTTGCT
Organism: Mustelus asterias; assembly: GCF_964213995.1. Lineage (NCBI taxonomy): Eukaryota > Metazoa > Chordata > Chondrichthyes > Carcharhiniformes > Triakidae > Mustelus > Mustelus asterias. The sequence goes on along the minus strand of NC_135801.1, from coordinate 129,624,916 downwards.
CCCCTCTCACTGTGAATGATCCTATTGCCCCTCTCTCACTATGAATAACCCCGTTGCTCCTCTCTCACTATGAATAATCCTGTTGCTCCTCTCTCACTGTGAATAATCCTGTTGCCCCTCTCTCTCTGTGCATAATTCCGTTGCTCCTCTCCCTGTGTGAAAAATCCTGTTGCTCCTCTCTCTCTGTGAATCATCTTGTTGCTCCCCTCTCTGTGTGAATAATCCTGTTGCTCCTCTCTCACTCTGAATAATCCTGTTGCTCCTCTCTCACTATGAATAATCCTGTTGCTCCTCTCTTGCTGTGAATAATCCTGTTGCTCCTCTCTCTGTGTGAATAATCCTGTTGCTCCTCTCTCACTGTAAATAATCCCAATGCTCTTCGCCCTCAGTGAAGAATCCTTTTGCTCCTCTGTCACTGTGAATAATCCCGTTGCTCCTCTCTCTCTGCGAATAATCCCGTTGCTCCTCTCTCACTGTGAATTATCCCGTTGCCCCTCTCTCTGTGAATAATCCGGTTGCCCCCCATTCTCTGTGAATAATCCCGTTGCTCCTCTCTCACTGAATAATCCCATTGCTCCTCTCTCACTGTGAGTAATCCCGTTGCTCCTCTCTCACTGTGAATAATCCTGTTGCCCCTCTCTCACTGTGAATATTCCCATTGCTCCTCTCTCACTGTGAATGCCCCTGTTGCTCCTCTCTCACCGTGAATAATCCTGTTGCTGCTCCCTTCACTATGAATAATCCCGTCGCTGCTCCCTTGCTCTGAATATTCCCGTTGCTCCTCGCTCTCTGGGAAAAATGCTGCTGTTTCTCTCTCCTTATGAAAACTCCTTGTTGCTCCTCTCTCACTGTAAATAATCCCAATGCTCTTCTCTCTCTGTGAAGAATCCTTTTGCTCCACTCTCTCTGTGAATAATCCCGTTGCTCCTCTCTATCTGTGAATAATCCCGTTGCTCCTCTCTCACAGTGAATAATCCCGTTGCTCCTCTCTCACAGTAAATAATCCCGTTGATCCTCTCTCTGTGTGAAAAATCCTGTTGGTCCTCTCTCTGTGTGAAAAATCCTGTTGCTCCTCTCTCTCTGTGAATCATCTTGTTGCTCCCCTCTCTGTCTGAATAATCCTGTTGCTCCTCTCTCACTGTGAATAATCCTGTTGCTCCTCTCTCTCTGTGAATAATCCCGTTGCTCCACTCTCTATGTGAATAATCCCGCTGCTCCTCTCTTGCTGTGAATAATCCCGCTGCCTCTCTCTTGCTGTGAATAATCCCATTGCTCCTCTCTCACTGTGAATAATCCCGCTGCCTCTCTCTTGCTGTGAATAATCCCATTGCTCCTCTCTCACTGTGAATAATCCCGCTGCCTCTCTCTTGCTGTGAATAATCCCATTGCTCCTCTCTCACTGTGAATAATCCTGTTGCTCGGCTCTCGCTGTGAATAATCCGCTGCTCCTCTCTCTTGCTGTGAATAATCCCTTTGTTCCTCTCTCTCTGTGAATAATCCGCTGCTCCTCTCTCACTGTGAATAATCCTGTTGCTCGGTTCTCGCTGTGAATAATGCCGCTGCTCCTCCCTCACTCTGAATAATCCCGTTGCTCCTCTCTCACGGTGAATAATCCCGTTGCTCCTCTCTCACTGTGATTAATCCCGTTGCTCCTCTCTCACTGTGAATAATCCCATTGTTCCTCTCTCACTATGAATAGTCCTGTTGCTCCTCTCTCACTGTGAATAATCCTGTTGCTCCTCACTCACTGTGAATATTCCCATTGCTCCTCTCTCTGTGTGAATAATCCCGTTGCTCCTCTCTCTCTGTGAATAATCCCGTTGCTCCCCTCTCTCTGTGAATAATCCATTTGCTCCTCTCTCTGTGTGAATAATCCAGTTGCTCCTCTCACTCTGTGAATAATCCCGTTGCTCCTCTCTCACTGTGAATAATCCCATTGCTCCTCTTTCACTGTGATTAATCCCGTTGCTCCTCTCTCACTGTGAATAATCCCATTGTTCCTCTCTCACTATGAATAGTCCTGTTGCTCCTCTCTCACTGTGAATAATCCTGTTGCTCCTCTCTCACTGTGAATATTCCCATTGCTCCTCTCTCTCTGTAAATAATCCCGTTGCTCGACTCTTGCTGTGAATAATCCTTTTGCTCCTCTCTCTCTCTGAATAATCCCGTTGCTCCTCTCTCACTGTGAATAATCCTGTTGCTCCTTTCTCGCTGTGAATAATACAGTTGCTAATTTCTTGCTGTGAATAATCCCGTTGCACCTCTCTCACTGTGAATAATTTTATTGCTGCTCTCCCACTGTGAGTAATCCTGTTGCTCCTCTCTCACTGTGAATAACCCCGTTGCTCCTCTCTCACTGTGAATGGCCCCATTGCTCTTCTCTCTCACTGTGAATGGTCCCATTGCTCCTCTCTCTCTCTGAATAATCCCGTTGCTCCTCTCTCACTGTGAATAACGCAGTTGCTCCTCTCTCTCTGTGAAGAATCCAGTTGCTCCTCTCTCTCTGTGAATAATCTCGTTGCTCCTCTCTCTGTGTGAAAAATCCTGTTGCTCCTCTCTCTCTGTGAATCATCTTGTTGCACCCCTCTCTTTGTGAATGATCCCGTTGCTCCTCTCTCACTATGAATAATCCCGTTGCTCCTCTCTCAGTGCAAATAATCCTGTTGCTCCTCTCTCACAGTAAATAATCCCAATGCACTTCGGCCTCTGTGAAGAATCCTTTTGCTCCTCTCTCACTGTAAATAATCCTGTTGCTCCTCTCTCACTGTAAATAATCCCAATGCACTTCGCCCTCTGTGAAGAATCCTTTTGCTCCTCTCTCACTGAGAATAATCCCATTGCTCCTCTCTCTCTGTGAATAATCCCGTTGCTCCTCTCTCACTGTGAATAATCCCGTTGCTCCTCTCTCACTGTGAATAATCCTGTTGCTCCTCTCTCTGTGAATAATCCTGTTGCTCCTCTCTCTCTCTGAATAATCCCGTTGCTCCTCTCTCACTGTGAATAACGCCGTTGCTTCTCTCTCTCTGTGAAGAATCCAGCTGCTCCTCTCTCACTGTGAATAATCCCGTTGCTCCTCTCTCACTGTGAATAATCCTGTTGCTCCTCTCTCTCTGTGAATAATCCTGTTGCTCCTCTCTCTCTGAATAACCCGTTGCTCCTCACTCACTGTAAATAATCCCAATGCACTTCGCCCTCTGTGAAGAATCCTTTTGCTCCTCTCTCACTGTGAATAATCCCATTGCTCCTCTCTCTCTGTGAATAATCCCGTTGCTCCTCTCTCACTGTGAATAATCCCGTTGCTCCTCTCTCACTGTGAATAATCCTGTTGCTCCTCTCTCTCTCTGAATAATCCTGTTGCTCCTCTCTCTCTCTGAATAATCCCGTTGCTCCTCTCTCACTGTGAATAACCCCGTTGCTCCTCTCTCTCTGTGAAGAATCCAGTTGCTCCTTTCTCTCTGTGAATAATCTCGTTGCTCCTCTCTCTGTGTGAAAAATCCTGTTGCTCCTCTCTCTCTGTGAATCATCTTGTTGCACCCCTCTCTTTGTGAATAATCCCGTTGCTCCTCTCTCACTTTGAATAATCCCGTTGCTCCTCTCTCAGTGCAAATAATCCTGTTGCTCCTCTCTCACAGTAAATAATCCCAATGCACTTCGGCCTCTGTGAAGAATCCTTTTGCTCCTCTCTCACTGTAAATAATCCTGTTGCTCCTCTCTCACTGTAAATAATCCCAATGCACTTCGCCCTCTGTGAAGAATCCTTTTGCTCCTCTCTCACTGTGAATAATCCCATTGTTCCTCTCTCTCTGTGAATAATCCCGTTGCTCCTCTCTCACTGTGAATAATCCCGTTGCTCCTCTCTCACTGTGAATAATCCCATTGCTCCTCTCTCACTGTAAATAATCCTGTTGCTCCTCTCTCACTGTAAATAATCCGAATGCACTTCGCCCTCTGTGAAGAATCCTTTTGCTCCTCTCTCACTGTGAATAATCCCATTGTTCCTCTCTCTCTGTGAATAATCCCGTTGCTCCTCTCTCACTGTGAATAATCCCGTTGCTCCTCTCTCACAGTGAATATTCCCATTGCCCCTCCCTCACTGTGAATGATCCTGTTGCCCCTCTCTCACTGTGAATAATCCCGTTGCTCCTCTCTCTCTGTGAATAATCCCGCTGCTCCTCTCTCTGTGAATAATCCGCTGCTTCTCCCTCACTGTGAATAATCCCATTGCTCCACTCTCACTTTGAATAATCCCGTTGCTCCTCTCTCACTGTAAATAATCCTGTTGCTCCTCTCTCTCTGTGAATAATCCTGTTGCTCCTCTCTCTCACTGTAAAAAATCCCAATGCACTTCGCCCTCTGTGAAGAATCCTGTTGCTCCTCTCGCTGTGAATCATCCGCTGCTCCTCTCTCACTGTGAATAATCCCATTGCTCGGCTCTCACTGTGAATAATCCCGTTGCTCCTCTCTCACTGTGAATAATCCCGTTGCTCCTCTCTCACTGTGAATAATCCCATTGCTCCTCTCTCACTATGAATAATCCTGTTGCTCCTCTCTCACAGTGAATATTCCCATTGCCCCTCCCTCACTGTGAATGATCCTGTTGCCCCTCTCTCACTGTGAATAATCCCGTTGCTCCTCTCTCTCTGTGAATAATCCCGCTGCTCCTCTCTCTGTGAATAATCCGCTGCTTCTCCCTCACTGTGAATAATCCCATTGCTCCACTCTCACTTTGAATAATCCCGTTGCTCCTCTCTCACTGTAAATAATCCTGTTGCTCCTCTCTCTCTGTGAATAATCCTGTTGCTCCTCTCTCTCACTGTAAAAAATCCCAATGCACTTCGCCCTCTGTGAAGAATCCTGTTGCTCCTCTCTCTGTGAATCATCCGCTGCTCCTCTCTCACTGTGAATAATCCCATTGCTCGGCTCTCACTGTGAATAATCCCGTTGCTCCTCTCTCACTGTGAATAATCCCGTTGCTCCTCTCTCACTGTGAATAATCCCATTGCTCCTCTCTCACTATGAATAATCCTGTTGCTCCTCTCTCACAGTGAATATTCCCATTGTCCCTCCCTCACTGTGAATAATCCCATTGCTCCTCTCTCACTGTGAATAATCCCGTTGCTCCTCTCTCACTGTGAAAAATCCCGTTGCTCCTCCCTCACTGTGAATAATCCTGTTGCTCCTCTCCCTCTGTGAATAATCCTGTTGCTCCTCTCTCTCTCTGAATAATCCCATTGTTCCTCTCTCACCATTAATAATCCTGTTGCTCCCCTCTCACGGTGAATATTTCCGTTGCTTCTCGCTCTCTGTGAAAAATGCTGCTGTTCCTCTCTCACTGTGAATACTCCTTGTTGCTCTTCTCTCACTGTAAATAATCCCAATGCTCTTCTCTCTCTGTGAATAGAACATAGAACATAGAACAGTACAGCACAGAACAGGCCCTTTGGCGCATGATCTTGTGCCGAGCTTTATCTGAAACCAAGATCAAGCTATCCCACTCCCTATCATCCTGGTGTGCTCCATGTGCCTATCCAATAACCGCTTAAATGTTCCTAAAATGTCTGACTCCACTATAACTGCAGGCAGTCTATTCCACACCCCAACCACTCTCTGCGTAAAGAACCTACCTCTGATATCCTTCCTATATCTCTCACCATGAACCCTATAGTTATGCCCCCTTGTAATAGCTCCATCCACCCGAGGAAATAGTCTTTGAATGTTCACTCTATCTATCCCCTTCATCATTTTATAAACCTCTATTAAGTCTTCCCTCAGCCTCCTCCGCTCCAGAGAGAACAGCCCGAGCTCCCTCAACCTTTCCTCATAAGACCTACCCTCCAAACCAGGCAGCATCCTGGTAAAACTCCTCTGCACTCTTTCCAGTGTTTCCACATCCATTTTATAGTGAGGTGACCAGAACTGCACACAATATTCCAAATGTGGTCTCACCAAGGTCCTGTACAGTTGCAGCAAAATCCCATGGCTCTTAAACTCCAACCCCCTGAATAATCCTGTTGCTCCTCTCTCACTGTGAATATTCCCGTTGCTCCTCTCTCACTGTGAATAATCCCGTTGCTCCTCTCTCACTGTGAATAATCCCGTTGCTCATCTCTCACTGTGATTAATCCCGTTGCTCCTCTCTCACTGTGAATAATCCCATTGTTCCTCTCTCACTATGAATAGTCCTGTTGCTCCTCTCTCACTGTGAATAATCCTGTTGCTCCTCTCTCACTGTGAATATTCCCATTGCTCCTCTCTCTCTGTAAATAATCCCGTTGCTCGACTCTTGCTGTGAATAATCCTTTTGCTCCTCTCTCTCTCTGAATAATCTCGTTGCTCCTCTCTCACTGTGAATAATCCTGTTGCTCCTTTCTCGCTGTGAATAATACAGTTGCTAATTTCTTGCTGTGAATAATCCCGTTGCTCCTCTCTCTCTGTGAATAATCCCATTGCTCCTCTCTATCTGTGAATAATCCTGTTGCACCTCTCTCACTGTGAATAATTTTATTGCTGCTCTCCCACTGTGAGTAATCCCGTTGCTCCTCTCTCACTGTGAATAACCCCGTTGCTCCTCTCTCACTGTGAATGGCCCCATTGCTCTTCTCTCTCACTGTGAATGGTCCCATTGCTCCTCTCTCTCTCTGAATAATCCCGTTGCTCCTCTCTCACTGTGAATAACCCAGTTGCTCCTCTCTCTCTGTGAAGAATCCAGTTGCTCCTCTCTCTCTGTGAATAATCTCGTTGCTCCTCTCTCTGTGTGAAAAATCCTGTTGCTCCTCTCTCTCTGTGAATCATCTTGTTGCACCCCTCTCTTTGTGAATAATCCCGTTGCTCCTCTCTCACTTTGAATAATCCCATTGCTCCTCTCTCAGTGCAAATAATCCTGTTGCTCCTCTCTCACAGTAAATAATCCCAATGCACTTCGGCCTCTGTGAAGAATCCTTTTGCTCCTCTCTCACTGTAAATAATCCTGTTGCTCCTCTCTCACTGTGAATGATCCTATTGCCCCTCTCTCACTATGAATAATCCCGTTCCTCCTCTCTCACTATGAGTAATCCTGTTGCTCCTCTCTCACTGTGAATAATCCTGTTGCCCCTCTCTCTCTGTGAATAATTCCGTTGCTCCTCTCCCTGTGTGAATAATCCTGTTGCTCCTCTCTCACTCTGAATAATCCTGTTGCTCCTCTCTCACTATGAATAATCCTGTTGCTCCTCTCTCACTGTGAATAATCCCGTTGCTCCTCTCTCACTGTGATTAATCCCGTTGCTCCTCTCTCACTGTGAATAATCCCATTGTTCCTCTCTCGCTATGAATAGTCCTGTTGCTCCTCTCTCACTGTGAATAATCCTGTTGCTCCTCTCTCACTGTGAATATTCCCATTGCTCCTCTCTCTCTGTAAATAATCCCGTTGCTCGACTCTTGTGGTGAATAATCCTTTTGCTCCTCTCTCTCTCTGAATAATCCCGTTGCTCCTCTCTCACTGTGAATAATCCTGTTGCTCCTTTCTCGCTGTGAAGAATACAGTTGCTAATTTCTTGCTGTGAATAATCCCGTTGCTCCTCTCTCTCTGTGAATAATCCCATTGCTCCTCTCTATCTGTGAATAATCCCGTTGCTCCTCTCTCACTGTGAATAACCCCGTTGCTCCTCTCTCACTGTGAATGGCCCCATTGCTCTTCTCTCTCACTGTGAATGGTCCCATTGCTCCTCTCTCTCTCTCTGAATAATCCCGTTGCTCCTCTCTCACTGTGAATAACCCAGTTGCTCCTCTCTCTCTGTGAAGAATCCAGTTGCTCCTCTCTCTCTGTGAATAATCTCGTTGCTCCTCTCTCTGTGTGAAAAATCCTGTTGCTCCTCTCTCTCTGTGAATCATCTTGTTGCACCCCTCTCTTTGTGAATAATCCCGTTGCTCCTCTCTCACTTTGAATAATCCCGTTGCTCCTCTCTCAGTGCAAATAATCCTGTTGCTCCTCTCTCACTGTGAATGATCCTATTGCCCCTCTCTCACTATGAATAACCCCGTTGCTCCTCTCTCACTGTGAATAATCCTGTTGCTCCTCTCTCACTGTGAATAATCCTGTTGCCCCTCTCTCTCTGTGAATGATCCTATTGCTCCTCTCTCACTGTGAATAATCCTGTTGCCCCTCTCTCACTGTAAATAATCCTGTTGCTCCTCTCTCACTGTGAATGATCCTATTGCCCCTCTCTCACTATGAATAACCCCGTTGCTCCTCTCTCACTGTGAATAATCCTGTTGCTCCTCTCTCACTGTGAATAATTCTGTTGCCCCTCTCTCTCTGTGAATAATTCCGTTGCTCCTCTCCCTGTGTGAAAGATCCTGTTGCTCCTCTCTCTCTGTGAATCATCTTGTTGCTCCCCTCTCTGTGTGAATAATCCTTTTGCTCCTCTCTCACTCTGAATAATCCTGTTGCTCCTCTCTCACTATGAATAATCCTGTTGCTCCTCTCTTGCTGTGAATAATCCTGTTGCTCCTCTCTCTCTGTGAATAATCCCGTTGCTCGGCTCTCACTGTGAATAATCCTGTTGCTCCGCTCTCTGTGTGAATAATCCTGTTGCTCCTCTCTCACTGTAAATAATCCCAATGCTCTTCGCCCTCAGTGAAGAATCCTTTTGCTCCTCTGTCACTGTGAATAATCCCGTTGCTCCTCTCTCTCTGCGAATAATCCCGTTGCTCCTCTCTCACTGTGAATGCCCCTGTTGCTCCTCTCTCACCGTGAATAATCCTGTTGCTGCTCCCTTCACTATGAATAATCCCGTCGCTGCTCCCTTGCTCTGAATATTCCCGTTGCTCCTCGCTCTCTGGGAAAAATGCTGCTGTTTCTCTCTCCTTATGAAAACTCCTTGTTGCTCCTCTCTCACTGTAAATAATCCCAATGCTCTTCTCTCTCTGTGAAGATTCCTTTTGCTCCACTCTCTCTGTGAATAATCCCGTTGCTCCTCTCTATCTGTGAATAATCCCGTTGCTCCTCTCTCACAGTGAATAATCCTGTTGCTCCTCTCTCACAGTGAATAATCCCATTGATCCTCTCTCTGTGTGAAAAATCCTGTTGGTCCTCTCTCTGTGTGAAAAATCCTGTTGCTCCTCTCTCTCTGTGAATGATCTTGTTGCTCCCCTCTCTGTCTGAATAATCCTGTTGCTCCTCTCTCACTGTGAATAATCCTATTGCTCCTCTCTCTCTGTGAATAATCCCGTTGCTCCACTCTCTATGTGAATAATCCCGCTGCTCCTCTCTTGCTGTGAATAATCCCGCTGCCTCTCTCTTGCTGTGAATAATCCCATTGCTCCTCTCTCACTGTGAATAATCCCGCTGCATCTCTCTTGCTGTGAATAATCCCATTGCTCCTCTCTCACTGTGAATAATCCCGCTGCCTCTCTCTTGCTGTGAATAATCCCATTGCTCCTCTCTCACTGTGAATAATCCTGTTGCTCGGCTCGCGCTGTGAATAATCCGCTGCTCCTCTCTTTTGCTGTGAATAATCCCTTTGTTCCTCTCTCTCTGTGAATAATCCGCTGCTCCTCTCTCACTGTGAATAATCCTGTTGCTCGGTTCTCGCTGTGAATAATGCCGCTGCTCCTCCCTCACTCTGAATAATCCCGTTGCTCCTCTCTCACGGTGAATAATACCGTTGCTCCTCTCTCACTGTGATTAATCCCGTTGCTCCTCTCTCACTGTGAATAATCCCATTGTTCCTCTCTCACTATGAATAGTCCTGTTGCTCCTCTCTCACTGTGAATAATCCTGTTGCTCCTCTCTCACTGTGAATATTCCCATTGCTCCTCTCTCTGTGTGAATAATCCCGTTGCTCCTCTCTCTCTGTGAATAATCCCGTTGCTCCCCTCTCTCTGTGAATAATCCATTTGCTCCTCTCTCTGTGTGAATAATCCAGTTGCTCCTCTCACTCTGTGAATAATCCCGTTGCTCCTCTCTCACTGTGAATAATCCCATTGCTCCTCTCTCACTGTGATTAATCCCGTTGCTCCTCTCTCACTGTGAATAATCCCATTGTTCCTCTCTCACTATGAATAGTCCTGTTGCTCCTCTCTCACTGTGAATAATCCTGTTGCTCCTCTCTCACTGTGAATATTCCCATTGCTCCTCTCTCTCTGTAAATAATCCCGTTGCTCGACTCTTGCTGTGAATAATCCTTTTGCTCCTCTCTCTCTCTGAATAATCCCGTTGCTCCTCTCTCACTTTGAATAATCCTGTTGCTCCTTTCTCGCTGTGAATAATACAGTTGCTAATTTCTTGCTGTGAATAATCCCGTTGCACCTCTCTCACTGTGAATAATTTTATTGCTGCTCTCCCACTGTGAGTAATCCCGTTGCTCCTCTCTCACTGTGAATAACCCCGTTGCTCCTCTCTCACTGTGAATGGCCCCATTGCTCTTCTCTCTCACTGTGAATGGTCCCATTGCTCCTCTCTCTCTCTGAATAATCCCATTGCTCCTCTCTCACTGTGAATAACCCAGTTGCTCCTCTCTCTCTGTGAATAATCCCGTTGATCCTCTCTCTCTGTGAATAATCTCGTTGCTCCTCTCTCTGTGTGAAAAATCCTGTTGCTCCTCTCTCTCTGTGAATCATCTTGTTGCACCCCTCTCTTTGTGAATGATCCCGTTGCTCCTCTCTCACTTTGAATAATCCCATTGCTCCTCTCTCAGTGCAAATAATCCTGTTGCTCCTCTCTCACAGTAAATAATCCCAATGCACTTCGCCCTCTGTGAAGAATCCTTTTGCTCCTCTCTCACTGTGAATAATCCCATTGCTCCTCTCTCTCTGTGAATAATCCCGTTGCTCCTCTCTCATTGTGAATAATCCCGTTGCTCCTCTCTCACTGTGAATAATCCTGTTGCTCCTCTCTCTCTGTGAATAATCCTGTTGCACCTCTCTCTCTCTGAATAATCCCGTTGCTCCTCTCTCACTGTGAATAACGCCGTTGCTCCTCTCTCTCTGTGAAGAATCCAGTTGCTCCTCTCTCACTGTGAATAATCCCGTTGCTCCTCTCTCACTGTGAATAATCCTGTTGCTCCTCTCTCTCTGTGAATAATCCTGTTGCTCCTCTCTCTCTCTGAATAATCCCGTTGCTCCTCACTCACTGTAAATAATCCCAATGCACTTCGCCCTCTGTGAAGAATCCTTTTGCTCCTCTCTCACTGTGAATAATCCCATTGCTCCTCTCTCTCTGTGAATAATCCCGTGGCTCCTCTCTCACTGTGAATAATCCCGTTGCTCCTCTCTCACTGTGAATAATCCTGTTGCTCCTCTCTCTCTCTGAATAATCCTGTTGCTCCTCTCTCTCTCTGAATAATCCCGTTGCTCCTCTCTCACTGTGAATAACCCCGTTGCTCCTCTCTCTCTGTGAAGAATCCAGTTGCTCCTTTCTCACTGTGAATAATCTCGTTGCTCCTCTCTCTGTGTGAAAAATCCTGTTGCTCCTCTCTCTCTGTGAATCATCTTGTTGCACCCCTCTCTTTGTGAATAATCCCGTTGCTCCTCTCTCACTTTGAATAATCCCGTTGCTCCTCTCTCAGTGCAAATAATCCTGTTGCTCCTCTCTCACAGTAAATAATCCCAATGCACTTCGGCCTCTGTGAAGAATGCTTTTGCTCCTCTCTCACTGTACATAATCCTGTTGCTCCTCTGTCTCACTGTAAATAATCCCAATGCACTTCGCCCTCTGTGAAGAATCCTTTTGCTCCTCTCTCACTGTGAATAATCCCATTGTTCCTCTCTCTCTGTGAATCATCCCGTTGCTCCTCTCTCACTGTGAATAATCCCGTTGCTCCTCGCTCACTGTGAATAATCCCATTGCTCCCATCTCACTATGAATAATCCTGTTGCTCCTCTCTCACAGTGAATATTCCCATTGCCCCTCCCTCACTGTGAAAGATCCTGTTGCCCCTCTCTCACTGTGAATAATCCCGTTGCTCCTCTCTCTCTGTGAATAATCCCGCTGCTCCTCTCTCTGTGAATAATCCGCTGCTTCTCCCTCACTGTGAATAATCCCATTGCTCCACTCTCACTTTGAATAATCCCGTTGCTCCTCTCTCACTGTAAATAATCCTGTTGCTCCTCTCTCTCTGTGAATAATCCTGTTGCTCCTCTCTCTCACTGTAAAAAATCCCAATGCACTTCGCCCTCTGTGAAGAATCCTGTTGCTCCTCTCTCTGTGAATCATCCGCTGCTCCTCTCTCACTGTGAATAATCCCATTGCTCGGCTCTCACTGTGAATAATCCCGTTGCTCCTCTCTCACTGTGAATAATCCCGTTGCTCCTCCCTCACTGTGAATAATCCCATTGCTCCTCTCTCACTATGAATAATCCTGTTGCTCCTCTCTCACAGTGAATATTCCCATTGTCCCTCCCTCACTGTGAATAATCCTGTTGCTCCTCTCCCTCTGTGAATAATCCTGTTGCTCCTCTCTCTCTCTGAATAATCCCATTGTTCCTCTCTCACCATTAATAATCCTGTTGCTCCCCTCTCACGGTGAATATTTCCGTTGCTTCTCGCTCTCTGTGAAAAATGCTGCTGTTCCTCTCTCACTGTGAATACTCCTTGTTGCTCTTCTCTCACTGTAAATAATCCCAATGCTCTTCTCTCTCTGTGAATAGAACATAGAACATAGAACAGTACAGCACAGAACAGGCCCTTTGGCGCATGATCTTGTGCCGAGCTTTATCTGAAACCAAGATCAAGCTATCCCACTCCCTATCATCCTGGTGTGCTCCATGTGCCTATCCAATAACCGCTTAAATGTTCCTAAAATGTCTGACTCCACTATAACTGCAGGCAGTCTATTCCACACCCCAACCACTCTCTGCGTAAAGAACCTACCTCTGATATCCTTCCTATATCTCTCACCATGAACCCTATAGTTATGCCCCCTTGTAATAGCTCCATCCACCCGAGGAAATAGTCTTTGAATGTTCACTCTATCTATCCCCTTCATCATTTTATAAACCTCTATTAAGTCTTCCCTCAGCCTCCTCCGCTCCAGAGAGAACAGCCCGAGCTCCCTCAACCTTTCCTCATAAGACCTACCCTCCAAACCAGGCAGCATCCTGGTAAAACTCCTCTGCACTCTTTCCAGTGTTATAGTGAGGTGACCAGAACTGCACACAATATTCCAAATGTGGTCTCACCAAGGTCCTGTACAGTTGCAGCAAAATCCCATGGCTCTTAAACTCCAACCCCCTGAATAATCCTGTTGCTCCTCTCTCACTGTGAATATTCCCATTGCTCCTCTCTCTGTGTGAATAATCCCGTTGCTCCTCTCTCACTGTGAATAATCCCGTTGCTCTTCTCTCACAGCGAATAATCCCGTTGCTCCTCTCTCTCTGTGAATAATCCCGTTGCTCCTCTCTCTCTGTGAATAATCCTGTTGCTCCTCTCTCTCTGTGAATAATCCTGTTGCTCCTCTCTCTCTGTGAATAATCCCATTGCTCCTCTCTCACTGTGAATAATTCTGTTGCTGCTCTCTCACTGTGAATAATCCCGTTGCTCCACTCTTGCTATGAATAATCCCACTGCTCCTCTCTCTCTGTGAATAATCCGCTGCTCCTCTCTCTCTGTGAATAATACTGTTCCTCCTCTCTCGCTGTGAATAATCCTGTTGCTCCTCTCTCTGTGTGAATAATCCTGTTGTTCCTCTCTCACTGTGAATAATCCTGTTGCTCCTCTCTCACTGTGAATAATCCCGTTGCTCCTCTCTTGCTATGAATATCCCCATTGATCCTCTCTCTGAATAATACCGCTGCTCCTCGCTTGCTATGAATAATCCCACTGCTCCTCTCTCTCTGTGAATAATCCTGTTGCTCCTCTCTCTCTGTGAATAATCCCATTGCTCCTCTCTCACTGTGAATAATCCCGTTGCTCCTCTCTTGCTATGAATATCCCCATTGATCCTCTCTCTGAATAATCCCGCTGCTCCTCGCTTGCTATGAATAATCCCACTGCTCCTCTCTCTCTGTGAATAATCCGCTGCTCCTCTCTCTCTGTGAATTATACTGTTGCTCCTCTCAAACTGTGAATAATCCTGTTGCTCCGCTCTCTGTGTGAATAATCCTGTTGTTCCTCTCTCACTGTGAATAATCCTGTTGCTCCTCTCTCACTGTGTATAATCCTGTTGCTCCTGTCTCACTGTGAATAATCCTGTTGCTCCTCTCTCTCTGTGAATAATCCTGTTGTTCCTCTCTCACTGTGAATAATCCTGTTGCTCCTCTCTCACTGTGTATAATCCTGTTCTTCCTCTCTCACTGTGAATAATCCTGTTGCTCCTCTCTCACTGTGTATAATCCTGTTGCTCCTCTCTCACTGTGAATAATCCTGTTGCTCCTCTCTCTGTGTGAATAATCCTGTTGTTCCTCTCTCACTGTGAATAATCCTGTTGCTCCTCTCTCACTGTGTATAATCCTGTTGCTCCTCTCTCACTGTGAATAATCCTGTTGCTCCTCTCTCTCTGTGAATAATCCTGTTGCTCCTCTCTCTCTCTGAATAATCCCGTTGCTCCTCACTGTGAATAACGCCGTTGCTCCTCTCTCTCTGTGAAGAATCCAGTTGCTCCTCTCTCACTGTGAATAATCCCGTTGCTCCTCTCTCACTGTGAATAATCCTGTTGCTCCTCTCTCTCTGTGAATAATCCTGTTGCTCCTCTCTCTCTGTGAATAATCCCGTTGCTCCTCTCTCACTGTGAATAACCCCGTTGCTCCTCTCTCTCTCTGTGAAGAATCCAGTTGCTCCTTTCTCTCTGTGAATAATCTCGTTGCTCCTCTCTCTGTGTGAAAAATCCTGTTGCTCCTCTCTCTCTGTGAATCATCTTGTTGCACCCCTCTCTTTGTGAATAATCCCGTTGCTCCTCTCTCACTTTGAATAATCCCGTTGCTCCTCTCTCAGTGCAAATAATCCTGTTACTCCTCTCTCACAGTAAATAATCCCAATGCACGACGGCCTCTGTGAAGAATCCTTTTGCTCCTCTCTCACTGTAAATAATCCTGTTGCTCCTCTTTCACTGTAAATAATCCCGTTGCTCCTCTCTCACTGTAAAAAATCCCAATGCACTTCGCCCTCTGTGAAGAATCCTTTTGCTCCTCTCTCACTGTGAATAATCCCATTGTTCCTCTCTCTCTGTGAATAATCCTGTTGCTCCTCTCTCTCTCTGAATGATCCCATTGCTCCTCTCTCACTATGAATAATCCTGTTGCTCCTCTCTCACTGTGAATAATCCCATTGTTCCTCTCTCACTGTGAATAATCCCGTTGCTCCTCTCTCACTGTGAATAATCCTGTTGCTCCTCTCTCTCTGTGAATAATCCCGTGGCTCCTCTCTCACTGTGAATAATCCTGTTGCTCCTCTCCCTCTGTGAATAATCCCGTTGCTCCTCTCTCTCTCCGAATAATCCCATTGTTCCTCTCTCACTATTAATAATCCTGTTGCTCCTCTCTCACGGTGAATATTTCCGTTGCCTCTCACTCTCTGTGAAAAATGCTGCTGTTCCTCTCTCACTGTGAATACTCCTTGTTGCTCTTCTCTCACTGTAAATAATCCCAATGCTCTTCTCTCTCTGTGAATAGAACATAGAACATAGAACAGTACAGCACAGAACAGGCCCTTTGGTGCACGATCTTGTGCCGAGCTTTATCTGAAACCAAGATCAAGCTATCCCACTCCCTATCATCCTGGTGTGCTCCATGTGCCTATCCAATAACCGCTTAAATGTTCCTAAAATGTCTGACTCCACTATAACTGCAGGCAGTCTATTCCACACCCCAACCACTCTCTGCGTAAAGAACCTACCTCTGATATCCTTCCTATATCTCCCACCATGAACCCTATAGTTATGCCCCCTTGTAATAGCTCGATCCACCCGAGGAAATAGTCTTTGAATGTTCACTCTATCTATCCCCTTCATCATTTTATAAACCTCTATTAAGTCTTCCCTCAGCCTCCTCCGCTCCAGAGAGAACAGCCCTAGCTCCCTCAACCTTTCCTCATAAGACCTACCCTCCAAACCAGGCAGCATCCTGGTAAAACTCCTCTGCACTCTTTCCAGTGTTTCCACATCCATCTTATAGTGAGGTGACCAGAACTGCACACAATATTCCAAATGTGGTCTCACCAAGGTCCTGTACAGTTGCAGCATAATACCACGGCTCTTAAACTCCAACCCCCTGAATAATCCTGTTGCTCCTCTCTCACTGTGAATAATCCCGTTGCTCCTCTCTCTCTGTGAATAATCCCGTTGCTCCTCTCTCACTGTGAATAATCCCGTTGCTCTTCTCTCACTGTGAATAATCCCGTTGCTCCTCTCTCTCTGTGAATAATCCCGTTGCTCCTCTCTCTCTGTGAATAATCCTGTTGCTCCTCTCTCTCTGTGAATAATTCTGTTGCTGCTCTCTCACTGTGAATAATCCCGTTGCTCCTCTTTGCTATGAATATCCCCATTGATCCTCTCTCTGAATAATCCCACTGCTCCTCGCTTGCTATGAATAATCCCACTGCTCCTCTCTCTCTGTGAATAATCCGCTGCTCCTCTCTCTCTGTGAATAATTCTGTTGCTCCTCTCTCTGTGTGAATAATCCTGTTGCTCCGCTCTCACTGTGAATAATCCCGTTGCTCCTCTCCCTCTGTGAATAATCCCGTTGCTCCTCTTCTCTCTGAATAATCCCATTGTTCCTCTCTCACTGTGAATAATCCTGTTGCTCCTCTCTCTCTGTGAATCATCTTGTTGCTCCCCTCTCTTTGTGAATAATCCTGTTGCTCCTCTCTCACTCTGAATAATCCCATTGCTCCGCTCTCACTGTGAATAATCCTGCTGCTCCTCCCTCACTGTGAATAATCCCGTTGCTCCTCTCTCACTCTGAATAATCCCGTTGCTCCTCGTTCACTGTAAATAATCCTGTTGTTCCTCTCTCACTGTAAATAATCCCAATGCACTTCGCCCTCTGTGAAGAATCCTTTTGCTCCTCTCTCACTGTAAATAATCCTGTTGCTCCTCTCTCACTGTAAATAATCCCAATGCACTTCACACTCCGTGAAGAATCCTTTTGCTCCTCTCTCACTGTGAATAATCCCATTGCTCCTCTCTCTGTGTGAATAATCCTGTTGCTCCGCTCTCACAGTGAATATTCCCATTGCCCCTCCCTCACTGTGAATGATCCTGTTGCCCCTCCCTCACTGTGAATGATCCTGTTGCCACTCCCTCTCTGTGAATAATCCCGCTGCTCATCTTTGGCTGTGAATAATCCCATTGCTGCTCTCTCCGTGAAGAATCCTTTTGCCCCTCTCTCACCGTGAATAAACCCGTTGCTCCACTCTCTCTGTGTGAATAATCCTGTTGCTCCTCTCTCTCTGTGAATAATCCTGCTGCTCCTCTCTCACTGTGAATAATCCCGTGGCTCCTCTCCCTGTGTGAATAATCCTGTTGCTCCTCTCTCACTGTGAATATTCCCATTGCTCCTCTCCCTCTGTGAATAATCCTGTTGCTCCTCTCTCACTGTGAATATTCCCATTGCTCCTCAGTCTCTGTGAATAATCCCATTGCTCCTCTCTCACTGTGAATAATCCCATTGCTCCTCTCTCACTGTGAATAATCCCATTGCTCTTCTCTCACTGTGAATAATCCCGTTGCTCCTCTCTCACTGTGAATAATCCCGTTGCTCCTCTCTCACTGTGAATAATCCCGTTGCTCCTCTCTCTCTGTGAATAATCCCGGTGCTCCTCTCTCACTGTGAATATTCCCATTGCTCCTCTCTCTCTGTGAATAATCCCATTGCTCTTCTCTCACTGTGAATGGTCCCGTTGCTCCTCTCTCTCTGTGAATAATCCCGTTGCTCCTCTCTCACTGTGAATAATTCTGTTGCTGCTCTCTCACTGTGAATAATCCCGTAGCTCCTCTCTCTCTGTGAATAATCCCGCTGCTCCTCGCTTGCTATGAATAATCCCACTGCTCCTCTCTCGCTGTGAATAATCCTGTTGCTTCTCTCTCGCTGTTAATAATCCTGTTGCTCGTCTCTCACTGTGAATAATCGCACTGCTCCTCTCTCTCTGTGAATAATCCGCTGCTCCCCTCTCTCTGTGAATAATCCTGCTGCTCCTCTCTCGCTGTGAATAATCCTGTTGCTCCTCTCTCACTATCAATAATCCTGTTGCTCCTCTCTCTGTGTGAATAATTCTGTTGCTCCTCTCTCACTGTGAATAATCCTGTTGCTCCTCTCTCTCTGTGAATAATCCTGTTGCTCCTCTCTCGCTGTCAATAATCCTGTTGCTCCTCTCTCTGTGTGAATAATTCTTTTGCTCCTCTCTCTCTCTGAATAATCCCGTTGCTCCTCTCTCTCTGTGAATAATCCCGCTGCTCATCTCTGGCTGTGAATAATCCCATTGCTCCTCTCTCTCAGTGAATAATCCTGCTGCTCCTCGCTTGCTATGAATAATCCCACTGCTCCTCTCTCTCTGTGAATAATCCACTGCTCCTCTCTCTCTGTGAATAATCCTGTTGCTCCTCTCTCTCTGTGAATAATCCTGTTGCTCCTCTCTCTCTGTGAATAATC